>NC_090931.1:251455585-251760585 GCF_040938575.1 Ambystoma mexicanum | reverse complement strand
GAAAACCTACTGACGTGAACAGTTGTCTTCATTTCCACAGTTTCCATACCAAACATCTTAAGGACAACATACTGTATAGTCAACTTCTAAGGCTTAAAAGGATCACCTCTGATACAGAAAAACTACAAGAGGAATACGGAATCTTGAAATCCAGATTTACAGAAACTGGTTTTCCTGTAGAACTTTTAGACAAAGCAATATTAAGAACTGAATCACAAAGCCGGGAAGATCTTCCAGCCCCAAAACCAAAGAACCCGAAGACCAATTTAATACATACGCTAAGCTATTCCAGTCAAAGCTTCCAAGTTAAGCATATAATACACAAGAATTGGGACCTAATCAAGCCTGATCCAAATTTGAATTCACTATTCCCACAACCACCCATGCTAGAATAAAAAAGGGGCAGCAATTTCAGGGACAGATTGCTAAAAGCTGACAGACCTAAATCCTCTACCCAAAACTTTCTAAGCAAACCAAAGAATGGGACTTTGCCTTGTCTCAACTGCCAAAACTGTTCAAGTGTGATTAAGGGAGATCACATTAGACAAGCGAATAAGTGTAGGAAAATACCACTTAAACAGTATGCAACTTGTGATTAAAAAAACGTCATCTACGCTTTACGCTGCCCATGCAGTAAATACTATGTGAGAAAGACTGCAAGAAAAGCAAAAGAAAGATGGACAGAGCATAAGTCGAATATCAGGACAAAAAACATCAAATCACCCATATACAGACATTTCAGAGATCACATCACAATGTTGCTCAAATGTGGGTAGTAACACTTGAGGTACTACACCCACTCCCAAGAGGAGGAGATCTGCAAAAAATTCTATATCAAAGAGAATTATACTGGATCCATCGACTTGATTCACTAAACCCATTAGGGATAAATGAGGATTATTACCATGGTCCATTTCTATAATACCACAATACAATTCAAAAAACACTATCAACCATTGGTGTCATCTTAACAGTAGTTAAGAGGCACTTGACCAATCTTTACATAGATTTCAAATTGTTGCCTAGAAGGAAATGAGACAATGTTACTTACACCTGTGAATATGGTTGATAATTGGTTTCTCATTTAAATATGTCAATATGTTTTCGCATCAGATTGGTAATCCTCATGTGAATATGTCTAAAAGATTTCTCAATAGATTGTAAATCCCTAACTGGAGCAGTATGATGAGGATAAAAAAACACTGTTTGATTGATTACATTGCTGAATATCTCCAGAAAATTGTTCAATATGCTTAACAGGTGGGATGTCAGCATAGAAATAATACCTTTCCATCATGATCCAACTTTATTAAAATCTCGCGAGATCCGTAGCACATCAAATTCGGATGTATACCACAGCCCATCAGTCAGTCATGACACTACAAGTGACCACCCAATCACAGACTGCCTTTTCTTCCCACCAAAACATCTGAGTCTCCTTGCGACCTCATATGAGCCATTTGCTTCTAGTCTCGCTTTCCTATCTTTTTCTAGAAAACCTCTAAACAGTACCATAGTACAACCCGCGCAGACACTGCGTGACATCACTATTAGTGTTGGCTGCGCATGCACTATAACAATATACCCATACATTACCAACATGCAAACGTGTTATGATATATTGAACATTTTCCCTATTTGGATTATACTCATCCTTATGTCTTTGAGTGGATATTTATCTATGTCATACATCGATTATTTTCCGTAGTCATCTTTACCGCATCCATTGACCTTTTACATTATTGCGCATGCGGGGCATGACATCATTATTAATGACACGGCCACGCATTCACGCACTGACGTCATCGACATGACGCTATATAAAGTAAACACACATCCATTTCCATATCGCCTTCTCGTGGCGGCGGTGGTCACAGCGAGAGTACTTGTCTCCATACAACGGATCTTTCACCAAGTAAGTTCTTTAAACAGAATTTGCCTTTGTTTTCTTCACTCATCACTTTTCTATTAGAGCCTAATGGGGAAACCTTTCTCCTTTGTTTTCAGGCGGTATAGTTCCGAATTTGTCCAGGTCATTTTTTCAAAATTTAAATCTTGATAACTCCTTGCCTTCTTCTTATCGGGGCGTTCTCAACCATATAGGGTAAGTAATATTACCTGCAATTTTCGTTTTTCCTTTGACACATCGTCTTACTCTAACTTCTAATGAGTGTCTCCTGTGATAACCCTACAGGGAATTACAACGCCGCCTAGCAGACATTTGCTACATATTGGCCCAATTACGCCAACATTTGAAAATGATGGGCACGAAATGAAAAGGTTAGCATATTTCGACCAATTATTCAGTGGTGTCACTTTTTACATACTCTTGCTTTTAGCAATCTAAACTAATGTTTACTTAACAAGTCCACAGGGACTGACATTATCACCCGGCGGAAACTCTCTACTTTTGAGTCCCTAACGAAAACACAATCATATCCAGATGAAATGATGCACAATCTATAAATCACAAGGTTAGCATATCTAATTATGTATGTGTCTACTTACCCCTCAGTCTAGTAGTTTCACCCCTCAATGAAATATAAACTTATAACATGATTCGATCTCCACTTCAACCTTCTAAATTGAGTTACTTTTGATCTGTACCACACAAAAATGTATAGGTCAATATATTTTGGTTATGGACTGTTAAAGATTATGACTATTCTTTATTTTGAAGTTATCTCTTTTTTGAAGTATTAACATAAAAGGCTAGATAGTCTCGTATTATGAAATATTGTGGCAAGCACTGGTACGAAGTCTTGAATATGTAATGATATGATATGATATGATATGGCATTTGTAACGCGCCTATACACAAGTGTTTCAAGGCGCGACGAGGCAGGGAGGGGGGAACAAGGGGAAGACAGACAACGATCCTACTAGGCCAGGTGTCATTCAGACCGCGCAAGTGCAGGGGTAGGGGGAAGGGAAAAAGTGCAAGGGGAAGAGGGAGCAGGGGGGAGTGCAGTACAAATAAGTAGAATAGAAATAAAATAATAAATAAATAGGGCCAGCTGGTGGCAAGTGCAAAGGTAAGTGCAGACAAGTGCTGGGGGGGGGCTGTAGTGATACAGAGACAGTCCCGCAGTGCAGGGGTTGCCAGGGAGGCAGTGCAAGTGAAGAGTGACTGGGCCCAGGACCGAGGTCGGTGATAGTGGCCCAGTTGCAGAATCAGTGCAGTTTTGGTGAAGAATTTAGCAGGGGAGAGGGAGAGAGAAAGCAGAAGTGAAGAGGAAGGTTTTGAGGTGCTTCCAGAACCGGAGATGGTTCTCCTCAAGTTTCAGGGAGGCAGGAAGGCTGTTCCAGAGGGAGGCCCCTGCCGCGGAGAGAGATCTACCCCCAGCTCGTTGCTTCGAGAAGCGGCTGACCCTGAGGGAGTTGGAGACGGATGAGAGTAGGGCTCGGGAAGGAAGATATTTAGGAAGACAGAGTTGAAGGTATTTAGGCCCCAGGCCCCAGAATGCCTTGTGGACAATGCAGAGGGTTTTGAACTTAATCCTTGCAGCCAGTGAGCCAGTGTCGAGATTTCAGTCCTGGAGAGATACGGTCCCTGGGCTTGAGGCCAAGGACAAGTCTCGCAGTTCTGTTCTGGATGAGTTGCAGAGGGCGGAGAGTGGAGGCAGGCAGATTAAGATAGAGGCTGTTACAGTAGTCCAGCTTCGAGAGAACCAGGGCTCGGGAGACAGTGAGCTTCTGGGGGAAGGAGAGGAAGGGAAGAATACCTCTGAGGAGGTGGAGCTGGTAATGTGACTTCTTAGAGACGTCAGATATATGAGGAGAGAAGGAGAGTGTGGAGTCGAAGATGACCCCGAGGTTTTTTGCCTTGCAGGTAGGAGCAGGAAGAGGGCCAAGAGAGGCCGGCCAGAGAGCTGCAGGGAAGGAGGGAGTGGGTGTGCCGATGAGTAATACTATGGTAAACTCGAAAACTAAGTTTGTCATAACTTCTCTTTCATTTTGTAGAACTTATGAAATATTTATTTTGTCTCTGATGAAGAGTAAATTCTCGAAACGCGTTGGGCCCCAAATGCAATAAATCTCGAGCTCTTGTTACAAACTTGAAGACTGTCATTTGTAAATGTTTTGTTTTGACTTCAACTTTCTCTTATGCTATACTCAAAAAATGACATAAATTACATTAAATAACAGCAAGTGGTCGCACTGGGTAATTGTTCTATTGGCTGGTAATCATACACCACTTGCATAAACCATTGATCTGTTTATACAGATAGTAGACAGTTTGCAGGGGATGGGAGTTCCCCACATTGGGAACATCCTCCTCTTTTCAGGTGATTTAGAGCAGACAGAAGGTAGGAACTCCTCCCAACATGTTTGCTCTTTGCCTATCTGCAGATACCTCAGATGGAGGGTGTTTCAGCCCCTTTGAGATCCTTTTTAGTCACACCTCTTGGACTCCCTTGCTTTAGTCAAGGAACGATGGGAAGGAACCCCAGAGTCCAGCCCCTGGTGTAGTGCACCATGCCCTTGGCCTCATGAAAAGGATGGTCTAGCTCATGCACAAGCCAAAGGATAACTTGGTTATGGAGTGGTAAGGCCATAAGGTCTCCAATGTTGCTCTCTAAGAGGGCCAGGAGGTCCTGGTGACAGAGCCTACAATTCCACGAGCTTTGGAAGACAAGGGAGTGCATCCTACACTGGTTCCATGTAGAGGGTGGGCATCACTTGATAATGGGCCTCATTACGACCCTGGCGCTAATGGGTTAACGGCGCCATAAAAGGCTGCGCCGCCGTTAACCCATTAGCGCCTTACTACGAGGTCCCTTTAAAACGCTGCGGTTTTTCTTTCCGAGTTTCTCAGGCTCCTCCGAGCCGGAGGAGCCTGAGAAACTTGGAAAGAAAAACCGCAGCGTTTTCCAACATAATAACGTTCTATTTATGTTTGCGGTCGCTTTAAAAGTGACCGCAAACATAAATACGTTTTTAAAGCTGCGGTTTTATTTCTAAGTTTTCCGGGCTCCTCCAGCCCGGAAAACGTAGAAAAAAAAACGCAGCTAGTGCTTATTTTTAAAAAAAAAATAAATAGCACTTACCGAGATTCAGCTGCAGCTTTCCTGCTCTGGTCTCCGGTCCCCGTCCTCCGCCTACAGCACTAATGAAGGGAAAGCCACCCAGCAGTAGCTTTTGTTTACTACAGCTGGCTGGCTTTTCCTTCATTAGTGCCGCAAAAGCAAAAGCCAGCACAGGAGGGCATCCATTTCACAAAATGGATGCGCCCATGTGCTTGTTTTTGCGAATTTTGATCTTGAATAGCTCAAAATTTTACATAGGAAGTTTTAAAAAAGAGAATGCTAGTATTTTTTTTTATGTTGCCTATCTATTTTTTAAATAGCTTTTTTTACTAGACCATGCCTTTAACTCCCATAAGAGCCCAGCCGCAGTTTAACAGGAGACTAACACATAACTAGATCCCTCCATATAAATTCCCCAGCAGGCCCTCCAGGAAGCCCAGGCTGGTGCTTCCCTCATTTAAAAGTGCCCATATTTCCTTCAAACTTCCCTGTCTATAGACCCTTGCCATCTTTGCCTGTTTGAGGGTCCTACAGGTGTAAGTGGAAGGAATTTGCCATCCTGCTTTCTTTGGCATGGTTTCACCATGTGCAAGCTCCCAATGGAACAGTACCACTGTGGAAGTACCCAATTTTCTTACATATTTTGCACAAACAGAAAAGCCCATGCACACTGAGTCTTCTGTTGTGGTGGTGCTGTGGTGCAGCTTAACAGCTTTGTGCCAACAAAGGGGAACATTTAGCTCATTTTTCTGGGAGTTAAGATCATGGCAAATGTGCATTTCTGACTGACACCCTGTAGAAATATATATGATTTGCATTATACGAGCGATATAAATAAAAGATATCATATCATATCACATCATAGGTTCTGCTTGTGTGCTATCACGTATATCATGTCCCACACTTGTGTAGTTCCACCTCACAATTTCAGACAATAAACAGGCTTTTTCTCTAAAACACAACATTTATTTAAATAAAACTTAAGTGAAATCCAAACAAAGGTGATCTCCAACTTTATACCAGGGAATTTACCACGATATCACACAATCACAGACAGTTCATCAATGAAAACGAAATGAGCATCCTTGCATGAATTTAACCACAGGCAAAACTAAATGGATCTGCCTGCTTAAATCTCACTATTATCAATAGACGCATAAACTGTTACTCCTTCTATGACTGTTCTGTCTGAGCAACACTATATACTTCAATAACAATATTGCTGCGTATCGGCAGGTGCGTTCACATGTAGTTGTATAGCATTTTTATCAACCTTTGCAAAATTCTTCAAAAACGCTTCATTCTCTCCAGTATCACCTCAAGTAGGGTATTAGAGAAACGTTATTTGGACAAATGACAGAGATGTCCAGATATTCACTTTACTTGCACCCCCCATAGGATTGTGGGTTTGTGGATATGTAAGTTATGTGCAGGTGATTTAAATGTAAAAAAGAACATCATGTGACTCCTACACGTTCAGATTCAGAAAAGAAGACGCGCAGGGAGTGTACACAACCTTGGTTTACCCACCTAACTATGCTACCGGTAAGCATGCTGGTACCGTAGCTCTCCGACTGGCAAACGACGAGTTGTGCTTGCGGGTGCCATTCTGCTCGCGAGGTCGGACCTGGCGGGCAGAAAGGCACCCGTGAGCACAACTCGTAGTCGGATGCACCGGCACTGTTATAGCCCATCTTACCTCCCCATTCCCATTCGGCCCTATACTCCTGAATGGGAATGAGGAGCATCTTTTTTATGGGTCCGCAAATGGGCAATTGCTGTGTTCGGCAGGGCTGTAATGACCCGGTAATTGCCCATTTGCGGGCACTGGAAAAAATTGCAAGTTTGGCGGCAGCCTGCCGGTTTTACCAGCAAGGCTACCACCAAACTTGTAATGAGGCCCATTGTTTCCTGGTATGATTGAAGTTCCATTTAGGATTTGGAAATTATGAGGGGGATTGGGAAAAGTATATTGTGAAGTAAATATTGAAGTTTGTTAACAGAATGAGGATACTGGTAGAGCCTTGATGAAGCTCAATGGACTCAACTAGGAAGATTGTGTTGAGTCCAAGCGAAACACGTGGAAAATTAGTAGGAGTAATCCGCGTTTAATTTATACTGTGACAGTGTGAGGATATTGTGCATTACCAAGCAAAAGTTGAATAATGAAGCTTATATCATGATGTATGTGTTTTGAATATATGTTAATTGAAGGCACAAATAAGATTTAATGGCGTTTCATTGAAAATATTTTCTTATCTATCAATTAGGTTGGGGTTCCTAGGATCTTCGACTGTAAAGTTATGCTTTTTTAATATATAATATATAATATATCATTTAGGTTAAATGGCAAACATTAAGCTTCTGTTCATCTTTGACTTAAATACATATGAAGAAAATACAATTTTCAGCCAAAAGAAGTCCACTATGTAGCATTGCAAACAAGCTCTTTTACCAGGCGTTATGGACAGGACCCGTTAAGGGAAATCAGAGCCAATAACGGTACCGCAATTTGCGGTACCATTATTGGCGCCTTCCCATTGAGCACTATGGGGGCTCAAATGGGAATGGAAAATGGCTTTTACAATGGGGATTTACTGGTCCCGCCAAAGTCGGACTGGACCGGTAAGTCCCCACTGAACGGGACCGGACACGGTCCCGTTATTGGTGGTAGTCATGGCGCAAATAGCGCCATGACTACTGCCAAACTCGGAATGAGGGCCTTACTGTGAAGACAGCTCATCTTGTGGTGGGTCTTATGAAACACACAACTCCTCACTTTGAGAATTACAGAGGTTATGGCTAACTGCTCCAAGCTGGGTCCATGCCAACATGTACAGACATGACCAGTTTTCAAGCTGAATACCATACAGTATTAAATAATTCAACAGACATATGCTGCAGTTCTTTCCTTCCTTCATACTTTGCATCATTTTAGTTACATAAAATACATTGCATTATGCAATCCACTTATCATTTTAGTTTAAAATAACAGTTATATTTTCCATCCATGACATGTAGCATCTTGATATCCTGGGAAATTCAGTGATTATTCATTTAAGTTTCAAGGCTTCAGCAGACATTTGCTGGGGCCTGCACTGAGCTCTTTTGCTGATGGCATTCCACATTCCTGGGCCTTAACACCTTTGGATGTAACCATGTTATGATTTCAATAGAGGTAGATCTGTAAGTCCTTGGCATCGACCCTCATTCTCTGGACACAATGTACTCAAAGGGCCCAGAAATGGTGCAAGTTTCTGATACTTTCTTTTACATGTTGAGAGATGTCTCTCAGGTGCATACATAATTGCCCGCATCTCGCAGGTGTATCCTTTATCATGATCTTTCTCTTTTTCATCCCTTGATTCTGCTCTCCACTCTACTGTTTCAAACTGTCTTTCTGCTGTTTAAAACTGAACGTCATCTCATTTTCTACATCTCAATCCCTCAAAAACTGAGGTCCTGTTATTTCCTGCCTCTACTCTTTCTCCCAGTCTTTTTTCTCCTCCTCTCTCCTTTCCTCCATCTTCTCTTCCTTTCTCGCCATCTGCGTGAAACCTGGCCCATATATTTCCTCTATTTCCCACTCCTGTTGTTATGCACTTTTCAACATCCGTCGTGCTCGCCCCATCTGTCTTTTCATGCCACAAAACTACTTCTTTTCTCTCTTGTCTTTTCCGGTATTGACTATTGCTTGTCTCTATTGCTTGCTCTTCCTGCTTCCCATCTTCTTCCTCTTCCTTCCGTTTATAATTCCTCTGTTTTTCTCCTTTTCTCTTCACCCCCTCGGTCTTCCATTACACCCTCCCTACAATTGATTTCATTTCTCCCTTTTAAATCTCATCTTCTTTACTACTTTCTCTCAATTGTTTTCAAATGTACTCATGGTCTGGCCCCCCTTTATCACTCTCCTTTATTCATGTTCTACATCCCCTCTTGCCCTCCAAGATCACAGAGCTCATTTTTTTTTTTTAATGTATTGTATTTGATTACACGCCCAAACCCTTGGGTATCACGACGTAGGTTACATATATCTTTGTTTTTGTTGATTTGCATGACAAAAGTAGTTGCAGGTTACAAGTATTGTGGCGTAACATGTCAAAGTTGCATAAATTATGATTTGCAGGAATGGTACAAGCATATGTTCGAGTTGGTTAACATAGGATAAAGCAGTAGTCTAGTGGAACTTGGAAGGTTACAGCTCAGCGGGAGTACTTGTGCTGGAGTTTCAGTATTTATTGAACAACCAAGTTTTTAGTTGTTTTTTGAACTTTGGTAGTGAGGTTTCATTGGACAGATGGGGTGGCAATGAGTTCCAGATGCGGTGGGCTGCTATGGGGAAATTAGAATCACCTGCTGTTGTGGTGGTGAAGCGTGGAATGTGTAGTTGAGTGTAGACGTTGGTTCTGAGCGCTCTGTGCGAGGCTTTGCATGTAATGCATCCATTGAGGTAGGTGGGGGCACTGTCATAGAGGCATTTGTGGGTGATATTAAGTGTTTTGTGGAGGATTCTTGCATGAACTGGGAGCCGGTGTGCATCTCTTCTATGTTGCGTAATGTGTTCTCTTCTATTGATGCCCAGTGCTGCTCTGCTGCTCTGAGGGCTTTATTTAGTTGGAGTTGGAGTTTAGTTCGTTTTTTTTCCAAAGTGCCTAGTAATAGAATATTGCAGTAGTCTATTTTTGTAAGGATGAGGGCTCTCGCAAGTGTCAGCCAGTTATCTGAGGCTAGGAGGAGTCTGCTTAGTGTGATAAGTTTGGCAGTATAGGCCGTTGAAGAGGCAAGGGCGCTGATGTGGTTGTTCATAGTGAGGTTGGAGTCAAGGTATACTCCTAGTGTTTTGACTTTTGTGGGATATGGTGATGGGTGTGCCGTCGATCACATCTTTTAACTGTTTCTAAACCTCCCTGTGCTTCTTCTCAT
Organism: Ambystoma mexicanum; assembly: GCF_040938575.1. NCBI lineage: Eukaryota > Metazoa > Chordata > Amphibia > Caudata > Ambystomatidae > Ambystoma > Ambystoma mexicanum. The sequence goes on along the minus strand of NC_090931.1, from coordinate 251,750,632 downwards.
TTCCGTTCTTTTACTCTCCTGGCTCCCAAACACTGGTACTCCCTTCTTTTTTTTACTTCATTCTGCCCCACATCTTCATATTTTTCAATCAAACCTCAAAACCCACCTCTTCTCTTCCCTTTTAATTCTCTGGCTTCCCCCTCTTATGATTTTACCTATGTTGATATTTTATCGTGATGATTGTACTGCTCTTGACATATGTTGTTCAGCGCCTTTGGCGAAAGACACTCTATGAATTGAAACAAATAACTGCACCAGGTCCTTGATTCCACTGACAGTGCTGATTGGGCTCTGAGCTTAGGCAGACAAATGTAACGGGGACCCTGTGACAGCCCCAGTTGCACACCAGGAAGGGCCGTGGGGTTATTGGGGGGTTAATGTGACGCTCAGACCGGTGTAGCCTCCGGAGGAACCCAGAGCTGCAAAGTGAGATTGAAGCAATGATGATCAATGTGTCCTACAAATCGCACATTCAAACTGCAGCTAGTGGTGAGCAGAGTTGAGAGCAGTTACTGGCAGGATGCTGTGCTTTGGAGGGCTGTCTTCGCTGTCTGTGCCTGCAGGAGGAGCTAATAAATACCTTATGTGTTCGCGGAGCAAAGCAGAGTCGAGAGCAGTTACTGGCAGTTAGCGGCAGTCAGCTGCATCAGCCACATTCAGCCAGTAAGCTTCCATTCCTCTGCCGATCACCTGGCTTTAATTCCTGCTCCGGTTATTAATCCACTTTGCACTTCATACTAAGTTGCTGTATTCCTGGTCAGGGATTTGGTTTACAACTACTTTCTGTGTGCCTGGGGACTGCGGGCATGGCCGTCTGGCCTCTCCCTTTCACCCAGGACATAACCCAGGACCTAGGATCAGAGAGGTTATAACCCTTATGTTAGCATCTCGGACCAAAGCTACTTACTTTACTTTGTCAGGCTAACGGAACTAGCCCAATTAATTAATATGCAGTCTGGGCTACGCAGTGGGACTGGTCTGGACTCAGTAATACAAGAACAGACATCAGATAATAAGTTCATTATAGCAAATGAGGAAGTGTCAGGGGGCCCTGATCTGTGGAATCATATTAATGGAGGCCCCTCTCAAGTGTTGACTACCCTGTGTAACTCCTCAGCGGGTACCGGATCCCATAGTGATGTTGCCACAGGGTGAGGGGTGGGGACAACCAATCCAGCGGTTCAATCTGGCCTGATTTACAAACTGCACCATGCACAGATGATAATTCCAAGCGTGTCCCCTGCCCCCACACGGCTCGGCTCTACACATCCCTATTGTCTCACATAAGACACCAAAGTCCATTCCGGGATCTAGACCAATTTCCGGGCAAAGTATTATGGACCATTATTGGACCATTATTTTATTGAACCTGCCACTACCAGTACAGAACTTAAAACCTTTCTAGCTTTGAAAGGTAAAGCAATGTAAGACCACTTGGTCATGACTTCAGAGCCTAATTTTCGCGGACTTAAAGGCATGGTCTAGTAAAAATGTTTATTGTCCCTACGGGTCGGCCATGTTTTTTTAAGCCTAAGTGGCTCGATTTTAGAAAACTTTCCTATGGACCTTACCCGAGTTTTCGTCCATTAAACGCACGCGAAAACAAGCACCAGGGAGCCGCCATTTTCTGATAATCCTATCTTTTCCACGATCGCCCTGGCTGACCTTCTTTTGCGGCACTAAATCAATTCCCCCGCCCCTGAGCCTGTCATCAGCAGACTCGTACTGCCCATTTCCCAACGCCAAAGCACGTCTCGTGTCAACATTCGCTGTGCTTCAGCTAATGACGTGTCGCCATGGAAATAGCAGGACGCCTCTCTCCTCAATAAGTATAAAAAGACAGTTTCACAACACACAGCAGCCGATTTTCGATTCCATTCCTCTCTCTGTGTTACTTTGAGTATTCTGTGACTCGTTTCAGTGCTCTGGTCAGCTACCTTCACCGCTTGTAGCCCGTGTGAACAGATACCAGTACCACCGCTATAAATTATTTTAGTTTGTTTAACACACAATGGCTACAATAATGCCCTACATGTACGAGCCGAGTATACCGAGGAGGAACTATTGGAAAGGGAAGCACGCAAAAACGATGGGGATTCAGACGGCAGTTGGCAGGACGAATCAACAGATGAAGAGCCTGGGCCTAGTCGAATGGACGGCGTCTCCACCTGGTGCACATGCAATTGGTGCGAGCTAATGCCAACTGAGGACAAGAACTGCTGCTGCCGAGAAAACTCGGGATGCCTGGCCTACATTTCGGAAGGCGAGCCACGACCGCAATGCATCACCGAGCTGCCAGACTTCAGGGCAGCCTGCCTCACACGGGCCGTGTTGAGAATAATGATGGTGCTTATGCACGAACTTCGAGCAACTGTTCGTCCTCGTAATCCGAGTAACGAGTAAGTCTACTCTGCTTGTCATGCCACTCCTATTTCATGGTCTTCTACTATATCCAAAATTACATCTACATATCATTGTAACGCATGTAAGTCGTTGAATAGTGTGCATTGTCTAGATAGCATTTGTCCGTGTAAAATGCCATTAGTTACAAGAATTGTCATTGACAACAAACGTTTATTAAACTTATCTTGGTAATTTAAAAACAGTTTGTTTCATTCCTTTTCACAGGTGGTACAGGCTGGTGGCCTATCGTTCCTTTACATGGTGGCTTCACGGAAGGCTTGGACACCGCGTTTGAAGAGTGATACCCGCCTGTGCCGTTCGTGCCATTAGAGAAACGTTCCCGAGTGACAGCGGTCAGTACAGGGGATTTTCTCTCGCTGTGCTGCAACCTGACCTGTATAATCTTTAAAGTCTTGTATTTTTGTGTCATGAAAATAAGATACAAAATAAAACACCACATATATTTTAACAACGGTTGTCTCGATTTTTTAAATGAATCAAGTGTCTCTCCATTCAAGGATGGACGTCAGACATCTGTGCTCCGAATGGGTGAAGGTCTGGTTGCTGTGAAGCAGGGTGGTCACTATCTATCTAAGCTAACATAACATATTCTCGATAATGCATGCACTAAAACACACTTGTTCAAAGTCTTTCAGTAGGTTATGTCTCTATAAAAGTCACACATATATCTATACTAACATTTACCATTGGATTATACAGTCTTGACCACTATAATACACCGGTTGAAGTGTGGGTCTGTGCTCACAAGAATCTCTGGTATGTGGCATTTGTTATTGATAAGCAACGATATACTATCATTGATATAAAGGCGATAGATATACTGTATATTGATATAAAGGCGGTTCGCGCCGGTGGATGCGCGCTGGCATGGGGGGCTGTGAGGGGCGCGAAAGGCCAAGGTGCCAAACTGCATGTACACTTCAAAAGGTGTCCCACGCCAAGGGGCCATCGGTCACATGGCCTCCTCAGACCCCGTGTCTCCAGCCAGGCCTCCCCTTGAAGCAGGCCGCCCCCCTGCTATCCACATAAGTGTGTCTCCATTCAGCAGTCTTCCTGTGCCTTATCTGCACGCCCCAGGGCCATCCATCCCACCCCCCTGTATCAAAGGTGGTTCGCGCCGGTGGATGCGCGCTGGCATGGGGGGCTGTGACGGGCGCAAACGGCCAAGGTGCCAAACTACATGTACACTTCAAAAGGTGTCCCACGCCAAGGGGCCATCGGTCACATGGCCTCCTCAGACCCCGTGTCTCCAGCCAGACCTCCCCTTGAAGCAGGCCGCCCCCCTGCTATCCACATAAGTGTGTCTCCATTCAGCAGTCTTCCTGTGCCTTATCTGCACGCCCCAGGCCCATCCATCCCACCCCCCTGTATCAAAGGCGATTTGCGCCGGTGGATGCGCGCTGGCATGGGGGGCTGTAACGGGCGCAAACGGCCAAGGTGCCAAACTACATGTACACTTCAAAAGGTGTCCCACGCCAAGGGGCCATCGGTCACATGGCCTCCTCAGACCCCGTGTCTCTAGCCAGGCCTCCCCTTGAAGCAGGCCGCCCCCCCTGCTATCCACATAAGTGTGTCTACATTCAGCAGTCTTCCTGTGCCTTATCTGCACGCCCCAGGCCCATCCATCCCACCCCCCTCTATCAAAGGCGGTTCACACCCGGGGATGAGCGCTGGCATGGGGGGCTGTCAGGGGCGCGAAAGGCCAAGGTGCCAAACTGCATGTACACTTCAAAAGGTGTCCCACGCCAAGGGGCCATCGGTCACATGGCCTCCTCAGATCCCGTGTCTCCAGCCACGCCTCCCCTTGAAGCAGGCCGCCCCCCTGCTATCCACATAAGTGTGTCTCCATTCAGCAGCCTTCCTGTGCCTTATCTGCACGCCCAGGGCCATCCATCCCACCCCCCTGTATCAAAGGCGGTTCGCGCCGGTGGATGCGCGCTGGCATGGGGGGCTGTGACGGGCGCAAACGGCCAAGGTGCCAAACTACATGTACACTTCAAAAGGTGTCCCATGCCAAGGGGCCATCGGTCACATGGCCTCCTCAGCCCCCGTGTCTCCAGCCAGGCCTCCCCTTGAAGCAGGCCGCCCCCCTAATACCACGACATACACACGTCATTCATTCACAAACACACCCCAGTTTCTAATACTTTAAAAACCACTCGATATGTCTCATGAGAACATCTTTGTGCTTTGCAAGTCAACTCCTGAACGTGCTACCTGGGAACCACTGAGATCTATGCTAATCTGCTCGTCGTCGTGCTATCCGTGAACTTCTGTGACCGCTCTGAGCATACCCATCAGTGCGCTACCTGTGGCCATCCACCTATTCTCCCGCAACATACTGCTCTGCTTGCTGAATCCAACTGTTTGTTGGTCAAGGTAAGGCCATGTATCCTGGTCATATTTTGCAGATTTTTCAATTTCTATCTATTTGCGAGTAGAGTACACAATAGTGCTATGTTCATTGGTCTCATTGGTATTGACTTGAGTTTCCATTGCTATGCTATCAATAGATCTGTTTATTTTCATCTGTGTCTATTGTCATTGAATTGCATCCTTCGGGGGTCCAGTCTATAATGTAACCATGTTTCCTTCTCGTGCAAGACAGAACATCCAAGGGACGAGTCACATGTTCAGATTTCAGTCACATCAATTATACATTTCTGCAACTTATGCAAATACTAAGCTGCACATAATGAACTGGTACAGTTCCTGCGACCAAAACAAACCTTGCATTGATCATTGTATGATTCATTTACTTTTGTATCAAATCTTTACTCTTGAAGATTGTATAATAATGTCGATATTTACTTTTCAGATTTATCAACAATGCCTGCCTGTTCGATTAGCGGTTGCCCTTCGAAGACCCATGCGAAATCTGAAGGAACTACAATGCATGTATTCCCGAAAACTGTTGATCGAATAAGAGAATGGGTCAGACATTGCGGATATCCACTGGATGAGCTGGAAAATAGAGTCCAACAAGTCTTAGAGGACAAGAGGGGTGATCGATACAGCATCTGCAGCCGGCACTTTTCCTTGGACATGTACACAACTTCTTGGGTAACAAAGAAGAATATACGGCGAACGACACGGAAATTGCGCGAAAACGCTATTCCCACTCTATTCGTCCACATTCCGCCACCGGTGAGTCAAGTGTCCGGATTTAGCTTTAGGCCTTGCGTGTGTGTAGGTAGCCGAATGGATTAATTCATATTGTAGGTGTTCTATCCCTTGTAATAATTTCAATATTGATACGAGTGTATAGTTTTTTGAATAATGACATTTATCAATATATTCTTTTTCGATTTCATAACCCACAAACGCAATGTATATATATATGGGGACAGGGAACTGTGCTGTATTGAGCATTTTTCAAGTATTCTGTCGGCTTACATGGCTATTTTTAATATTGGCATTTCATTATCAATCATTAATTGACCTTTACAACTTCTTGACTATCCCTTGAATCTGAAGCAAGAACATTCTACATCCTTGATGTGGTCGCAGTTATCAACCACTTCTAGCGCGTATCAGGTAATCTTACTAGGCTAATCCACTACATATTTGTTTTATGCATGTCAAGTAATAGTTTTATTCTATCGTGTAATTATTTTACCGAATGTTTGGTTAGTGCTTTCCAATTGATATACACCTTAGTTATCGTCCACTGGTGTTTGTTTTCAGTTATAATTAGTGTTATCCATACTAATGCAAGTACTGTCTTTCAACGAGATGCTGAAGCGTCCGCCACATCTACAACATTTCTAGATGTTTTTCAACATCAGGAGGTATGGATACTGACAGCTCCATCGAGCATCATCATCAGAGCTGGAATTCTTGTCGTTTGATTGTTCTACACAATGTTTCATTCGTGGTTAGCCGTTGATATGTACCTGTGCTGTCGACCCCAGGTGTGTGTTATGTTTTCACAATTGTAATCCTCGCTAATGCAAGTACTATGTTTCAGGCAGTTGATGGAGCGTCAACCCCTGCACTTGATGCAGAGCCTGACATTCAAGTATACGAATCGGCGCAACAGCTTTCGGAAGTGCGCACTACATTTGTAACATCCATAGATATTCTTCAGCAGCACGAGTTATGGATAATGACAGCTCCATCATGCGTGATCATATAACGTGATTCCATTTGCTATACTTTCTTCCCTATTAACGCAAGTGCACCTACCACTTTCAGGACATGGATAGTAAGAAAATTGTGAGTTCGGTGGTCGTGCAGGTAACACAATGTACATCCTCAGTGGCCATGGAGAAACTAGGTTTTATAAAATCAGTGGAATATCTACAATCGAGGGGAATGCACATCGACCTCATAGCCACGGATAGACACGTTTCAATTGCCAAGACAATGAGAGAGCAGTTCCCACATATTAAACATCAATTTGACGTATGGCATCTTGCTAAATCAATCAATAAGAAAATCTCGGCTGCAGGGAAAAAAAAGGTTTTGAAAGTATTTTGCAGTGGTCACATTCTATCACCAACCATCTTTGGTGGAGCTCAAAAACTTGTGAGGGGTCAGTGGAAATACTACATGAAAAATGTCGGTCACTGATGCACCACTGTACCAACGTTCACTGCTGGACAGCAAATGAACATTTCCACCAATGTGAACATGGCCCTTTTTCCCCAGAGGAGGCACGGAAGACGAAGTGGTTGATTCCATCTTCACCGACACACAAAGCCATTGAGAAGATTGTTTTCGACAAAACTCTATCAAGAGATTTGAGAGGACTGACAGAATTCTGTCACACAGGAGATTTGGAGGTGTTCCACAATATGTGCCTAAAGTACAGGCCAAAGCGCTTGCATTTTAGCTTTCGGGGCATGAGACATAGGACTCTACTAGCGGTCTTGGCCCATAACAGCAATGTCGGATGTGAGCAATCTAGGACTAGGGGTAAAGTAAGGATGCCTCGCTACACTAAGGTGTTTTCAAAACGAAGTAAGCAATGGGTGATCAAACCAGTCTATGATGAAATGCAGTTCGACTTTGTGAAAGGCCTTATTGTTGCTGTGTTAGAGAAGCACAGATATGGAATTTTGGACGTTTCTGTGCAGAGCAGTGATCCATTGCCACCGAACATTGCGACTGTGCCATGCCCACCCGAAGCACAGCTGATTGTGAAGTACAAATCCCGGTTTAAATAATTGCAATACGATTGTCTTTTTGTAAATAAATGTTATTGTACAGTGTACCTGTAAACCTAACCCCTACCTTCACCATCATGGGTGGCGAACAAGCTGGGTGTCGTCTTTGAATTCTCTCTATTCACCTCACATATGTGTATGTATATATTTTTCTCATGTCTCATCTCATGTAAATGTAAATGCTGCGCACTGTTAACGGAGGGGAGGCTTGCATATTGCAAATAATAAAACAAACAAACAAACAATAAATCTCACTTTTAACTCAACTCCTGTGGTACTTTATACTTTCCCTGACCTTCTGCCAAAAATTAAATGTCTCAATTTGGGCTGCAAAGCTCGCAGACAACGAGGACAAAATTGGGGCACTTAGAACGCGCCAGCCAAGCGGGCCGTGGCATTTGGGAGAGAAGCCAGTTCGCATTTGCACATTGAGGCGCACTACATAGACGGATTCTAAACTTCAAGTTCTCACAGATGCCTATACTATGTGATGTTGCAAATAAAGAATGCGAAGGACAGCGCCCAGATGAGGCCCACAAGTCGCACTGGAAGTATAAGGGTCTATTGTTTTTTGACCTTGAGACAGGGACCATGCCGAAAGAACTACATTTGAAGGGAGTGCGCAATAACGTAAGAGACGATAAGGCAGAAAATTCAGAAACTAGACCGAGTTTCATTTTAGGTCAGTATACGAAAAATCGTTGTCAAGAGCACGGTCCGTTTTACAGACTGCATTACGAAGAGACACAATGGAAATTTCAAATTTAATGTAAGTAAATCTTTACACGCTTTTATACCGGAATGAAGATTTAATGAATGGATGCATGAATAAATGAATGAATGAAGAGCTAGGAAAAGCAAGTAAAACTGTTCGTAGTGGGCACATGGGCATGCAGGTCCACTGGTCTCACCGATCTAGGTCCTTGGCCCAGCCACTTTTCCCTGCACTGCCTACCTGCACTACGGGACTGTCTCTGTATCCTTCAGCCCCTTCTCCCGGCATTTACCTTGCACTTGCCACCAGCTGGCCCTATTATTTAATTTGTATTCAACTAACCATGTACAGTCCTTCCCCATGCGCGATCAGAAAGACACCTGGCTTAGTAGGATCGTTGTCTGTCTGCCCTTGTTCCCCACCTGCCTCGTCACGCCTAGAAACACTTGAGTATAGGCGCGTTACACATGCCATATCATATATCATATCATTCCTCACGCATGTAGACTGTCGCTTATCATTGTGTATTGGCCTCGATTTATCTCGTTACTTTTCGCATTGATTTTAGAGACGAACATACTCCATTGAACTATCCTTGCAAGCAAATAGTTTCTGATCGGCCGTAATAAATAAAATGAGTAATATTAATGAAGTTCGGCTAGCGAGACTAATTATCATTTTTTTGTTTTCATAACAGGTATTTGATCCCTTTCTGCCACTGCCATCTGTTTGAGACACCGGCGGATGGATTCTTCAGCAGACACCTGCAGCTTCGTGTCAACAACTGGAGCACGATCACCATATTATGGGACGATCGCCAAGGGCCCACATGCCCTTACGCTGTACTAGTAGCTAGAAGCAACATGTCAACCTTTTGGCTGGACTAGTGCCTAGTTGATGGAACAGCCTTGCGGTTCACCGTGCTTCCAAAGTGATTCTTTTTACGAAAATGAACACCCTGTGTACCATAAAGGAACAGCGCGTGACTCAAGATGAAACGGCACAGTTATTGCGGATACAGATAAAAGAAAATAAATGGCTTCCGGAGTTCATATGTCAATTGCTGAATATTCTCTAAACATTTAGGGCCTCATTAGGACCCAGGCGGTAAGGGGTTTACGGCGGCGTAAACAGCGCCGACCCTTACCGCCTGATTCCGAGGTCCCTTAGCGCCATGGCGGATTTAACACCTGCTTTTAGCAGGTGTTAAAATCCATGGTGCTAAGGGACCATGGGCCTCATTCCGAGGCTGGAGGTAAGGGTTAACGGTCACCGTTAATGGCAACGGTGACCGTTAACACTTACCACCATATTCCGAGTTCCCTTTTGCGGGTTGGCATTTAACGCCTGCTTTTAGCAGGCGTTAAAAATCCAACCCGCAAAGGGACCTTGGAGTAAATTACGGCACTGTAATTTACGGTGCCGTAATTTACTCCTTCCCCATTCCCATTGAGCCCTATGGGGGCAGGAATGGGGATGGGGAACCGGTATGGTGAATGGGGAATTACCGGTCCCTCCAACCTTGGAATGGACCGGTAATTACTCCATTCACCATGCCGGATTTCCATGGAGTAAATAGCTCCATGGTTGCTTACCATGGTGCTATTTACTCCATGGATAGCGCCAGCCTCGGAATGAGGCCCCATGTTGTTAATTACGCCACCGTAATTTACGGTGGCGTAATTAACGCCTTCCCCACTCCCATTATGCCCTATGGGGCAAAAATGGGAATGGGGAAGGGTAAATGGGGATTGGGGACTTACCGCCCCGCCAACCTCGGAATGGGGCGGTAAGTCCGCCAACCACCATGGCGTAAACGTAGTTTACGCCATGGTGGCAAAGGTACGACCCAGGCGGTAACTTACCGCCTGGGTCGTAATGAGGCCCTTAATGTCAAATAAATGTACTTTACCAAATGTACTGTGTTGCTGTTTCATTTTGAAGTACAGTTTCATATTCCGAATTGTGGCGCGCGGTGTTGTGAGTTGATCTGTGTTGGTTTCCGAGTTCTGTGTGGAGTCGCGCAGAAGACGACTGGGAGCGTTTGCCTACGCAGCACAGTAACGTCACGGGGAGAGGCGGGGAATATGAATGTTTTGATAATGTCAGGCTCAGGGGCGGGGGAATTGATTTAGTGCCGCAAAAGCAGGTCAGCCAGGGCGATCGGGGAAAAGATAGGATTATCAGAAAATGGCGGCTCCCTGGTGCTTGTTTTCGCGTGCGTTTGATGGACGAAAACTCAGGTAAGGTCCATAGGAAAGTTTTCTAAAATCGAGCCACTTAGGCTTAAAAAAACATGCCCGACCCGTAGGGACAATACACATTTTTACTAGACCATGCCTTTAAGAATCTCATGGACACTAGCATCATTGAACTTGCTGACCAGGCCGTAGAAGAACTGGAGGCAAATCTGTATAAACCTGCTGAAAGTGTGACACACCAAACATGCGATGCATCCACCCTGGACTCACCTACTCCCCTTGTCGATTTACTGGATAGGGTCTCCCCTGTGCACGATCATCGGTGCCATTTGCAATCTCTACCTTTGGCGGGCTCTGGGGTCCAGAGTGATTCATCGGCTATACACCATACGCTGAGGGAGATTGATGCGTGCATTTGCCTGACCCACCCTACAGTCTCCGGTCTCCCTCTACGACAACATCTGGGCAGAGTTAAAATCCACAAATGCAGTGCTGGCAGATGGCATGATCAACCTAGAGGTGATTGGGGCTGAGATTCGGTTTGGTCATCATGACCGAGGGACAAGGGAGGTGCAGGCTGCATTGGGGGGGAAGCCTGTACCACCCACTCCTGTCAGTGACACTGTGGACATAATTGACATTTCTGATAATACTACTGTGAATGATCCTCTTATTAAACCAACCTCGTTTATGGAGCCCAGTGTGAGCACTATTCCAACAAGCTCCCCCTGTCTCGGCCTCCCCCTAGTTATTGATCTCACTAATGAATTACCTATGGGAGGGGGAGGGATTGGGGAAATGAGATGTGATGTGGAGTTATTAAATGCACCCGGGCGTCCCTCAACAGCCCCCAAAGCAGCTGATGCTGCCAAAGAGAAACTGTTGAGACGCAAATCGGGGGCTAGAAAGTATCGTATTCTCTCCATCAGAGCTGCCCATAAAACCCTATTTCGCTCTAGACTATCCCCCGTGATTGAACATGGAATTTTTTATCCAGAGCCTCTGCCTAAAATTGAGGTGGCCGACTCTATGGAACAAATGGACCCCAATCCATCTGGTCGGATAGGGGCAACAGATCCTGGGAGAGCCCAGGAAGCCCTTGTTTCCCAGCGAAAGCTTCCTGTAACCTGGGGAACAGAGGGGCATACCCTGAGGGCATTGGCCAAAAAGATGGAAGGCAAGCCCTGGAGTTAAGGGAACAGCTCGTATTGCCCCTGCCTTTAAGACCGATGGGAGGGGGAACCGATGGAATGCACCCTGTGACACTGTGGACATAATTGACATTCCTGATGATACTACTGTGAATGATCCTCTTACTAAACCAACCTCGTTTATGGAGCCCAGTGTGAGCACTATTCCAAGAAGCTCCCCCTCTCTCAGCCCTGGGGGCTTTGTCCCCCCCAGTTATTGATCTCACTAATGAGTTACCTATGGGAGGGAGAGGGATTGGGGAAATGGGATGTGATTTGGAGTTGTTAAATGCACCTGGGGGTCCCTCAACAGCCCCAAAGCTGTTAATGTGGCGTGCAATGCGGTTAGATGGACGGACGTTAATAAACGTCATCTGAACTCAAACTTAAAAAATGCACTCAATCTATCCACCTTTGAGTGGAAACTTAATAATATTAATGTGAACGAGTTTCAGACATTCATCGGCTCACTAATCTGTGGCCTTGGCACAGGGACTGATAACAGGGGGAAAGGTACTGCTAGACACACTCATTGCTACAAAGCAGAGTTAGTGGATGCAAAAAAAACTCTGAGGAGGAAAGTGAGACTGGTCCAACGCTCTAACTCAGATCGGGTTATTTGCAATGAGTTGATCAGGAAGACCAAACAATCCTATAAGAACTACTGTAAATCGCTGAAACACCGTCTGCTGCAATTTGACACAGAAATTATGCTGGGGGTTCTGATTGACGCTGAGGTGAGTGCTTTCTGGAACCTAGTAAATGGGCAAGATCCCAATCATGTAATCTCCCAACCTAATTCAATCTCGGGACAGGATTGGGTATTGTTCTATGAGGACAGGTTTGGGTCACCTAAGATTACTACCCTGATGGCTCCTGATTTATCTGGAGCTGACACTTGGGATCCCGAATTAGATGTCCACACCATCCATTATTTGATTTCCAAATGCAAGAGATCTAGAGCCCCAGGGCCTCATGGATTTACAAACAACACCTTTAAATATGACCATAACATCTAGGCGAATCTTTTGTAACTGGAATTCAAGGACATTATATCCACAGGTGTAACACCCACTTCCTGGAATATGGCCCATGTGGTCCCCATCTTCAAGTTTGGAGCAGGATGGATCCAGCTAACTATTGACCCATCTCCGCTTATTGACGCTGGCTGTAAGATCTTCTCGGCGTTCCTGCTCTCACACCTTAAAGAATGGGCAAGTACCACTCATCCGTTGGACCAGTTTCAGACTGGCTTTAGGAGGGGCCAGTCTACCAAAATTAATGGCCTTGTTCTCAAATGTGTACAGGAGGAGGCATGGTTGTCAACTAGGGGATGCACCTATATGGCCTTGATCAACTTAACTGCTGCATTTTACTGTGTAGATCTGGGCTGATTATGGGCTAAACTGGCAAAGTGGGGTATGCCTGCGGGGCTCCTAAGACTCATCAGTGGGGTTTATAAAAACTGCGGTATCCAGGTCCGCCTTAGCCAAAAAGGTGACATTTTGAGGATAATTCATACCTATAGGGGGTGTCAGGCAGGGCTGTGTTCTGGCCCCCTGGCTCTTTAATCAATATCTGTCTGATGTCGCGCTTTCGCTTGGGAAGGAAGGGCTGGTTGCCCCAAAGGTGGGAAAGGAAAAAATGATATGGCTCGTCTATGCAGACGACCTTTTGATCTTTGACTTTACTAAGGTCGGGCTGCAAAGGCCATTAAACAACTTTGAGAACTATGACAAAGATAACGGTTTGGTTATCAATCCTAATAAAACTAATATCCTTTCCTTTAGAAAAGTGACGGTAAAGACTACTGGGCCTGTTGGCTTTTATCAGAGGTATGCCCTTGAGGCTTTCCGAAACTGTTAGATATCTGGGCTTCAATTTCTCTGCCTATAAAGGCTCCAAAATAGGTACTGAGGCCCTGGTACATAAGGCGAAACTTCTGGAAGCCCAGATTGTTAAGACTGACCACAAGTTCGGAAGATTTCCCTTAAACCTGCAGTGATGTTCTTTGAAGGTAAAATTGTCCCAAAATTGATCTATGGGTTGGAATTAAAATCTGATAGCGTGTGAAAAACCCTTAATAGAATCGAGGGCAGAATTTGGAGGAGAATTCTTGGGGTCCCCAATGCGGTACCTTTACCAGCTATATTTGTTTTGAATTGGGGGCAGTTTTCCTTTGGGCACGGGTACAATAGACTTGCCTGTCTCTGTACTCGAAAATTAAGGCTCCTATTCTTGACACCTTGTATCACCTAATGGGAAGAAATTTGAATTATTCTTTGGTATTAATCTCCCTTAGTGTGAGATCAGAGCATGTCCTTAATGAGATTGGTGTGACTTTGGACACTCTGATTTCGAACCCTATGAAGGCTAAATGCACCTTGTTTGATTTTGACTGGATTCAAACCACTGATTTCCATTCTTATTCTTCCCTAAGTCACCTGACGCATGAGCATAGACATAGAGGCTCCCTAACGAGGATCTTTCTTCAATTCCCAAATCGATTCTACAGAGGCATTCTACTCGGGCACGGTGGAATCTGTTACCTACCAGGGAAATTCAACTAAGGAAGTCACAGATTCTGGCAGAAGCAGCCTGTTATAGGTTCTGTATGGGGAAATTGGAGACCTTAAGGCATTTGGTCCTCGAGTGTGTATCATTACAGGGCTTAAGAGCAAAGTACCTGGCACCCCTGGCTGTAAACTCAATAACGTATAATGAAGATCTGGTATGGAATCGTTGCCTTGATATGCAGAATACACATGAGGGGCTGGCCCTATCGGGCTTTACTAAAAGCCTGAATCTGTAGATCCGGACATATCTAACTGCCTGGCTAGTGACTAAACCTTATTTGATGTCTATGGATTATGTGATACGAATGTATTTTATTAATAAGATTATGTCAATAATTCTGTTTCCTTTATTTTAGGTTCTAGTACTTCAGTATTTTAATGTTCTAGTTGCTCTACTATCAGAGGTTGATTATTTTTGAGTGCATTTTATTGGTTTTATTTATGTATGTTTTGATTCATATATTTGTAAAGGTTTAATTTAACCAATTGTAATAAAAAAATAAAGAAATAAAAAGAAACTGCAGCCACCTGCATTCTTTATTGATGTGTAAACTGAGTGATCCACCAACAAGAGTCCTAAACAACTTGCATCCATCCTGATGCCTGGCGGAACCTGCTGGTGCATGAGAGGTTGGGGGGAGGCTGTGCCAGCCGTCCTGCCTGCATGATGAGACAGACCCCTGCCCTTTTCAGCATCCACACTTGCTAGTCCAACAAGACCATTGTGGAACATACCAAACATGTTCACGGTGCAATGCCCTCTAATTCTGCCTGCTGTCCTCTGTGGCAGCATAACAGCCCTTCACATGGTGACGGTGACCAGGGCTCAGACAGGCATATGTGTGTCTTGTGCAAGATCACCAGCCCAGTCACAAGATCCAACTAGGGGCAATTACAAGTGCAGCAACTATAACATATGCATGTGGACCTGCACTCATCATGGCTGCATCCACCAGACTTGCCCCCCAATGAATCCCTGTTAAAGCAAGTGAACTAAACACATTCCATTCACAGGGGCTCAAAATAATCCTGTGACATCGATTCAAGTCACTACGTCCCCAAATTGGGAGTGGCCAATTAATATGCCTGCTGCCTTCCTTGGATGTGTTGGCTGTTTGTTAGGCTCATTCATTGGAAATGAAATATGATTCACTGTTACATGTGAGCACCATGATAGGAACATGAAGTTGACAGGCCAGACATCACTCAGTATGTTTGCCGTCACGGGGAGGTGCAAACTGACCAAGTGTAGCTACAGTACCCGAAGCGGACATTATATGCCATATTGGTCTAGGTCTGATTAATGCACGCATTTCAAGAGGTCAGCATTTGCTGACATGCATTAGCTGTACATCCACCACGAAACTCAACATAACAGAGGCAGCCATAAAAGGGTACATCACTAACCCAATGAGATATTTGCACTACCACTGTACTGGCCATGTGCACAAACACATGCATGGCTCACTCGTTGAGGCAATCATATGCCACTGGTTGGATCCTCAAATTAGCTGCACCTGCTTGAGTGTAGCAAGGAGGGTGCCTTGCACTCACCTCGGGCTGATCTGCACAACCTCGGCCACATCTGCGGGACAGAAGCAACAGGGCATGCAAAGCCCCAATTCTTGGTGGGTAGACAGCACTGGCGTAGCGGGGCCCGCACCTACTGGGGTGCCGGGGCCCCCGCCACCATATGTCCTAGGAGGGGGCCCCCTTGGACTAAAAAATATTTTTTTATTTAGTCACTGTGCCTTAATAATGAAATTATTTCTGTTAAACGTAACAGAAATACTTTCTTTATGAAGGCAGAGTGACTACAAAAATAAACTATTTATTTTTTAAGTCCGAGGGCTCCCCTCACCCCATCACATGGAAGCATCTAGGCTGAAGGCCTACATGTCATGGGGTGGTGAAGCTCTATGGCTTAAAATAAATAGTTTCTTTTTGAAGTCACTCTGTCTTCATAAAGAAATTATTTCCATTATGGCTCGGTCCTTAACAGAAATCATTTCTTTATGAAGTTGGAGTAACTTCAAAAAGAAACCATTTCTTTTTTAAGTAATAGGGCTCCCCTCAACATCATGGTGTGTGCGTGTGTAAGTGTATGGTGAAAGGGTGCACACTTAAAGGTATAGGTGGCTGTCTGTGTGAGTGTATGGTGAAAAGGTGCAAAATTAAATGTATGGGTGACTGGGTGTGCGCGTCAAGTATATGGTGAAATAGTGCACATTTAAATGTATCGGTGGCTGCCTGGGTGTGCCTGTATGGTGAAAGGGTGCTCATTCAAATGTATAGGTGGCTGACTGTGTGAGTGTATGGTGAAGGGTTGCACACTTAAATCTATGTGTATGGGTGACTGCCTGTGTGATTGTATGGTGAAAGGGTGCACCATTAAATGTATGGGTGGCAGGGTGTGCATGTTGAGTATATGGTTAAAGGGTGCACACTTAAATGTATGGGTGGCTGGCTGCCTATGTGTCCCTGAATGATGAAAGGGTTCACACTTAAATGTATAGGTGGCTGCCTGTGTGAGTGTATGGTGAAAGGGTGCACACTTAAATGTATAGGTGGCTGCCTGTGTGAGTGTATTGTGAAAGGGTGCACACTTACATTAATGGGTGGCTGGCTGGGTGTGAGTGTCTGTATGGTGAAAGGGTGCACACTTAACTGTATGGGTGGGTACCATGGTGTGCCTGTATGGTGAATGGGCGCATACTTAAATGTATGGGTGGCTGCCTGGGTGTGCGTGTATGGTGAAAGGGTACACACTTAAATGTATGGGTGGCTTTGTGTGCGTGTATTTGTATGTTGAATGGTGTGTGTGCTTGTGTTCAGGGGCACAACGAAACCTACATTTCAGCGGGGAGGGTGCTAACCCTTCAAATGTTGGGAGAGCTGCTAACTTCACGGGTGGTGGGGGAGGGGCAAACTTATTTGTGTGGGGCATCTAACTTCTTTATGCATTCTAATGAGACTATTCTAGTGCAGCTTCAATGTTACAAACAGTTAACTCTCTCCTTTAAGTCTAAAAGCACCCACTTGTGGACTGCTATGAGAATAAGCGGTCTCCTGTCCCTTCCCTACTCTTCCAATCACTTTCTCTGGCATGCAAGTACTAAACCCACATCAAGATTTCAATTGCCTAAAGAATTATGCATTTGAATGCAGGTACTAACAGTGAAATGCTTTACGTTAGTGATTGCTGGGCCTTTGTTAACAGTGAAACCCAGGTGCTGTTTAACATCTGCGTCCTGTTCTCTCCGGCAACGGCTCTGCAGGTCAGCCAGGTTGAGTCAACATAGCCCAAAATGTCAAGGGGATCTGGGGGGGAGGGTTGAAGCCTGGCCGGCTCAATAGTGGTGCGCCACTACTTGTGTTTAATCCCTTGATTACTCATTGGTAATCTTCATTACTCATAGTCCTATTCTTCCTTGTCCCAGTACTTGTGTATGAGGCACTTTGACTCATACACACAAGTACTGGAATGAGGTAGAGGGACATGGAGGCCTGGCTTAGTTACCTGTAATCTTCATTTCTCCTAGTCCCAATCTTTCTTATCCCAGTACTTACCTATGAGACAAGGAGCCTCATACGTAAGCACTGGGACAAGGAAAAGGAACGCAGAGGTAACTCTGGGCCGGGAAGCTGATTTTGGGGGTTGGGACAGGTGTCAGTCTAGAAATACGGATACCTCTACTTTGAGACCGCAAACACATTTTGGTGGCCGTGGGCCAACCGTCTCATGCACAATATGACAAAATATAGGTTTTCGAGTTTGCCAATGAACGGCCATTTTGATGTACCAAGAATCGCCATTTTGTTTTCTAACCATTGCTCATTGCTTTCTGTTCCTATTGCTTCGCAGTATATTTTCCGCTTGCACTGCTCGACTGTGAAACATTGTTGTCTGTATGTGAAAAGGACAAGGCCGCAGGGCCGTGAGGATAACAAGAGTTCACTGAAACACAAACGTAGGCAGCGCCAGGAAGAATGCCTGGCTCCATCCCGAATGTAGCCTTGAAGCAGAGCTGCAGGGCATCTAATCATTGCACAGCTGCCAGCCAGTCTTGTTATATGGTAGAATATGTTAGAATAATACCGCTAAAGGCTTGAATTATGCTTTTCTTACGGCCCCACTTTGCTGAGCCCGCTACAGCATATCGGCTCTCAGGACGCAAATAGCACCTGATAGATAGCAAGGTCCGGAATCAACTCCCCCCGTATGTGGTTCGCTTCCAAGAACAGAAGCGCCGTGTTCTATTCAACAACTGAAAGATGCCTTCGCACTCACAAATTGCAAATTGTCACTAGAATAGATGTTTGAAGGTGTCATAGTGGTCAGAGGTGTCCATCATCACACCAAGTTCAAAGAAACCCAATAAAGGGGGGTGTTAAACATGTCATAGCTGATTGTTTGATATGCATTTTGTATATATGTAACTGATGTACGTAATTCATGGCTCTTGCGTCCCTCGAGGTCTAGAGATACACGTCGCGGGGCGTGAGACCGAGTTGGCCAACTGAGACTTTTGCTTTGCAATAAAACCCTAGCTTTGGGAATACAACCTCGTGTCTGGCGTATCTATCTTGTGTATTGACTCGCCTTGTTTCCATAGACGTCACAGTCCCCTAGTGGCCCCTTTCAAGATGGCGCCCGAATAGGGACCCTCCCCCACTTGTTCCATCGCGTAACATTGTAATTGAGGAAGGCAGAGAACAGCGAGGACGGGACGATCGAGCCGGGTTCGAGAGGAGTTCGGTGCGCCCTGTAAAAGTGATGAGAGACTCCTTTGCAGATCTGCACACATCTGATCCCTGATCGCGTGCCTGGCTAGAGAACAAGGAGGCGAGGGTCCCGAAACGAGGCAGAAGCCAAGAAATGCAGACACAACATCCTTTGGTGCGTCAGTATACAGACGACTTGATTTATCAGGTGAGTCATTCCCCGATTCAAAGTATCCTGATATTGGTTGAGAGTTGACTTTGCAAAATCAAACGCCCTAGGTAAGGTTGATTAACCAGGGGGATGGTTGATACATGCCTGGGGTATTGTCCACCTTAGCTGGGTTTTTCCGCTGTGGTAGACAATCTTTGGAAGATGGCCAAATTGTACCACCTGGGGGAACGCCGGCGTATGAGATGTATGTGAAGTATGGAGTGGGTGCGATAATATTCTGTGAGACTTGGCATAGGCAAACCAGAAAGCAACAAGACCATCAGTGGCCGATTAATGGTAGTTTTGAGATAGCGAGGATAGATAACCTGGAAAGGGTTTTGATAAGAAAGAAAGCGCATCCTGCAGCATTTGAGACTATTAAAGACTGGAGAAAAGAAGCAATGCTCTGATTTAAAAGCAGAGCAAAGCATGCGCGCAGGCATAAATCGAAAGGTGAAGTAGCGGAAGAAAAAGAAGAGGAGGAGTGGACTGAGAGTCTAAGAAGGGCAGGTAGGCATGACCAGTTGAATATAGAAAAGATATACCCACAACGAGAATTACACATAGCAGATGAATTGATAGAAAATATATTGACCCATACAAAACAAGGCTCAAGATCAGAAGTAAGACCAGACACGTCAGTAGCTATTGCCTAGACCCTACCCATAGCTCAAGCTCCCCCTCCGGTAGCTCAAGCCCTCCCGCAGCCACAGACGGCGCGCGTAACACTTCCTTCCTATTAGCCAACCAGGCCTACAACAGACACTCCCTGTTCCCATTGTCCCATCCTCACCTCCCGCCTCAGGCACAGACTCAGTACCGTCCGTTCCTCCCGGGGTTGAAGTTGAAACCGCGGGGGCAAGAGGCGGGACTGACCAACGGGGGTGCACGAGGGTAACCCGCAGCGCAATCAGCAAAGAAAGGAAGGTGGAATTGCAGCAACAGGCAGAGATGTATATAGACGGGAATGATGGGACGGCAGCAGTGGCTTCGATGCATGACTTCCATAGAAGCAATAAAAGACAGGTAGTGTTGGAATGCATGGGTGAATATTTGGTGGAGAAATGGAAACAGCTAATTGGGAAATTACCACTGCAGCGATTGTTAGATTTTAATGCATTAGCACGCTGTAGGGAGAGGGATGAAGAAGTGAGAGAACATGTATATAGACTTTTTGAGCTTAAAGATGAATTAGATAATGATTATGCCGAAATGTTTGCTACACCCGGGTACAGGAGTAGGGATATCGGGCGAAATAGGAAGGAAATTGTAGAGCCATATATACAACAACGACATTCAATTTCGTCAGTACAAAGGGGCGATAAGTTAAAAGTATGTATACGAGAAGCGTTTAGATGGATGTCGGATCCTAGTATCCCCACAATGGAGATGCACGAGATATTTGATGAATATTCCATGCCAATGAAAAGAAAAGCACTACAGTCGATGGCTGAACATTTATTAGACAAGGATATAAAAAACGATAAGGCCAGCCCACCCGAAATAATGGCAGTATATAGAAGAGCACTAGAGCGAGTGACAGGAGAAACAGCCCTATCGTTGGATCTGGGAATATTGTTACATCTAAGAGAAGGAGGGGGGACGGTAAGTGGGGCATTTCCTATGAGAGAGGTCCCACCTACCTTTGTGCCCAAAGTGGAAGTTCCCGCAGTGGGCAGTGCAGCGGCGCAGGTAACACCAGCCCATTACACCGCCCAATATGACATGTCCCCTTTTCCAGATAGGAGGTGAACAACATAAAGCAGACGATTCCTGATATAAGAAAGAATCCTGCAGGGTTTTACAAGAAAGTAGAGTCCTGCCTACAATCATCCGTGCTTACCATGGGTGATATAGACCTAATATTCCCGGTGATCCTGCCAGCAGACATATGGAAACAAATAAGGAAGGTAGATGACACAATGGCCTTTGGCGCCACATGGGCGGACTTGATAATAGAAGATAAAAATAAAGTGGTTGGAGGGACACCAGGAGCGAACCTGGCGGCGTTACCAGCACGTATAGTACAGAAGTTAAAAACAATTGTCCCAGAGAAAAGAATCCAATGGGTCAAATTGACTGCATGTGTACAAGGCAAGGATGAGTTGGCTACAGATTATTTTAATAGAATTGAAGAAGTACTCACAGACTTCAGTGGTCAGGATGTGGGTTCGGAAGCAGGAAAGAGGTTATTTGTTGACAAATATGTGAGGGGGTTAAAACTTACAATTCAGGATCTAATAATGACATCAGAGAGTGCATGGCAAGCAAAAACGTTGGGCGAAGTACTGCATATGGCCCAATATTATGAGCGCAGAGTGACTGCAGGAAAAGAAAAAGAAGAAAGGGATAGGGTAAATCTAAAGACACAAGTATTAATGCAGCAAGTAGTAGGACATAATAGAGGGCGAGGGAACGCACAAGGAAGGAGTAATTCGAACATGCATGGGGGAACAGTGGGACCGAATCAGTGTACATATTGTAAAGAGGAAGGACATTGGCGAGCGCAATGTTCGCATCTACAGAAATGGGTCTGGTCAGAGGAGACAGCATAGAGGACACCCAGGAGCAAATGGACCAAATAGGAATAGTATGTAGCAGCATCATAATAACAGAGATAATCAAAACCAAGGCCAAAACCAAAATGCCCCAAACCAGAGTCAGGGACAGCAAAATAAACAATATGGAAATCAGAGTGAGGGAAATAGAGGGAAGAGTGGAAATGTTTTCGATACACAGCCAAACACGTATTACAGTAATAGTAATGATTACACATCGGACGATGTGTTATTTCCCCAATAGGACATCCCAGGACTGGGGTCGGGACCAGTGTCTATTCCCGTGAATCAGAGAGGACCCTCCGTAGAAATGAGAGTTGGGAATGAGGAGCACCGCTTTCTTGTAGATACAGGAGCACAGACGTGTTCAATAGACCATCACTTGGTTCCGGATATACCACTGTCAGGGCAAAAGAATATTTCCGTAGGGTTCGCAGGTACACCAGTCATAAACCCAGTGTCCAAACCAGTCCCAGTTACCATAGGACCATTTACTGAACATTGTCCTTTCCTTCTAACAGAAAATTGTGGAGAAAATTTGTTGGGATTAAACTTGTTGAAAAAACTAGGTTCTGTTATACATTGCACAGCAGACGGAGTGTTTCTAAAGATATGGCCACACGATGCCCCTGTGTCAGAATTCATGTCCGAAGCGTTACCAGGGGAACTAAGTAAAGTACCAACCTGTATATGGGCAATGCATGACAACGATGTAGGATGTTTAAAGATAGAGCCAGTAAAGATTATTTTGAAAGAAGGGGTTACCCTACCGCGAATACGCCAATACAAAATTTCGGTTGAAGGTGAGAAAGGATTGAAGAGTATTGTTACAGATTTGGTGAAATTAGGGGTAATCGAGGAAATCACAGGCAGTACATGCAACAGCTCGATTCTTTCGGTTTATAAAAAATGAGGTAATGAGGTACCATACCGTTTCATAATTGATCTACGCGCATTGAATAAGGTAGTAGATCTGCGATTTCCTCTTGTGCCAGGCGTCACTACAATATTGACAATGATACCTGTTTCAGCAGAATATTTTAGTGTAGTAGATTTGAAAAACGCTTTCTTTAGTATTCCAGTGGACAAGGACAGTAGATATTTGTTTGCGTTCACATTAGGAGGACGATCATTTACATTTACGCGGATTCCGCAAGGTTACACGGAAAGTCCAAGTATTTACAGTAGAGCATTAAAAGAGCAGCTAGACATGCTAGAATTACCCGTGGGTTGTGTACTCTTGCAATACATAGACGATCTATTGCTAGCTCTAGACACAGAGGAGATTTGTAAAGAAAGCACTGTATTACTACTGTCACACCTAGCGGCACATGGCCATAAAGCTAGTTTGAAGAAATGTCAGTATAATCGAAAGGAGGTGGCTTATTTGGGCTACCTACTTTCGAAAGGAGGGAGAAGACTAACACCAGAACGCATAGAAAGTATTTCTTGTATGCCTATTCCAAAGACACAAAAAGGAGTCAGAGCCATAATAGGCATGGCTTCATATTGCCGACAATGGATTGGAAATTTTGCGTTAATTGTGAAACCATTACTGAATTTAACTAGAAAGGATGCGGTTATGCCTTTGCAGTGGGATGAGGAATGTCAGAAAGCATTTGATGGATTGAAAACTGCATTATGCTCGGCTCCAGTTTTGGGTACGCTGAACTATGAGAACATTTTTAGACTATTTGTGTGTGAAAGTGAAGGATGTGCATTGGCGGTTTTGACACAGGAATAAGGTGGTAGAAATAGGCTGTGCGGCTATTTTTCTTCTGCGCTGGACCCTGTAGCGAGCGCACTACCACGATGTTTGCAATCTGTTGCGGCGGCTGCTGCGTCAGTGAAACAAACGGAAGGTATGGTATTGGGGCACACTTTAATTCTGATGGTGCCACATACCATAGACGTTCTATTAAATAGGACACAGACGCAACACCTCACCTCTGCTAGATTGACAAGATATGAGATTATCTTGTTTGCGCCCCACATCCAAATTATGAGGTGCAGCGCTTTGAATCCTGCAGAATTAATGGCACTAACCATAAAAGAAATTGGGAAGAATGAAACACCCCCCCCCCCCCACAATTGCTTAATGGTCACTGAGGAAGAAACCAAGGGAATAGTTGATTTAAGTGATATTCCACAGAAAGAGCCGGATGGAGAGTTATTTTGTGATGGCTCATGTTTTTAATTACCAGATGGCACGACAAATGCCGCATACGCTATCACTACCGTAGAGAGTGTTGTAGAAAGTAAAAGAATCCCCTATAATTCAGCACAAGCCACGGAAATAATAGCATTGAACAGAGCCTGCAAGATTTCTGAAAATTTGAATGTGAATATATATACTGATAGTCAGTATGCTTTTGGAGTGTTTCATAATTTTGGTCGACTCTGGGCTAAGAGAGGGTTTCTGACATCACATGGCGCCAGAATTCAACATGGCCCTTTGATTGTACGATTGCTGTCTGCACTCACGTTTCCAAAGCGCCTAGCAATAGTGAAATGCGAGGCACATAAAAAAGTAACATGTAAAGTAGGAGAGGGAAACGCGTTTGCAGACAGAATTGCGAAACAAACTGCCACTGATTTGAATACCAAAATGATGACGGTTCAGACAGAGGAAGTACCCTGTATGATAGAAAATGGAGTTGCCACTGTCAAAGAAATGCAGGCAGCGGCTACGGCTGATGAAATACGGAGATGGGCAGAGGGATCTGCTGAGTTGGATCTGGAGGGTTGTTGGGTGGACAAGGGAACTAGGAACTGGATGTTGACAAATTTGTACGTGACTACAATGGTCACAATGGCCCACAGCCCTACGCACATCTGTGCGAAGAAAATAATACAGCACCTTTCTACAGTTTGGCAGAATGTAAACATAAAAAAGAATGCAGAGAGGTTGGTTCAGAACTGTATCACGTGTTTGCAACACAATGTAGGGAAGGGAACAGTGACTCCAACCGGCAGTTTTGGCCCGCCCTCCATGCCATTTGAGGTAATTCATTTTGACTTCATAGAAATGGAGAGGTGCCAAAACTTGAAATACGTCTTGGTGGTGATCTGTGCATTCAGTAAGTGGATGGAGGCATATCCTTTGAAAGATTGCACAGCAATGAGTACGGCAAAAGTAATGTTGAAGGAGTACTTTTCCAGATTTGGCTTGCCCAGAGTCCTATGGTCTGATAATGGACCGCATTTTGTGGGTGCGGTGGTATTACAGATATGTGCTGGTCTCCAGTTTGATAAGAGATTCTATAGTTCAAGGCATCCGAGTTCTGCCGGTCTTGTGGAGAGGCACAATGGGATTCTAAAATCAAAGATTAGCAAGATTTGTGCGGGAAGCAAGTTGAGTTGGGTGGATGCATTACCAATAGCACTATTATGCATGTGTACGTCTGTACAGGCTAAAACTGGGCTCTCCCCATACGGGTTCATAATGGGGAGGCCGGCAAATGTTTGGTGTGCACCTCAGCCAAAGCGACTAAGTGAGATAGAACATCCTGTGCTTAGCAGGGGGCTCCAGTTTTCCAGTGCTTGCAGCACAATGTTGGAACACCCTCCCCACTACAATTAGATCGGAAGCCGCATTCTGGCCATTCAGAGCCATGGTAAAATCATGGCTACTAGCCTAAACAGCCAGACTCTCACCGACATGACTCGGCTAGCCGCCGCTCTCAACCTGTAGTAATGTTTACTCCACCTACAGCCTATTCAGGACCAACCTGTAACCCGGTCCACATTAGTCACTGTAACTTTTTTTTTTCTTTTTGCATACTCTCTGTACATACTTTTCTCGGTATATTCTACTCTTGTAGGTAAACATTCAGAGCCTGGACTAATGTACGCTCTGTCTGTTGTACTATGATGCTCGTGTAACGATATGTAACTCTGCTGTACACATGATTATGCGCCCAGTTACCGGAGGGTTCGGATGTGCTTTACAAATAAACAAACTAAACTAAACTAAACTAGTACTTATTGTGGCCTTTTAATGCAGAAATTGCGTTTGATTCATCAGCAGGAGGCATTACCAGTGAGATACACCGGTCCGGAGCACGCTCTGGAGCCAGGAGACTGGGTGCTGTTAAAGAACTTTGAAAGAAAGTCATCATTAGCACCCAGGTGGCACGGGCCCCATCAAGTACTTTTGGCAACGCAGACGGCAGTACGGGAGGTGGAAGGAAGTCGTGGATCCATGCCACCCATGCCAAGAAGATTCCAACTGCACTGAAAGACTTGCCTGACACTGATGACCGGAAAGAGACAGCGGTCCCAGAAACGAAAGAAACTGTTGCCAGTAAGCAGCCACCTAATCTGCCAAAACGAGAAGTGAAACTCGAAACAAAGCCTGAGACGATTGCCAAAGAAGGGGAAGGGCAAAGAGTGCCCCAACGTTGCCCAGCAGAATCGACATCACTGCTGACCGACGCGAAATCTGCCTTGCAGATACCAGCAAAACCAAATCGTGTACCCCTTTGGCGCCCACCAGCACTTGCCAGCACACCAAAAAACGGATCTGCATCATTGGCGCGGCGCACACCAGCACCTGCAGTAGCGCCACAGGCTGACTTCAAGCCTGAATCTGAAAGTGTACCGGCACTGTTCATGGATCATACGATACCAGGAGCAAGGCGATACAACCTGCAGCCTCGGAAGACAAAGTGATCCGCAGTTCTTTCTGGTGTTTATGTCAACCTCTGGTTCAGCTCATGGACGGAGAAGGAACCGGAGGTGTAGAGGAGAGAAGCGTGAGAATTGTGCAAGTCGGACAATTCAAGACTCGCGGCTCCTCGGTGCGATCATGAAAAGTACATGTGTCCTGAACCAGAACGGACAAGCTGGGCGCACATGGTACTATGGCAAGTGAGATAACCGATTAACAGTACGTGTGTCCTGAACCAGAGTGGACAAGCTGGGCGCACATGATACAAAGGCGACAAGATAACTGATCGAAGGTCCTCTGAGCAGTATAAGAAGGGACAAGAGATCTCGCTTAAAAACGAATAATCGAATCCAGGCTAAAAAGGACAGGCAGAACTGAACTGTGACAATTCCATTGAACTTATTAACATCAGAGCAAGCGCGACAAAGAGAGATATCCACAACAAACTGTGATAAAAAAGAAGAAGGACGACGAGAAACATGCCGGGACCGGTTCCAGCCTCCTCCTGCACCACCACCGCTGAGAATGAGTCAATTATAAAGACTATAAGCTTAAGAAAAACGCATGGTAAAACAAATTGTATGCTGGTACTAACGATAATAATGTGCTTTATGAGCTTGGTAGCACCAATATCAACAGCCCTAATATTATGGTGGGTAGAAATAATACACCGATTAGAAATGTTTTTACCAATAATTAACATATCCACTACTGAAAGCCCGGTCCAGGTGATCACTTATACCCTACCCCCAATGGAAGAAAAACACAGGGAAGGTTTTGGAAATAACACCTTACTACTGATAATGAAAATGACACATGCAATCCTGAAGAAAACAAACTGCTGGGTATGTGCCCATTTACCACAGCATGCCGGGAAAGGAATAGGGTGGTATGTGCAGCCATTACCATTAAGTTCTGCATGTAGTGCATCTTTAGGTGCAATGTTCTATGGGAAATGGAATGAGAGTAATACGGGTCAATTAGACAGAACCAACATGAATGAGTTTGAGGAGATAATAATGAAAAGAAGTATCTATCAGAGCACACCTAATTACTCAAAAACTAAATAACTATTTAGAGAAATGTTATTACAATTCTGGGTGCTGGGGAGGAATACACGCCCTGACACTGGAGCATGTGTTAAACATAACACAAAAAGTGTCTAAACTTAAAGACACTCCCGTCCCCTGCACACCTTACAAGCTGAAATAAATCAGTCAAATTTCATAACATTTGCACTTTTATATATAGAAAGAATTGTCAATTTAGAACATAGGTAACAAAATATCTTCATAAAAGTACAGAAAAAAGGTATCAACTGACTTCCAATATGGCCAGTATGAAAAACAAATCAAACGAGACAAAAAAATAAGCTCCCAATTTTGAACTGCAGCTTCAAGCTCTACGCGTTTCGGGGACTATCCCCTTCTTCAGGAGCAAAAATATCTCACAGTGGGAATGTTGTCAAAGAAAATAGAGTCTCTGTCTGTGCATCTGTCTGTGCACGACGTACACAGAACCAGGATCCCTGCGAGAGATAATAATGAAGCCTGTGGGTTGTTCCATTTTCCATAAAGCACAAGTAATAGCCCCAGAGCCCACGAGGAAAAGTACACGAAAGATAACACGACAAAATAGACAAGATAGATTGTCCCCATCAGAAAAACATCTGTAATGACGTTTCGTGTAAGAACAGAAGGGGACAAAGATGCAATTCCCCCATCTTACACGGTGAATTATAGCCCAAGAACTGTCCCTTTTTGTCTAAAAAAGAAAGGCTCTTTTTTAGTCGGAACATATGCTGGTTGTATGAATACAGTGGTACTAAAATGGGAAATAGAACCAGTATACGTAGGTGATCCAGTTTATTTTATATGTGGAGAGAAAGCATACCCTTGGTTGCCCAGAAACTGGGGAGGTACATGTTACCTAGGGCTACTGTTCCCAGGAGTATTCCTCTTAGAAACAGCAGCCATGGCCAGATTATCCAGAACTAGAGTCAAAAGGACTGACAAAGGTGTTTTAATAGCAACTGATGTAGCAAAATCATTCATTCCATTCTTAGGGCAGATAGTGAACTCCTATAATATAAGGCAACTATCCAGAATCCTAAAGAATACAATAAACACAACAACAGATATATTATTTAACATGACATTGGAAGAAAGAGGAATCAGGTTAATGACGCTGCAAAATAGAATGGCTCTCGATGTGATCCTGGTTGATCGTGGGGGAATTTGCAAAATAGTGGGATCAGCATGTTGCGTTTATGTCGATGACTATTCCCCCACGATCTTTGAAGCAATAAAGAAAATGCATGTTCTAAGCTCTGAACTCCCTACTGAAGAAGGGAGCTGGGGAATAGGATCTAGGTTTTGGGGAATACTACGATCTTGGGGATGGAAGTTGATCTCAATATTAGTAGTGGTGTTCGGGATATTCCTAACGTGCTGTTGTTGTATACATTGTTTACCCATAGTTTGCGCTGAGGTAACTGAGGGATGTACGGAAGGATGCATGCATATGATAACAAAGGAAAAACAAACTCATGATCGAACTAGCCCAGACCCAAATGAGATGAGAGCAGCAAAAGAGTTGATGGCAATAGATATTTATGAAGACAATGATGTCCACGATAGCATGCAAGACTCAGATATAAGTACTTCAGATTCATCATCACTAGAGGAGGTTTCAATAAATAGATGAGACGTTTGGCATACGGCCAAAGGAGGGTTTGTCAGTCTAGAAATACAAATACCTCTACTTTGAGACCGCAAACGCATTTTCGTGCCCGTGGGCCAACCGTCTCATGCACGATATGACCAAATATAGGTTTTCGAGTTTGCCAATGAACGCCCATTTTGATGTAACAGGAATCGCCATTTTGTTTTCTAACCATTGCTCATTGCTTTCTGTTCCTATTGCTTTGCAGTGTATTTTCCGCTTACACTGCTCGACTGTGAAACATTGTTGTCTGTATGTGAAAAGGACAAGGCCGCAGGGCCGTGAGGATAACAAGAGTTCGCTGAAACACAAACGAAGGCAGCGCCAGGAAGAATGCCCGGCTCCCTCCCGAATGTAGCCTTGAAGCACAGCTGCAGGGCATCTAATCATTACACAGCTGCCAGCCAGTCTCGTTATATGGTAGAATATGTTAGAATAATACTGCTAAAGGCTTGAATTATGCTTTTCTTACAGCCCCCCTTTGCTGAGCCCGCTAGAGCCCGCTAAAGCATGTCGGCTCCCAGGACGCGAATAGCACCTGATAGATAGCAAGGTCCGGAATGCAACTCCCCCCGTATGTGGTTCGCTTCCAAGAACAGAATAGCCTTGTTCTATTCAACAACTGAAAGATGCCTTTGCACTCACAAATTGCAAATTGTTACTAGAATAGATGTTTGAAGGTGTCATAGTGGTCGGAGATGTCAACCATCACACCAAGTTCAAAGAAACCCAATAAAGGGGGGGTTAAACATGTCATAGCTGATTGTTTGATATGCATTTTGTATATATGTAACTGATGTACGTAATTCATGGCTCTTGCGTCCCTCGAGGTCTAGAGATACACGTCGCGGGGCATGAGACCGAGTTGACCAACTGAGACTTTTGCTTTGCAATAAAACCCTAGCTTTGGGAATACAATCTCGTGTCTGGCGTATCTATCGTGTGTGGTGACTCTCCTTGTTTCCATAGACGTCAGGGTCCCCTATTGGCCCCTTTCACAGGGGGTGGGAGGTAGAGGGGATATGTGGTGGGGTGTGGGGGGGTTGGGGTGGGGATTGCGTGATAAATCGTATTGGTCATCCATGTCCAGGCTAAGAAGCTTGCTATGTGGTATTAGTGGCTAGAGAGGTGTTTTGGTGCAGCTAGTCTAGTCATTTCTTAGTTTGGCTTGACTTTTAATAACTGGGCATCTCTGATAAAGCAGTCTTGCTAAGTGTAATTACCTAGACTGTGTAATTACCTGAATTTGTGTGCTGAATGTCTAGCCGTTTCTTACTGCAGCATTGTATATTTTTCTGGGCATCTGTGATAGAATAACCATGACAAGTGTTATTGCTTCTACTGGCATTTTGGTGCAACCAGTCTAGGTATATATAAATGTGACCTGGCATGCTTTACTGTAATACGTTATTACGTGTCTAGACTGGTATACATTGTGCAGCCAGCTGTATATGTTTTCATTGTGGCATGGCATTTTTTATTGCAAAGCATTATATTCATTAAAGCATTAATGTTCCTGTGCACTGTTGGTGACTTGCATGTATTGGATTTTTAGATTGGTGTTGCTCTACAAAACAATTGCAAATGCTCTGGCCTTTTGCCCAATTTTTCTCAGAGAGTGTGCTGTATAATACATTAAAACACGTATTTATATCTTTCTCCTAGTGCAGTGTGCGACATACCCCTTCAGCAGCACGTTTGTGCGTATTGCGCAAGCGTTGTAATCTAGGCAGGCCCAGAGTGTGGCACGACCTGTGATTTGTTGCCTAGTTGTGGGGGGGGCGCCCGCAGCATGGCTCGCAGGGGGGCCCCCAAATTATGTGATACGCCACTGCTAGACAGGTCAACCGCATGTGCACCGGCAGGGCAGCCTGCTCCGGGGGTGCAGAGAGAGAAAGAGAGATAGAGAGGGAGTGGGGAGCAAGGAGATTTGCTGGTGGGGAGATGAGGGTAGAGAAGGGGGTTGTTAAAGTGGGTGAGAGCTGAGAGAATGGCGAAAGAGAGGCCAGCAGGCACACAGATGGAAAGATAGAACAGGTTGAGGGTTCAAGGGGACAACAGGGGGAGAGGGTGAAGGGCAGATAGGGAAAAGAAGGGCACCTGCTAAAGGGGATTCCTCAGCGTCTCAGCCCCCAACCCACACGGTCAACACAACACGGCAAGAGACCTAGGCCCTCAATCCCCACACATATGAGGCTGTATCACCCTCCCTCCAGACTCTGCCAGACTCTGCCTCACCCACCTACCCCACTGTTTGACACAATAGTTCATGGTCAGGTCATCATTTTCAGCTGTCTCTTCCCACTCAATCATAGACAGAGCTGTTCCCAGGAAGGGCGCAGGAATCATAGGGTGCAATGCAAACACTTGCAGGGACAACAGATAAACAGATGCTGTGGGGAGGGGATGAAGTTGTCATGGATGCACCCACAATATACAGGCACATACAGTGCAGTCACTTACAGTGCAAGATTTGAACAGCAATTTTGAAAGGAAAGGTCATGCAATACATTGAAGATGAGGAAACATACAGGAAACCAACAGGGAACACGTAACCTGTATATGTACACATGTAAAGGCTGTAAGGGGTCCACATGTGCCAAGCAGGGGAAATCTAGATAGTCCAAGTGTGATAGATCTGTCCTGTGGAGTGCAGGCAGACATACAGGAAAATAGTACAGGCACGATGTGCAGTACAACGCTTCCATGGGCCAGCAGGGTGCCCCCAGCAAGACAATCTGTGCTGGGACATTGCATGGGGGTGGCGTTTGTCTGTCTTGAGGAAGAAAAGAGGCTGGTTTTGAGTGCCTTCCAGAAGATAAGGTGGCTCTCCACTTGGCGGAAGCTGAGTGGGAGGGAGTTTCAGAGTGTAGGAGCCTGGACAGAGAAAGAGGTACCTCCAATTCGAGTGGAATTGAAGGAAGGGATCACTAGGAGGAGTGCGGAGCCTCATGTGAGGTTTCTTTTGTGTTGGTAACCTGTGAGTAATTGTTGGAGGTAGTTAATGCACATCTCGTGGTGGCACTGTTGTTATTGAAAATGGCCCTGAAGGTGGTTCATTGGACAATGGGAAGCCAACGGAGCACCCAGAGTGCAGGAGTCATGTGTTACCTGGGGATGAGTGTAAGGATGAGGCAGGCTGCTTTTCTCTGGGTCTGTTGTAGCTTTCTGAGCTGAGAGGCATGGGTGCCCATACCAAATGGAATAAGAGCTGTCTAGGTGAGAGAGGATGCTAGCCAACATTGCTGTGACCTGAGGAGGCTAGGATAGCCATGGGAAGGATCATCTAAGGGTGTGGAGGTGTAGATGACAGGATCTACAAGCAGTGGTCATGTGTTGAGAGTGTGTTCCATCAGAATCCATGGTGCATCCCAGGTTCTTTACTAAGCTGGATGCTGGGGGAGTGGGGTCTAGAGAACACAGTCAGGGGGTAGGTTGGTTGAAGGGTGCTGTATTATTGCAAATCACCACTTCTACCAGGATTTAGGAGGAGGTGGTTAGCTGTCAGGCAGTGGTTTGGAATCTATCTGGCCAAGGTGAGGTCAGGTTGAGGAGTAGCTGGGGTCTTGTGGATTTTGGAAGGATCTGTGTGTCATCTGCATAGTTGTAGCAGAACAGCTCATGTGAGAGGATAAGGGTTGGGAGGGGGCTCAGGCACATGTTAGAGAGTAGGGTGGATAGGGAATCCCCCTGCAGGACCCTGTTGGAGACAAGTTGGGGGGAAGGGTGGCAGGAAGAAGATTTGTGAACAGTCAGCGAGGTAAGTGGGGAACCATTTTAATGCAGAGTCCATGTTGCCTAGGGAGTGGGTTCTGCCGATTAGGATGCTGTCGTTGATAGTGTCAGGGGCTGCTGATGGGTCAAAGAGGATAAGTGCAGCACAGCCTTCTGAGTCTGCTGTCCCTTGTGTAAATGCAACCAGAAACCCAAAGCACATACAAGGGGACATGCACACACAGAGGCATGTGGCCCAACTCACATCTTTAGTGACAGTCACCATCAGCAAATCACATGCAAACCCTAAGTGTGCAACTGCATGTCACTGTCTAGGTGCAAACGTCACCAGCTATGAACATGATTGACAGTGCACAACCATAACTGCTGGCAGTGCTGTTCTGCTGTGATTCCCACAACACCTCTGTCTAACACTATGCCTTCACATTGAGTAATGGAGGGCCAGTGTCCGGCAGGCGGTATGGGGAGTAGTGTGGAAAAAGGGTGTCGGGTTGACCTCTTAGGGTGTGCAGGTAATGGATGAGGCAAGATACCCGTAACGGCATAGGACATTGCATTGGACCAGCTAAAGGAGTTATTCATACAGACTGCAAATCTGGAAATCAATGAATATTTCAATCTGCACCAGTATTTTATGAGGATGTTGCAGTCCAATTAACCATGGCAGTTGACTCCACTGCGCATGACTGCATGTTCAGTCCCCAACTCAGGAAGGCCTTGAGAAGGCAATGGCACATCACTGAAGGTGACAAAAAGATTAAAGAAAAAGTGTCCACCTTGGACAGGGGTACAACAAAATATGTCCACCCTGTGGTGAGGGAGGGAGGGTGATCGCATAAGCGAAATAAAGTCAACTGAAAAACAAAAATCATACCCCCTCCATGGGTTAATGGACATCAGGGCACAGGTGGGAGTGGTGGCGTGTGTAGTCTGGGACTGCCATCCTGTGGTCTATACTCAGCTGGTGGTGGAGCATCCTGTCCCCGCAATGCCTGGTCTTCATTGGCTAGGGCCACTCGTGATACCGATATGTGCCCAATGGCGGAGAGGTCATGATGAACATCCTCCTGAGTGGCCATAGAGTCCGCATGTGCGCTCACTCATGATGCATCAGAGTGCTGGGAGAGCATATGCTTCAAGGTGTCCATCTTGAGGTGAAGGTGGGACATTGTAGCCTACAGCTCATCATGCAGGGAATTCCTCAGGCTCACTGTGTTATGGCGATGGGAGGTTCCAGATGCCAACACCTTCAGTGCAGGATTCTTTTCTGTGCCACTCCTTTCTACGCTGGGAATCCTGCAGAGATGCCAGATCAGCCTCCTGGCTTTTGATTTTGGTCTCCACACCCAGTCTGTGGAAAATCCTTGAGGACTGCATCCCAGCATGCAGCAACCTCGTCAAGGTGTCCATCAACCGCTTCTGAGAGGCCAGATGCTGTGCATCCCATGCAGCTGTGGAGGGGATGTAATCAGCCAGGCGATAGATGTCCCCGGCAATCTCCTGCAGGACCTTGCAATGTCGGTTAGTTGCAGGCAACATCTGCTGCTCCCACTTTGACTGACCGTCATGCACACGTCCACCGTCACAGGCGAAGGCGATCTTGGAGCCGAAACCACCGTAGACGCAGGGCGCCCTACGGAGCAGACCCATGATTCCTGGCTCACCTTCTCAGACTCAACAGCCTCATCCAGACTGCCCATTGGGGGACCCAACATGTACCTCGGTGAGTCCTCTGAAACTCTACTGAGGAGTGCCACCTGCACCTGGGGATTCTCCTGGGTGTGACACCCCGGCCTCCACTGGTGGTCTGTCGTGCGTCACCCTCCTCTTCCTCTTCCACCTCTACATCTGTTGCATCATCATCTGCACAAAGACAAACAACAACATTCTGAGGTATGAGTACCTGGCAGAACATGCATATGTGCATTACAATGCATACAGACACAAAATGGCCAGCCACACATACATCACACATTGTAACTGAGCACACTGTGACCTGTATGGCACAGATGAATTGCATTCAGGGCATATAAGGCCATGCAACATGGCATGGTCTGTGGGATCAAGAGTACATACATACACACAGACATGACTGAGAGTGATTACCATCAGTGGAATGGTGGAGGTCTGTGCATCATCAGTGAGCCCCTACTCTATTCCAACCTTGTATTGTATCAACATGTGAAAGTCTGACCTGTATATCTGCTGACCCAAAATTTCATCTAGGCATATTTGTTGCTATGATCTACCCAACCAACATTGCAACATTGGTCCCCATCAGATATGTGGTTGGTCCCAATCACATGCACCTCTACCATTTGTGAGGAGAGTGTGACATGGAAATGACCAAGGTACGCGTGCAGGTCCACTGCTCCATTGACACTCCAAATTTGGACTGTACTACACTGAAACATCTAGAGGCCACTTTTGTTTTTTGATGGCCAGGTGAATGGCTCACTGCTTAGAGTGTGTTGTGTACATTTTAAATATTCTCTTGCTAGTCCCTACGTTCCCATGTCCCTTCTCCCTCCATGATCCTCCTCCGCATTGTCTCCAACCCTCCTCCCGCCTCCCAGCCTGCCCACCACCCCTGATTGGATATTCCCCTTGCTCTCTGCACTGGCCTAGTCACTGGGCGCTCGCCGCCTCGCCACTTTGTCTTTTGATGGCCAGGTGAGTGGATGACTGCTTAGAGTGTGTTGTGTTCATTTTAAATACTCTCTTGCTAGTCCCTACATTCCCGTGTCCCTTCTCCCTCCCCGACCCTCTTCTGCATTGTCTCCAACCCTCCTTCCACCTCCCAGCGTGCCCACCACCCCTGATTGGCTATTCCCCTTGCTTTTTGCACAGGCCTAGTCACCGGGCCCTCGCCGCCTCGCCACTTTGTCTTTTGATAGCCAGGTGAGTGGATGACTGCTTAGAGCATGTTGTGTACATTTTAAACACTCTCTTGCTAGTCCCTGCATTCCCATGTCCCTTCTCCCTCCCCGACCCTCTTCTGCATTATCACCAACCCTCCTCCCGCCTCCCAGCCCGCCCAACACCCCTGATTGGATATTCTCCTGGCTCTCTGCACAGCCCTAGTCACCAGGCCCTCTCCGCCCCTCCACTTTTTTTTTGATGGCCAGGTGAGTACAGCGCGTTGTGTAAATTTGAAATACTCTCTTGCTAGTCCCTATGTTCCCATGTCCCTTCTTCCTCCCCGACCCTCTTCCGCATTGTCTGCAACCCTCCTCCCACTTTCCAGCCCGCCCACCACCCTTGATTGGTACATCCACCATTCATAACTGACCTACCAGGGCAGCCCTCTGACCATGCAGCCCCTGCGGCTAAGGACCCCTAGGCAAAGGGCTGCTCCTACAGAGGCGGCTCCTGGTAGTGTCTGCAGGTGTCAGCAGGGGAAGCCAGTGGCCAGCCGTCAACCAGCAGCGATTAAGTAAGGTAGGAGTGGCCCGGTATGAATAGTGCCTTTACTCTACCCTGATTACCTGTACACATAGAAGACACTCAGACTTATATGTGTTTTTTTCTCCATTAATTCATTTGCACTGAGAAAGCATTTAAAAAATAGCATTGTGAAACCTAGACCTTTTCCCCTCTGTACAGGACTCTCGGACGTAGGTGTGTTTTTTTCTCCAGAATTTCAAATGCACTGCGAAAGTAGTGCCATTCTGTGGTTTATCTCCTAGCAAAGCTTTAATCTAGCACACTTTCTACTATTATCTAAGCTCCTTTCGACTTGTCCAATTGTCTACTTTTGTATCATCTCTCTCTTTCTTGTGTGCTTGCACTCCTTCCCGTGTCCTTCACTAATGTTTCTCCCCGCCCCCTAGCCAGTCCCCTCCTCCACTGCCTGCCACACCCTTCCTCTTCTCTCCTCTCCCTACCTACTCTATGGTGCTCTCTGTCTCTCCTATCTTTTCTAACTGCTTCTCTATCGACTATCCTGCTCTCCTCACTAAATCTGGTAGGAAGAAGTTTAAAAAGGACACCCTGGTCTCTAACCCAGACCTCCCTATCGCTGATACCTATACCAGTGTTTCCTCCAGGCAAACCCTCACCGACATCCTCTTTGTCGTTCCCTTGCCAGACCCATGGACTCTACATATGGTCTATGTGCTCTCTCCTTTCTCTTCTTCTCCCATTAATGGGGGCACCCGGTGGGAAGCACTCCTGGTCTCCTTCCACTCCTCTAAGGTCATCATTAATGTTTACTTGAATAGTACCATCTTGGTCCAAGGCCCTCAAGCCAACCTTCTCCTCTTTGATAGATGCTTCCCACGCCTCATCAATTTCTTTTTTTCTCCTGCTGTC
Source organism: Ambystoma mexicanum (assembly GCF_040938575.1). NCBI lineage: Eukaryota > Metazoa > Chordata > Amphibia > Caudata > Ambystomatidae > Ambystoma > Ambystoma mexicanum. Next base: position 251,713,416 of record NC_090931.1, on the reverse strand, counting down.
CCCTCTCTCCCCTCCATGGCTTCCTCGCCTCCCCCTTTTGTCTCCTCCTTGGCTACCTTGCCCTCTCCTCCTTCCTCTTCTGCCCCCCTCGGGCTTCTTCTACACCTCTGCAGTGCATACCTCTGATTTGTACACATCCCTGGAAGTCTTTCAAGGATGGCAACCTTCTCCATATTGCCACTCTTAACTCTTGCTCAGCTGTCAAACACTCCTCTGACATCTGCCGACTCCTCGAGGAACTTGACCTTGATGTCCTTGGTCTCATCGAGACATGATTCACAGCCAGCTCTGTCACGTCCTTTGACACTCTCTTCCCTGATGGCTACAAGATGCTCTCTGTGCCCAGATCCTGCCATTCCAGAGGGGGTATAGCCCTGATCGTCCCTGAGTGGAATCCTGCATCTGTCAATCCTACGTAGGCCTACTCATCTTTTGAAATACCTCGTCTGCAGGCTCTCTCTCTCTCCTGGGTATTCCCTTACTTTGGCTACCATCTATCAGCCACAAGGTCAGATCTCCTGCTTCCTCTCTGAGTGGGCAGACCTCTCCTCTTCCTTCCTGGTCTCGACCACTCAACTCCTCCTTCTTGCAGACTTTAACATCCACCTGGATGCTTCCTGTTTTTCCTCTGGGCTCTTTCGTGACCTCTGTGACTCTCACTCTCTATTCTCCCCTCTGTCCTGACTCACTCTGCAGGGCACACTCTGGATATTCTGATCTCTTCAGACCTTCCCCTTTCGGTCCCTCTCACCACTCCTGTCTCCTGGAGTGATGACTTTCTCCTTTCCTCCCAACTCACCCTCTCTACCCCTCAGGCCAAGCCAACTCCACCTTGTCGATTATCCGACCCATGAAGCGTGTGTCTTTTGAGGCTTACGCCACCACTTTCTAACACCCTCCTCCCCCCTTGGCTGACTCACACCCTGACACAGCCCTTTTGTTAAGGATTGCAATCGGGCGTCTCACACCGGACCAGGACTCTTGCCCTTATCCTAGGAGGTAGCGCTCAATTAGAATATTTTTCCTTATGTTCTATGAATTCGAATTGAGCTGGCACCCAACCTGTTTCACACCCCCTTTTGCAAATACCCCAGGTCACAATGGACCATGAACTAGGCCAGTGGGTGGTAATACAATATTTATTTATTTTAAATTCAAAGAAAATCACAGTTTGAATATTGGGCAGCAATCACCAATGGGGTGATAGTTACAATGTAAACTAATGAAATACATTTGGTTGACCTTCTGCAAGAACATATCCAAGCACAAATGAATAGGGACACATTTTCTATTCAGGTAGATGTTAAGATTTCCCCCTGCAATGCTCCCTCAAACCCCAATTAATTGAATTTTGAGAGGATTTTAAAACCCTTTGCAATTGCATAAAATGACACTTAGAATTGGTAAATAATTAATTTACGTGCGGTTGAATAAATGAGGTAAATATGATTTATCACAGTATCAGGGATGTAATATCACTAGCAACTACAAGGCAAGGTATCAACAAAGGGCATACAGTTCAAAAAGCAACTTGAAAGTAAAAACACAGTGCAGCCAAAATCACACGTTGAAAAGTTGAATTTTTCTCTTTTGCAGTTTTAAATATCAAAACATTTTTTTTTTAAAACAATGAAATAGACAGAATCGGAATGCGTTTTTTAGGTTGGGTGATAAATGCACACCACAGGGATAAAAAAGAAGAGAAAGAGTGATTCTAGTTGAATAACTGGATGAGATTTTCAATGTAGAAGGAGATTTGGTTTTGGGAAAATAAACGCAGTCAACAGAGAAAGTCAGTTTGGAAAGAAATGACAGGTTTTACTTACACTGGATTATCAAGACTAGATTGTTAAAGAAAGACACAATACACTCCAAGGTTAATTTGCAACTTAACCTTTTCCCCCTGCATTCGGCTGTATGTGGGAATTACTTAAATTATTCAAAATATGACTAAGGATCTATGCAAGACAAAAATGAATGGAAGAATTGCGCTAACACTAGAAAATCAAGGACAGGATGCGCAGAGAATTCAGACTTATCTTAACCAAGTTATCAGGGTATGGATGGGATTACTCAGAGAGTAGGACAAAGACAAGGTATCAAGATAGGGTAAGCTATGCTTTGTTGTGGGATGGGGAAATACTCACAATCAGCGCTTAGGTTGGGGATTTGGGACAGCCAATTGGGTTCTGGACTCAAAGGTTCTGATCACCACACGGCGGACTCTCCTGGCAAAAGACAGCTGTGCAAAAGTCTGGCCACGGCACAGCGATGACTCAGCTGGATGGAGCAGGTAAGCAGGGCAAGCAGGCGGCACTGGAGAATCCCAAAGCGGGTTCAGCCACCTTTCCCCTTTCTCCCTGAAGTTAGTGGGATTTTGTTAAGGGGTTTAGTGCTGATGGGTAGTTCTGCCTGGATGGGAAGGCCTGGATCAACTATCCCTTTTCTGGCAGTGGGGTCTGGAATCTTGCAGAGTGAAGGTGGAATGTCTGGATACGCAGACGCTGGAAAATTCAGAAGAGAGTCTGTCCCCTCCTGTGATTCCCCCTCCCCCTTATTTATAAGACAGGTGACATCACAGGGTTTATTGTTGGGAAAAACTAAGCTAGACATACCCCTCAGAACTGGATAGGTCAGCCCATGTTGGTCGCCTCCTCAAGGAGGGGACTCAGATTATGGAGTTGTGTTTTTATGAGGTGCAAAGCCACCCCACAGTCATTTTTGCCAAAAATCCATTTAGACATAAATCGCTCCTTTTTACAGTTGTGGCACTTTTGCAAATTACATAGGCAGATTGCATATTTCAAACATAACATGGTAGTCCTACTCCCAAGTTTGTAGGACTTTGTTTCCCCCTTTCTAATAATTTTCCATGCTTTTTAGTGGGAACCGCTTCACCCAACATCCCACAATTTTAGGTATGTGTACATATCATCATAGAGCATATTTTCATGCATTTGTAACGTTCCACCATATGCACTTTTCCATGATTCACATTTTCCTGGCGTTTCCGTCCCATACATGCTATGGACAGCCACGATATCTTGTTTTACAGCCACAAAAATGACCTTTAAATTGTAAAGCTTTTACATTACTTTGTTGCCCAGTTATAGAAATAACAGTCTTACAGTTTATTAATAAAACCAGTCTTTTAAGTCAGATGGGCTGGCCCTTTGTCCTTCAAATATGGTCATGTCTTTCCAGGCTACCACCAAATGTCAGTTTAGCCCAGAGCTGCCATGGAGTTTCTCAGTTTGAGTGAATGGTAGGTGTCACTTCGAAAAGTAACACGTAGGTGTCCCAGAATATATTGTCTCAAGCTGGAGCACAGACACAAGTCTGACGAGCATGTGAGATGCATCCTCTTGGCCATTCAAAGTTTCCAAGGGCAGAAGGTAACACCTAGGTGTCCAAGAAATGTATTGTGGCTCCTTTTGGGGGGAGGCCACTCCTGTTGCCAGCACACAAGTGTCCTTTGAAGTCATGCCGGAAACCTGTTTGGCTGGTTCCCCAGTACAGCCAATGCATTTATTTACTTATTTATTTATGTAGTTTTCCTGAGCCCAAAGGCAAGGCTGTTAGAATAAAACATCATATTATATTTTAATCAAACCCACCTTACATTTCTAGGCAAGGACAGGGCCTTATTCAACATTACACTTTTAAAACAGATATTTTTCTTGTTTGCAAAAGCCATTTTGACAGATGGTGAATTCTGCTGGGATGTCCCTTTCAAATTCGGTTTTCTCTTCCCTTTGGATTCCAAACATTGTTTGCAGCCCTAGTCAATTTCTCTTACACAGCAATCTGTTCAAGGCACAGGTACACTGAAATTGACATATGCACAGAGAGCTAGGGTTTCTTTTAAAGCGTTTATTTTTGACACTTTCTAGCAAACGTCAAGCATTTTTCTGTATGACTGAAGGTACATTTTCTGGTGATTTCCCAGATAATGCCTGACAACAGCCTGTCATTGAGTGAAAGGTGCTTTATTTTGCTAAAGCACAACTGGATTATGGCTGGACATAGTTGGGCCTTACTGGATCTGAACTGTATATTGTTTAACAGATGAAAAGAGCATCAGGGCACCAACATTTTAAATGTAAAACATTTCCATTTCAAAGGGACATTTTTAGCTAGCAGCAAAGCAGCGCTGCTTTTCAATTCTCTTCTTTGGTGCACATAAGAAAACCCACTGGTAGCCTTTCCCCGTGTGCTCCCAATTCCATCTTGCCCAATAAGTGCTTGGCAAGACAGTGCAACCATCATTTTGTAGCTGCAAAACGCAGTTTTGATGCGAGGCAATTGTGCTCAAAGGAGCCAGGACTGCCATTCTGCTGCTGAGCGTGGAAGTGCAGCTTGGTGATGGAGGGGAATTCTGCTGAGTGGGTAAATGTCCTGCACACTTTCCATGCTCCACTCTGCTATATCTGATACTCTCGATGTTCTTTCTCCTTTCATGAGGATCTGCTTAAAGCCCAGAGCCAAGTGCAACTCATGGTACGACTCAGACCTCATCACACTTAAACGCAAGTGCAGGGTGGCTGAGAGGAAATGGCGTGCTTCTGGTACATGCTCTGACAAACTGGCCTGCCGCCTGCTCCAAAGGCCATTCCAGTTCTCTGTCTGCACCAAGAAGAGAGCCCACATTCAAGCCTGCCTCTCTGCGGCATCTAACAACTCAGCCAAACTCTATAAAATCTGCAAGGAGCTGGCCAATCCTGCTGCAGTCTCTACTTCTCCTGTCCCCTCCCAGGGCTCTGCTCTGCACGGCCCTGACTTCTCATTTAATCTCTAAAACTCAGGTCAGCCTGTTCTCTGGCTCTTCCTCTCCCCCTCTTCCCTCTACTATCTGCTCTTACTCTCGCCCTTCTACGGCCACCTCTCCTCCCTCCTTCTCTGCCTTTCCCCTGTTCTCCACAGACGAGGTTTCTAGACAAGTCTGATCTATGAAAGTCTTATCAAAACAGGTTCACCCCTGTTCCTTCAAAACCATCAAGGACCACATTGACAGCATGGCTCCTGCTCTGACTTATTTCTGCAACCACTCCTTCACCACTGGAGTCTTCCCCTCCCCCCTGAAGCACTCTCTTGTGCATCCTCTTCTTTAGAAACCCTCTGCCGACCCTTCCTGTCCGGCTAATTATCACAAAATCTCCATCACCCCTTTCCTGGGCAAACTCCTGGAAAATCTGGCCATCACCCAGCTTAATCATCACACTGAATCTGTTGGTTGTCTCAGGACCATCAGTCTGGCTTCAGAGCAGCCAGAAGCACAGAAACTGCTCTCCTAAACATCCGTGAAGACCTGCTTTCGAACCTTGATTCCAGCACCCCCTGTGTCTTCATGTTACTTGATCTCTCTTCTGCCTTTGAAACAGCCAACCATGCCATCCTGCTCAACCGTCTCCGTGATAACCTGGGTATCACTGATCAGGCCCTGGCTTGGCTGACTTTTTTCCTCTCTGATCGATCCTCCCAGTCCAACATGGGTCCTTCCTCTCCTCTATCTCTATCTCTACCTGTGGTGTTACCAAGGGTCTAGCCTCTCTTCCTGGCTGTTTAACCAATACCTGGCACTTCTTCCCCACCGCATTGCCGCTCTCTGCCCCAACTTTCAATGCTATGCAGATGACACAACTCATTTTCAGACTCCCTTCTGCCACCTCTTCTCCTTCTCTCATCTCTGACTGTCTGTCTGCTATCCAGGAGTGGTGTGCCACCAATGGTCTCTGCCTTAATGCCAGTAAGATCGAGATTCTCCTCATCGGCCCACCTGCTCCCTCCTTTCCTGTCACTCTCTGGCCGGCCTCTCTTGGCCCTCTTCCTGCTCCCACCTGTGAGGCTAAAAGCCTTGGGGTCATCTTCGACTCCAGACTCTCCTTCTCTCCTTACATCTCTGACATCTCTAAGAGATCACCCTACCAGCTGAACCTCCTCAGAGGTATTCTTCCTTTCCTCTCCTTCCCCCAGAAGCTCACTCTCTCCAGACCTCTAGTTCTCTCTAGGCTGGACTACCGCAAAAGCCTCTTTCTAAATCTGCCTGCCTGCCTCTCCTCTCCGCCCACTGCAACTCATCCAAAACAGGACTGCAAGACTTGTCCTTGGCCTCAATACCAGGGATTGTATCTCTCCAGGACTGGAATATCTGCACTGGCTCCCAGTGGCGGCGGGATTATGTTCAAAACCCTCTGCATTGTCCACAAGGCCTTCTGGGGCCTGGGGCTTCAATACCTTCAACTCTCTCTTCCTAAATAGCTTCCTTCTCGAGCCCTTCGCTCATCCACCTCCAACTCCCTCAGGGTCAGTCGCTTCTCCAAGCAATAAGTTGGTGGTAGATATCTTTCTTCTGCTGGGGCCTCCCTCTGGAACAGCCTCCATCCCTCTCTGAAACTTGAGGAGAACCATCTCCGGTTCCGGAAGCACCTCAAGACCTTCCTCTTTGCTTCTGCTTTCTCTCCTCCTCTCCCCTGTTGATCTTCTGGCTGAAACTATACTGGTTACCTGGCTACCCTCTGATCTCAGACCCAGTTACCCTCCCCGCCAGTAGCACACCTGCACTGCCCCCCTGGCAACCCTTGCACTCGGGGACTGTCTCTGTATCCCTACAGCCCCCTACCAGCACTTGACACCGGATGTCTGAACTTACCCTTGAACTTTCTACCAGCTGGCTGCACCTTTTATTTATTAATTGTCTTATTTATTTTACTGTTCATCCTATGTAGTGCACTGCCCCCTCCCTCTTACCCCCTGCACAATTCCCCTTCCACCCTCGCCTGCACTTGCACTATTTCATTGTCATCTGGCCTAGTAAGATCGTTGTCTCTGTCTTCCCTCTGTTCCCCCACCCTTGCCTCGTCGCGCCTTGAAACACGTGTGTATAGGCGCGTTATAAATGCCATATCATATCATATCACCCACATCTTGTCCCATCTGAAAGACAGCCTCATGTGTCTATGCACAAATATTGTTGCTCATCCATTTCCACCAGCAGTCAGGGCCAGGCAATGGATGACTGTGACATCATGCACACATTGCTGTGATTCTCTGTGAGTCCGGATTCTCCTTTCCAATAGACTCTCTGTATGCATGATACTGTGAATGTGTGCAACAATGTGTGTTTTGCATGCCATTGCCACATGTATGAGTACTGGCACAGCAGTGAAACCCAGCTGACAGGGATGTGTACTGTGACACCAACATGTACCACACACAGAAACCTTGCATGAAAGTATACATGTTGGCATTTATGTAGTGTTCATGGATGGCTGCCAACTGCAGCCAACTGTACTCCAAAAGATATATGAGCATGTCATGCAAAATTATCAGCACATACGATACGCACAAATGCGACTCACTAGATGTGCCGACATAGATGTCCATTCCTCCCATGCCAAGCACCTGCTTGCTGCTGATCAATCCACTTGCAACCTCTTCGAAAGTAGCCATCTCCTCCTCTGCTAGCCCACCTCCAGGGGACCGGGGAGAGTCCAGGTGTTCCATTCAGCTTCTCCTTTGTCATTCGAATGAGGTCATCCATCGACTTGCGGACCTGTTTATCGGTGCGCCTCTCCACACCACAAGTGTTGATGAGGTCTGTGACCTCCTGCACATCCTCATTCGCTGAGTGGGAGCACAAGTGCTGCCAGCTGAGGGATAGATTTCCACATGGTGTTCCTGTGCATACTCTGTGAGGATTTCCAGCTCCTCGTTGTTGAAGCGATTCTTCCTCAGTGGCCCCTTCTCCTTCACCTGTGCCTGTTCATGGGGTGGTGTCTCTCCCTGCTCTGCAGGGTGTCCCCTCTTGGCCCCAGTGGCCCTTTGTAGGGCTGGGCCACCTGTAGGCTTCCAACCATGTGCTCATCCTGGCCCCGGGTCACCTGTGGGCTGAGGCTCACCACGTCCTGGGTCTGGGGCACATCTGTCCTCACCACGTCCTCCTCCTGGGGCAGTGTCATGTGTGTCCTCACCATTTCCCCGTCCTTTCCCTTTTGGAGCCTTCCCACTAATAGTACCAGAAAACGGAAAAGCACACCCCAAAAAATATACAGGCTACGTGAAGGACTACATAGGGTGGTCCAGCGAGGCTCTAAGGCACCCCACAAAAGAAAATGCAGTACGCGATGCATAGAGGGCCCCTCAACCAAATTAAATCCATACATGATGTTGTATAGCCAACCCCAAACAAACAAATGTGGTGCGCAATGCATATTGGGCTCCTAAACCAAAAAATGCTAACGCAATGCTGTATAGGCACCCCCAAACAAAATGCGGTATCCGATGCGTAGAAGACTCTTCAACCAAAAAAATGTATATGCAGTGCCGTATAGGTACCCCCAAACCAGAAATACGGTACACGATACATAGGGGGCCCCTCACCCAAAGAAATGCATACACAATGCCATATAGGAACCCCCAAACAAAAAAATGAGGGCCCCTCAACCAACAAAATACGTATGTGATGCTGTATAGGCACCCCAACCAAAGAAATACAGTAAACAATGCGTGAAGGTCCAAAGAATTGAAGATGCAATGCCATACAGGCACCCCTAACCAAATAAATGCAGTACACGTAACGTGGCGGCAACGGATTGCGAAGCACCCCCAAATGTGTGTCAGCAATAGAAAATCCTCCGGCTCTGTACATTCTCACGCACAACTGGTAATGCGTATCGCACCTCTTAAATCTCCCAATCACGGCTGTGTTACATGTTGGCAAGCAGCATGGGCATGCTGTGTGCAGCGCATAGCATGTAACTTCTGCCCTAAGGCCCCTTACTCTGTTATTGGCTGCCTCAACTGTGACACCCGACTCAGACCTTCCTCCTGCCTTCATGCCATTATCTTTGCCTCCTCCTGCCCTGTCTTGCCTCCAAAACTCAACATCTGCTGCTGCCTGGAAGAGTGTTAGTGCATGCTGCCTACCAGCACTGTCTTGGAGTGCCAGTTGTTCACCCTTTACCTTTTCTCCTGTGCCGACCCTGTGACTAACTCATCTGGCATCTCTGGACTTCCACCTCTCTGTACCACCAGCACAGCTCCACAGCACATTGTCAGGACCCAGCTAGCCCACACCTGCCTCAGGGGTTGCCATGTCTGTGCCATCCTCCTCCATGGCATCGATTGGCATCCCCATGCCAACGAGGCAGAGGGCTGCCAACTACACATATAGTAAAGTTGGCATCCTGGTGGATTGGGTCCTGGCAAATCATGATTCCCTTTACAACCCAGCAACACAGCTCGGGACAGATGGACGTCTTCGGTTCTGGGATCACATCATAGCTGCCATCAATTCAGAGGGGGTTGCAGTCCGTTCCACGAAGACCATGAACAATCGCTGGGAGGACCTCAAGCACTGGAGCCATTATAAGGTGGGGCAGCCCTCGTGGCAGGTGTCATCGTGAATGTGCACTCTGAGGGCTACCATTGGATGTCATCCCTTCAGCTCTGAGTCATCGAGAGGTTCTACCAAGAGCTCCACACCCAGATCCTTGACTGGCAAGCACTTCTAGAAGCAGCTGGTGAATATCAATGTGGTGCACTGCTGTGCAGTCTATGTGTGTCGTGCATGGGTATGCATGATTGCAGGTACTCTGTTCTGTACACACCATGTGTGTTGTACTGATCTACACTTGCTTGCAGTCTCATGCCGATGCTGGACGTATGTGATGGCAGACATCGCTGAAGTGGACAAATGTAGGCATGAGCACTGTCAGTTCTTGTGAGTTGGTGCACTCAAGATTGCACCTTCCACACTCAGCAGCTGAGACTGACACATGTGTATGGATGTCTGGGAATGCCATGTGGGTGCATTGACCTCTGAGGGATGGGAGTGTGATCTGTCAGCCCACTGCATGGGGAGCGAGAAATGACATGTGATCATGCCATTTGTTTGGGCTGGGAGCAACAGCATAGGTACATGTAGCGCAGCAATATGTGCCTGTACGTGTTGCATTCTTACAGGACAAACTGTCAGGAATGCATGTTGCTACATGTAATTGGGTGTACAGGTGCCTAAGCAGGTGTTGTGAGACCTCTCCACCCTCTTGCATGGCCATGCTGTGCAAAATCAAATCATGTCAGTCCTGTGTGGTCCTGCATAGAACTGGATGGCTTGACAGCTATGGTGTTCTCAGTAGTCCACCATGCATTCACGGGGGGTCCCCAGACCAGCTATGCTCCCATTCATTCAGCGTTTGCCCACCCGATCAAGAGACCCACTGCCCTCCCCTTTTCCCCTGTGTTGTGCTTCCCGGGTTCATGCAGTATGGGGTTGTGGTCTGTGCCAGGAGGCCAGGCCCATAGGCCCCATGTGTCCATCGTGATCCCTGGACTGCCCAACCATCTGATGTTGGACATTGGGAATGCATGTTAGGCCCAGAAGGCTGGCCAGCTTCGGAGGTCCGGATGGGCCACGATCTGGAATGTACTCCTGTTGTGTCCATGAGGAGGCATGGCATTTGGCCAGTCCTCCTGCTCTGTCACCTATTGTGCACAGTTCACAAGTAAGCATAGTCGCCTTCCTCTGGCCCACTGTTGACAGTGTGTAAGGGTCCTGTCTGTCCTCCACTTGGAGCTTGCTGACACACCAAGTCTCTGCACATCCCCTGGACGGGCAAGGGCCATGCACCATGCAATTTACCCAGAGAGCTTGCTGGGAGTGCTCTTTAGAGTGAGTGAGTACTTTTGTGGCCTAGCAGGGTACCTGGCCATGAAACTACCCTCACTGACTTGCAACGCAACAGCAGGGAAGGTCGTACATCTGGCTCTCTGCATTCCACAGGTTAATCTTGCGCACTTGGTTAATCTCGGGTTGGACTGCTTGACTGGCCTGACCATTGAGATAGGCATTTACATGCCACCTACGTGGGGACAGTGTTGACTCAAGGGCATGCCCCCCCTGGGAGTGCCCCCTTACATGGGTGTCTCGCCCCTCCAAGCAGTTCAGAGGCAGAGCAGGCCAGCAGTTCCCCAGTGTTCATGTGAGAGTTCAAGGATGGTGGGCTGACCACAGGGCCTGCCCATCACACAGTGAGTGTGGGCCCACACGAGCCATGCCCATGCACTTATCTGCTGAGCTTGGTTTCCAACTGCAGTCCAGGGCAACAGCAGTTCCACGAGTGTCAGCCCACCCTTCCCCATACCAGAGGTGGGTGCATGGGCATCAGCCACACCCTTCTCGCAAGTTTATTGCCTGGGCCCAGGCTCTTGCTACCACCCATCCAGCTGGGCCGTTAGTGCATGCATGACCAACAGGGCCCACCACCCTGCAGCATTGGGCAATTCACTGAGAATGAGGTCACAGGGACAGGCCCAATGTTGTAGTGTTCCTCCCAGCCCACCCACCTAGGCTCCTGTCACCTGGCTACGTACTCATATCAGAGGTAGCATACTGCCACATTAAGGCATGTTACTTGAGTGGATCATTGTTGCATGTGCAGAAGTCACTCAGTCACATCGAGTGATGTGGGAAGTCCACAGTGCACAGTGCCATTTCGTCATCAAATAGCGAACACTGGGCATGTGACATTATGTGACCAACTTACCAGCACCGCTCAGGGGTCACAAGTCATTCTGATGTAGCTCAACCCACAGATGGTGTTATGCCACTAGCAGACCCCAAGCACAGTGTTGGTGGTTGAAGGCCAAACTCTGGATGGTGTCCTTATGGCTAGCACTGCCCCATGGCCACACATCCCTCTATTACTTCAGCCAATACCTTTGGTCAGGCCCAACTTCCCATGTGGCAGGGCTAGGCCCTCCAGATTGCCTGAGTCACAGCTGGCCCAGCTGTATCCCACAATTGTCTGCATCCATGATCCATGGCCCTACTTTGTGCATGCATTCTAGTCTGTTTTTGGTGTTTCCCTGTGTGACGGACATGCAACATGAGAGCTTGAGGGGTTCCTCTCTGCTTTTACTAGGCCACCATAGCAGGTATGTGACTACAGGCCTGGATGCTAGGGGAGTGGCTGAGCAAGGCCAGCAGTTGAAGGACCAGGCTGAACACGGGCCCCTGTAGGTGTCCCAGGGAAGTACTAGTGGGGCTCCATAAGGCAGCTGGTGTCCCCTGGTCTCTCAGGAGGGTACTGCTCTAATGTGTCAATGGCATGGACCCAGTTGTGCACATTGTGGCCACACACTTGTGTGCCACTGTGTAGGCCATGGCTGTCATATTTCCCTATCCCATGCGTGACTCCTAGCGGCCATCTTTTTTGTAGCCTTTCCTATGCTGCATGCCTTTGAGACTGAACAAGGTGATTATGTGAGATGTGTATTGGTGTTGGTGAGACATGTGCCCAGGTACACTTCTCATGGCCCTGGTTGCGGGTTACACTTGGGTCACTTTGGCATTGGTATTGCGCCATGTCATGATTTCTTGATTTCTCACATGAGTTGACATGTTCATGTGTCATGACTGTAGCTCATTGTCACTACACTTGCCTGTAGTCTGTGGCTCATTGGACTAATGCATCCACTACAGGGACCTGTGATTGACCTCATAGTCACTGGTTCGAATCCCGGCAGGTCCACTCAGCCCTTCATCCTTATGAAGTCAATAAAATGAGTACCATTTCGTTTGGTAACAATAAACATCTGTTGTTAGCACCAAGATGCCCCTTCTGGGGTGAACATGCGCTTTACAAATATGCCTGTTATGGTATGTTATGTCAGTATTTGTGCTGAATGCATGGGTGTGTGTGTATGTCTGGCAGTTGCTGGTTGACCTGTGCTGAATTAAAGGTACTGTTTATGTTGTGCATGCCACATATGCATTGCCACTGTTGATGTCAATGTTCTTTGTCCACTTTTCCACAGTTATTGCAGCTGGCGTAGAGGGAGGAATGAGTGTGGAGAAACAGAGACAGGGCATCCAGATCCAGATGCAGACCCCAGCCAGTCACTGTTGACACCTCATCTTCTGAGAGCAAATTGGCCGGGGGCAACACCAGTACCATCAGGCGAGGCTGCTGAGGTTAAATCCCAGGAGGGAATTGTGGTGGGAGACAGGGTGCTGCCACACAGGGGCCATCAAGCGTGGAAGACTATGTGGAGTCATCTGGGTTGATGGAGGTGGAGGTGGAGGAGGAGGCCATTGCAGCCCAGCCTAAGGGGTCAGGTGGGGGCATCAAGCAGAGTGTTTAGGCTGCACCCCTGGCCCAGAGACATGAGGATGTGCAGTCCACTGTGGAGGGTTCTGCACAACCTCCTGTCCCTGGACCATCTGCTGCGGCAGTGTCTGACTTTCTTGGATGCCTCCACCCAGGTGGAGGCCCTGCTTGAGACCGAAGTGTCTATTCGAGATGTACTGTAGCCACTGCTGGCTCATCTATTCATGATGCTGTTGAAGATTCTCGTGAGGAGCTCGTTCAGCATCATGAGCAGAGGAGCTGCTTCCTGGGCCAGCTAGCAACTGCACTGCTCTTGGGTGGTTTCTGTGCACTTGCAGATGCAATTGCTCAGCCCCCACTTCCTAGTCTGTGCCCCAGTCCTCCTCCATGGAGCCTTTTGTACCACATACGACCACGGCCCCCTGTGCACAGTGCCACCACCACTGCCCCATCTCGTTGTGTCTACGTCCGTGTCTGAGAGGAAAGTACCAGGAACACCACATGAGGTGGTCACCGTGCCTGCCCAAGCACCTACACAGGAACAGGCAGTGGACTGACAGCTGGCACTTCAGGACAGTGAATGTGCTGTAGCCCCCCCCCCCGACAAGTTTCATCCAGTCAGAGGGGGTACCTAAATAGCTTGCACTCTGCCTGGCAGCAGCCGATGAAGAGTATGTGGAGGTCATTTTGCAGAGCTATTTCACCCTGAGAAGGCAAAGTGGCAGACAATTGGTGAACATCTGGCAGGAGGAATGGAGGTGGCTATGGGAAATGGTGTGCATCCGTGCGCAGTATCAGAGGCAGGTGATGGTGGAGAGGCAGCGGGCTAGGGAGGCAACAATTGCAAGGACCAGGGCCGAGGTGGCGGAGAGGCGGTTATGGTGGCAGTCAGCCATCCTGGAGGGTGCTTGCAGTATGCGAAGGAGGCGGAGAGGTGCATGGTTGAAGGCCTGCAAGCCCTCCAGGCAAGCATAGAGGCCCGCCTACAGGCAGAGGATGTAGAGAGTGACTCGGACCTGGTGGAAGCATTGGCAGACATTATAAAGGAGAAACCCGCTGCCAGTGATTATAGTTGTAAAGTGTTAGGTTTCATTTTGGACTTGTATTTTATTTAATCCCCAGACAGTTTTACCCTTACCCATTTTTAGTATTTTAGTGTAAATATTTTGGATACAAGTTGTAGGAATCTTGATAGCACACTTCTTGCAGTCTCTTTGGACATGTGCAAAATCACCGTTTTCCATTTTATCCAAATGTATTTGTTCAGTGGTTGTCACATGGGTTGGGGCTTCACTGTGTGTGTCATGTTGTTACTGTGATATTTGCTGTCGGACATGTGTGCATGCTCCCTGTGTGTGATGGGTGTTGCATCCAACCTCTGTGACCGTGGGTGGTCTGTTGTAGATGTGGGTAGGTGTGGTTCTTTGATATTGATGTTTTTGACAGCTTTGACATGCACATGTACTGCAGCCTGCTTGCATGCTTTGCATTACACACATGTTGTTGATTGTGTACATGGTGTGTATGTTTGTGTATTTGGTAGTTGTATGCTGTGGTTGTGTATGTACTCCACTGTGTTATGTGTTCATGTGTGTTTGGTGATGTGTGTTATACATGCTTGACATGGTGGCATCTTTGGATTGATTTGAAGATGTGCACATGTGTTTCACATGTAGGACTGGGGCCATCAGATGGCTGGAGGTGGCAATGGCTGTTTATCTGACTCCATTCCTTGTGCAGGTGAACGGTGTGTTTGGTGTCGGTGCGCTTGTGTTGTGGGAGTGACATGTTTTGTTGTGTGGGTTATGGTGTACATATGTGGATCATTGTGGCGATATGTGAGATGTATCACAATGGTGTTTGGGGTCTCTCATTGGGGATGGATACTGACTTGTTCATGTGTATTGCTACATGATTCACATAATTTAGTTGTGTGTTGTTTCTGGTGATAACTCATGAACCTCTGCACATTTGCTACTGAAGGTTGAGTTCAATGTATGTTGAGTTCCTTTCTGGTCCACTGATGTTCAGGTGTTCCTTTGGCACTTGCTTGTCAATGTGAATTGGCCCACACATCATTCACTGGTATGGGTATTTAACATTGTGTGTATTGAGGAGGTATGTGGCCTCACTGTGGATGTGTGGGCTATACTCATCACTTAGGCACTCGATATTCGGTAGCTGTATCCCTCTCAAAACACAGCCACTCACCGCCACAGATCTGCAATCACCCACTCAATGCTCTCTTATCGTGTTGCACATCTGCCAGTCAAATGCAGCTGATTGATTTATCTGTCTGGCTGGACACATTATTCATCTCCTTGACTTGCACACTCTCTGAGAGCCTTCACAACTCCCAACCACAAGCCTGTTGCACTTGTGTCAGTTCCAGGTGCTGTGCCACCCCTGCCTATCTACCTACCTTCCTTCCTTTGTACAGGCTACAATACACACACGCATGCCAAATGACTCTGAACAATCTCTGATAGCTCACACTTGGGTTCTCCATGGGCATTCACCTACAGCACGTTGAGGCCATTGCAAGGGCATATAGGCACAATGATACGCAAGGTTGCATTTCATTGCATTACTAAGTCACAAGTACATGGAGTGGTTAAAGTGTAGCTGGTGCTACATTATGCTGTCCTGTTGATGTGCTACTGAGTGTAATGTACCAGTGAGTCCTGTAAGGAGCTACGGACACAGATTCAACAGTAGTGCTCCCAGATGTTCATGTTGGAGGAGGATATGTGGCAAGTGTACTTCATGTTGGAGGCAAACAAGAGGAGTTGTGGTAGGTTGTTGGTCACAATTGGACTGGTAGGGGTGCAAACTAGCAGGGGATGTCTGGGGGTTGAGGTGGAGGCCAGCGGTGGTGGTGGGAGGATGGCAGAAAAGCAGGGGCTGCCTGGGGTAGTGGGCCGAGGTCAGTGACGGTGGTGGGAGGAGGGTGGACTAGCAGGGGGCTGCCTGCGGTAGGGGGCAGAGGTCAGTGGGGGTGGTGGGAGGAGGACGGACTAGCAGGGGCTGCCTGGGGGTCGGGCAGAGGTCAGTGAGGATGGTGGGAGGAGGGGGGACTATCAGGGACTGCCTGGGGTAGTGGGAAGAGAACAGACTAGCAAGGGCTGCCTGGGGTAGTGGGCCGTGGTCAGTGGAGGTGGTGGGAGAGGGGCAGAGTAGCAGGGAGCTGCCTGGAATAGTGCGCCGAGGTCAGTGGGGATTGCAGGGGCTGGCTGGGCTAGTGGGCGGTGGTCGGTGGGGGTGGTGGGAGGAGGGACAACTAGCAGGGGCTCCCTGGGGTAGTGAGCCAAGGTCAGTGGGGGGGTGAGGAGGACAGACAAGCAGGGGCTGCTTGGGCATTGGGGCGGGGGCCTTTGGGGGTGGTGGGAGGAGGGCGTAGTAGCAGGGACTGCCTGGGGGTTGGGACAGAGGTCATTGAGGGTGGTGGGAGGAGGGGGGACTATCAGGGGCTGCCTGGGGTAGTTGGCCGAGGTCAGTGGGTGTGGTGGGAGGAGGGCCAACTAGCAGGGGCTGCTTGGGTTAGTGAACCGAGGTCAGTGTGGATGTTGGGAGGAGGACAGATTTGCAGGGGGCTGCCTGCGGTAGTGGGCTGGGTCAGTGGGGGTGGTGGGAGGAAGGTGGTCTAGCAGCGGCTGCCTGAGGATTGGGACAGGGGTCCGTGGGGGTGGTGGGAGGACAGACTTGCAGGGGGATGCCTGGGGTTGTGGGCCGAGGGCAGTGGGGGTGTTGGGAGAAGGGCAGACTAGCATGGGGCTGTCTGGGGGTTGGGGTGGAGGCCAGTGGGGGTGGTGTAAGGACTTGAGGGGGCTGCTATGACTTAGGGGGAAGGTCTGCAATTTGGGTGCTGCTTGAAATTAACGGTCGTGGATACGGAGGGTGCTTCGAGGTTTTGCTGGGGTGCCGCCTTGAGTTGCAGGGGACGTGTGCTGCCTTACGTTACGGGGGATGGTCCGCAGTTTGGTTGGGGTGCTGCCTTGCGTTTCGGGGCACGGTTGCAGTTTGGATGGGGTGCCGCCTTGCAATGCGGGGGATGGATTGCAGTTTCGCCGGGGTGCTGCTTTCAGCTACGGGGGATGGTACGCAGTGATGCTGGGTTGTTGGCTTGCGTGGCCGGGGACGGTTCACAGTTTTGCCAGGTTGCTGCTTTCAGTTAACTGGAAAGTCTGCGATTTTGCTGGGGTGCTGGCTTGCGTTTGCGAGGAACGGTTAGCAGTTTTTCGGGTGCTGCTTTCAGTTACGGGGGAGAGTCTGCAGTTTCGCCAATGTGCTGGCTTGCATTGTGGGGGACAGTTCGCAGTTTCGCTGGAGTGCTGGATGGCGGTGCATAGGTCGTTTGATGGTGCTAGTTTTTGTTTGTGTAGGGGCGTTTTTTGGGTGTTCCGGGCGCAACTCTGTGTTGATTGCGCTGCCGGTTACTTTGCGGTTTGGAATCCATGAATCAGGGAACTGTGCTAAGCTTTTTGCATGCACAAGAAGGAGCAATGTTCATTGTGGCGCAAAGTTGTTAGTGCAGACTTAGTGCATTTTCTATCTCTATCTATCTACCATAGTTTTGTATTGTGCCAAACACCAATGGGCCTCAAGGCACTCACAAGACAGAACCAACAAATAACATAATATACAGTTATCAAAGAGTAGGGTATTTTAGTCAGTGTCAGTGTGGAGAGGGAAATGCCTAGCCCAGGTCAAAAAGATGTGTTTTAAGTTGTTTCTTGAACTGGGCAGTTGATTCACAGCCCTTAAGAGCAGACGGAAGCTCGTTCCAAAGAGCCGGGGCCCAGTCATGGAAACCTGAGCTACCAATCCTCTTCAGCAGAGCTTGTGGTTGCTGAAGAAGAATGTCTTTGTTTGAGCAAAGACTACGTCGGAAAGGAACTCTAGAGATTCTGGTTGATAGGTAATTCGGGGCTTTGCCTGTCAGACAGTTTTGGACTGACATGGTGCCCTTAAATCTGATTCTTTAACAGCCAACGAATGTAGGCTTCTGCAGGCATCAGAGATGTGAGTACGTCGGTCAAGGCCGCAGACTGCCAAAACTGCTCAATTTTGGATCACTTGTAGGCTCTTTACATTTGCCTGAGGGAAGCCAATAAGCAGGCTATTACAATAATCTAATTTGGTATTAATGATGGCCGCCTCAATCATGACCCGGTTGTTCTCTGAGAGGTAGGGGCGAATTTTCCACAGTAAGTGGATGTAAAAGGAACATGAAGTTTTAAGGTGGAGAATATGTTTCTTAAATGAAAGGCGGGAATCAAAGTAAACTCTTAAAATGTTCACATGAACAAAGACCTTAATGGTGTAAACTGCAATATGGAAGCTACCATAGGAAGGGTCAAGATGATTGAGTTTATCCGGTTTACCCTGGATGAGCAACTCGGTTTTCTTGTTATTAAGTGCTAAGGTGTTGTTGGACATCCTAAATTGTATAGTTTGAAATATGGCATTGACCTTCTCTGGGTTCTTACCATAAAGGCCTGACAACTTTATCACAATCTGGGTGTCGTCTGCATAGTTTGCTAAATGGAAACCGAGTGAGGACAGAAGATCGCACAGAGGTTTAATATAGACATTAAACAACAATGGTGACAAGCAGGATGCCTGTGGGACCCCACAAGTCAACATCGCCTTAAGGAACTGTGCATTTTCCTTAGTAACAAAGGCGGTTCATGGACCAAAAAATTATCTGAGCCAATTAGCTGCAGAATTAGAACATCTGCCCACCCTGATCAGCCTATCAGCCAAAATGGCATGGTCGACCAAATCAAAGGCAGCCGAAAGATCCAAAAGCAGTAGCAATGCCTGACCACCTTTGTCAATTATTTCGACGTTATTAGATTTAAGATCGAGTAGGGCAGACTCGGTTCTGTGATTTGCACGGAACCCAGACTGACCAGTGGCGAGAATATTATTCTGTAGAAAAAATCTTGGTATTGGATGAGCGCAAGTTTATCCAAGATCTTTAACAGAAAAGGGACGTTGGTGATTGGTCGAAGATTTCCAGGATCCCCAGCATCAAGGTTTTCCTTTTTCAACAAGGGAGTGATCCATGCCTCCTTGATGCTATCTGGAACGACAGCTTTGCCAAAAGGCTGGTTAACTAGGGTAGTAACCCAAGGTATCAGAGTATTCTGAAATTCCTGAAAACGTGGGGCAGGGAAGCTATCCCCTTTACAGGATGTGGATTTAAGCTTAGATATGACTTCCTTAACCTCACTTTCTGACACCTCGTGAAAAGAGATGCACGGAGGGGATGAATCATAAGGGGGACAAACTGGAAATTACCTTTGCTCTTGGAATTGAAGAGAATTAAGTTGGTCTGAGATGTTTTGTTGGTGCCGTATGATTTTCTCAGCAAAACAATCATGGATATGTTGGCACCATACTTTGTCTGCTTCTGGGAGGGTGCCCATATGGTTGCCCTTAAATTCTGATAACACCTTGAATAGTTCCCTTGGCTTAGATTTGGCTAACTCAATCCTGGCATTATGCTTTTCTTCCTTGGCTTTCAGCAGAAGACTTGTAAACAATTTTACAGATGCCTTATATTTATCAAGGGAGGCAACAGAGCAATGTTTATGCCAGTGACGCTCAGATCTCTTTTTTTCTGCTCTAGCAGCAAGAATATCTGAATAGGACCATTATTTAAAAGAAAATGATTTCTTTTGGTGCAACTGTTTAAGGGGGGCTAAAGGTTCGTATAATCGATTAGTAGCTCTCCTGAAAACAGATGTAAAGTCGTCAAAGGAGAGCTTGTCGTCCAGTGGAGGAAGCAGTGGGAGGATAGTAGAGGCAAAGGCCTCATGAGTGATGCCTTTGCAATTCCTACGGAGAGCAGTTTGAGTGGTGGGGGAGAGGGTTTAATCAGCACTGAGTTAAGGTGAATCTCGAATGTGAGCAGTACATGATCTGACCAAGAACAGGTCTGAGCCTTATTATCATGGACATCCATGTTGCAGGACATTATCCAGTCAGAAGTGTTGACACCAACATGAGCGGGTTCAATAACATGCTGTATAAGTCTGAGATTTCCCAGAGTATGTAAAAGGGATGTTGCATCGCAGCATTGCGGATTATTAGCCCAAAAATTAAAATCTCCCAGAACAAGAAGGGGTGCATTCAAATTGGTGGTGCAACCAAGAAGGGCTAAAAGTTGTTCTTCAAAAAGTGGCGTTACCTCAGGAGGCCTATATAAGAGTAGAATGCCAAGATGGATAACAGTATGTATTTGTAATTTTGAAAGCATAGATTCACACTGTTCTAAAAGGTTTTTTTTGAATATATAAAGACAGGGACGTCATTTCACCAAAATGCCAGGGGTAGCGGAAGTGACATCACACGACCCTTAACCCCTGATGACATCACAGGAAGTGATGTCATTTGACCCCACCCCAAAGTGATATCTCGGGAAGCGATGGAGCACGACCTTTTACCCATTGACAGAACAGAAAGTGGCATCACATAGCATTGTACACTACGAAAAATATGGTTACAATATCACTATAATGTGATGTACATTTCATACAAAAATGGATCACCATATGTAGCGTTAAGATCAGTGTGTATAGGCCCATATTACCAAATTACTGTGAATGCAAGCAGACGTCCATGACCAAATGATAATGATGTGTTATTATATAGCACTTACGCATAAGCGCTTTATATAGAGCAAATATACACCCAATATCACCCAACCTGCGTTGGTACTCATTGATCGACCTCAGAAGGTTGAAAGGCTGAGTTGAGGTGTTTAAGAACAAACTAAATCAGTGACTCACCCCCTAAAGTGTGCCTGAAATAAACCTTTAATGAGTCTAGCAATGATTGCATAGAATTCTAGAAAGACACATTATTTGGTATTCCTACTCTTTCTTATTTGGGTCAGTGCTGAAAGTTTTAGACTTGTGGCACTCCTGTTCTGTTCTTATTTATCTTCTTTTTTTGAAGGGGGCTGAACAAGAAAGCCAGCCACTCACAAGTAAAGAGCCACATGGTGCTGGCCACAGCCCAGGAGCTTGCATTACAGAAAAAAAAGAATAATACATTATTTATTTATTTTTTTACAGTTCACAAGGGAGACCACAGAGGTCGCAAGGGAGACTTCAGAGGTTGTAAGGGAGACTTCAGAGGTCGCAGTTGCAACCTCTGGCAACCCCTAAATGATGTCCCTGTATAAAGATTGAAGATTTTCCGAAATATCAGAGCGACTCCTCCCCCTCGTCCCGTAAACCGTTCTAAATGCAGGATGTCATATCCCTCAGGGGTTGCAGGAAATGTTGAGTGAAAGGCTGCACCATGAAGCCAAGTTTCAGTTACGGCCATGATGTCAAGTTTTTTTTTTTTAACTTTGTTTATTTTCAATCAAGGCAGAATGATAATTACAAACAGTATCGGCAGTGATTCTTTAGGTATATAGATCCCCAGTCTCTTATCCCCCCCCCTGGGTTTCCTCCCTCTCCTCGTTCTTCGGCCTCTTTGCTCCTCAGTCTCTGGAGGTGGTATCTTCCCTCCTAGGTTGTCCGCTTCTTGCCTCAGCGTCTATGGTTCTGCCTCGGGGGTCCCTTGGTTTTCCAGGATCCAGCGGGCTCGGGTCGGCTTGTAAGTTAGGGCGGGGAAGCGCTGGTCGTATTCTAGCACTGGGGCCCAAATATTCCGGAACCTGTGGAGTATACCCGCTTGTGCCGCCGTCACTTTCTCCGCGATCAGAATGTCCCATAGTTTGGTCCACCATTGGGCTACGTGAGGGCCTTCCGGGGATTTCCAAGTTCGTGCCACCACTGTTTTCCCTGCCAGGAG
This sequence comes from Ambystoma mexicanum, assembly GCF_040938575.1. Classification (NCBI taxonomy): domain Eukaryota; kingdom Metazoa; phylum Chordata; class Amphibia; order Caudata; family Ambystomatidae; genus Ambystoma; species Ambystoma mexicanum. The sequence goes on along the minus strand of NC_090931.1, from coordinate 251,691,487 downwards.
GCAGTGGGTTAGTAGTTTCGCTCTGGGCCCGGAGCGCGGGTAGATCGTGGGGATCGGAGCTCCTAGCAGGACTGCTTCTGGTTCTAGGGGGATTGTCGTTCCGGTGATCTGCGAGATGGTCTCCAGGCATGTCCTCCAGAACCGTTGGATCTTTGGGCAGGTCCACCACATGTGGAAGAAGGAGCCTGGGTGGCCGCATCCTCTCCAGCAGGAGTGGTCCAATTGCGGATTCATGTGGTGAAGTCGGAGGGGCGGGTAATACCACCGGAGTGTGACCTTATATGCACATTCCCTGTTGGTGATGCAGGTCGATGAGGTGTGAGTTCTGGTCCATATGTCCACCCAGGTTTGGTCCTCGATTGGGTGTCCCAGGTCCGCCTCCCATTGAGCCATGCATCGAGTTTTTGTGGTCAGGAAGTCGGCTAAAAAGCGTCTATATAGGGTGGATACTCTACCGCGGGTGGGGAGGTCTCTCAGTGTGAGTTCCAGCGCGGTCGGGGGGCGTGTCGCTGCTTGGAGGGTCTGGGGGTGCGAGCACCAGTGGCGTATCTGGATGTAGGTAAATCTGTCTCTTTCCTGGAGTTGGAATTTCTCCTTGCATTGGTCGAATGTGAGTGGTCTCCCTCCTATGTATAGCTGGTCCACTGTCTCTAGTCCCCCGTTTATCCAATTCTGAAAGTTGCGGGGATTCGCTCCCGGTGAGAAAGTTGGGTTGTGGAAGATTGGGGATTGTGGGCTCAGCCCCCTTGGCACTCCCTTCCGTTTTAGTGCCCAGTCCCAGGAGCTGAGGGTGTGTTTAGTTGATAGGAGGAGGTCTCCCCAATGCGACCTGAGGGGGGGTGGGATGTGTGGCAAGAATCGTAGGGGCAGGGGTGTTCGTGATTGTTCCAGCTCAACCCATCTAGGGCGATTTGTTATGTTTTGCCATGCCTGCACCTGTGCTAGTTGTGCCGCTACTCTGTAGGCTTGCAAATCCGGGACCCCGAGCCCTCCTAATTTGGAACCCCCCAGCATCGTCCTGAGAGGGATTCTCGCTCTCTTACCTTTCCAGATAAAGTTCAGCATTGTCTTTTGGAGACCTCGGAGCGTTGGTGTGGGAATCGCTACTGATAGGGAGGCGCAGGAGTACAGGAATCTGGGGAGGAGGTTCATCTTGCATGCCGTGATGCGCCCTAGCAGTGAGATCTCTTGGGTCTCCCATCGTTTCAAGTCGCCTTCCAATTCTGTGAAGAGTCGAGGAAAGTTGACCTTATATGTGTCTCTCGGGTCTGCCGGGATATGGACCCCCAGATAGGGGATGGCCTTTTTTCCCCATGTTATTGGGCATATCTTGGACAGTGCCTCCTGCTCCGCTAGATTGAGGCCGATGCCCAAAGCCGATGACTTATCGAAGTTTATTGAAAAGCCAGAGACTTCCCCATAGGTGGCGATTTCCCGGGTCGCGTGTTTTAGGGATGAGTGGGCCTCTGAGATCGTGAGCAGAACGTCGTCCGCGTATAGGGCGATTTTGTGTTGCGTGGGGCCACACTGTATGCCCTTGATTTGGTTGTTTCGTCTGATTCTTTGGGCGAATGGCTCCATGGTGAGTGCAAAAAGCAGGGGCGACAGCGGGCAGCCTTGTCGGGTTCCGCATGACAGGGGGATTGGGTCCGAATTGTGGCCGTTGATTCTTAGGCTGGTTTTTGGGTTGTTGTAGTTGGCTAGAGCCATCGTTTGGAAGTTTGGTCCAAAGCCGAAGGCTTTAAGGGTGTGCTTCATGAATGTCCAATCCACCCTGTCAAATGCCTTAGCTGCGTCCAGCGCCACCAACACTAGTTTTTGAGAGTTCCGGGAGGCGAGGTCTATTAGGTTCAGTGTTCTTCGTATGTTGTCTCCTGCTGTCCGATGCAGAATGAAACCAGCCTGATCGGGATGAATGATTTTCGGTAGGATACGATTCAGGCGGGTTGCCAGGATTTTTGAGTATATGTTTGCGTCGATGTTTAAGAGGGCAATCGGCCTGTAGGAGGTCAGGTTTCTCGGATCTTTTCCCGGCTTAGGCAGGAGGATAGTGGTCGATTCCTGCATCGACGGGGTCACCGATCCAGTTTCTCTGAAGGAGTTGAATAGGGCAACCAGGTGCGGGGTCAGTTGGGCTCTAAACAGTTTGTAAAACCTAGTTGAGAAGCCGTCTGGCCCAGGGGCCCGTGATTTCAGTGATTTGATGGCTTGTTCCACCTCCTCCCCCGTTATGGGCTCCTCCAGTTCGTCTTTCATTGTATCGGGGAGGTGAGGTACTGCTGCCTCTTGTAAGTATTCCATCTGTTGCGGTAAGCTCCGTGGGGTTGCCTTCATAATTTGGGCTAGGTAGTCTTTTGCGAGGCGTTGCTTATCAGGCTCCGAGTAGTGCATGACTCCGTTAGGATCGCGCAGGCTGGCGATCGTGTTACTACGTCGGCGTTTGGCTAGCTTGGCTACCAAGAACCTGTTGGCCTTGTTGCCCTTTGCGTAATACGATTGCTTTGCTTTCGCCAGTAGTTGAGCGGTCTGTTCCGCATAGTGGGCTTCCAGTCTTTTCCTTGCTGTGCGTATGAACCGTTGCGTTTTAGGGGACCAGCCTTTTTCTTTTTGTATTGCCTCTGCCTCTTTTAGTTCATTTTCTAGGGTTATTCGGGCTTGGCGCCTGTTTCGGTGGTAAGCCGCCCCTTGGGCTATTAGGGAGCCTCTTATTACCGCCTTCATGGCGTCCCAGTTGTTCGCTAGCGAGGTGTCTGAGGCGGGATTTTCTTCAAAGAAATTTCTTATGCCTATTGCGATCTTGTCTCTGGTGGCCATGTCATTGAGGATCGGGTCGTACAGTGCCCATTTACGTGGGCCAAGAAGATTGGGGTTCTGTGCCCGGAGTTCCAGGAGCATTGGAGCGTGGTCGGATATGGCTCTGGTGCCAATGGAGACCTCCTTGACAGAGGGGAAAGTTTGCGGGGAGAGCAGGAACAAGTCGATCCTTGAAAAGGTGCGATGGACAAATGAATAGAAAGAGTAGTCTATTTCGTTGGGGTGGAACACTCGCCATGAATCTATTATGTCCAGGGACCTGAAGAGCCGAAGGAGGCTGAGAGCCTGAGCAAAGTCACCTGGAGTTGGGGAGTGCGATCTATCTTTGGTGGGATCGGGAACCCCGTTGAAGTCCCCCCCTACGATTATTTGGCCTTCCACAAAGCCAGCAAGAGCTGTGCTCAGCGAGTCATAGAAGAGGGATTGTCCCGTGTTGGGGGCATAGACTGAGACCAGGGTGTATAGGTCTCCCCTAAGAAGGCATTTGACCGCTATGTACCGGCCCTCCGGGCACGTTTTTGTTTCTAGGATTTGCGGGTGTAAGTCTTTTCGAAAGAGGATCGCAGTGCCTCCCTTTTTGCTTCCTCCAGAGGCGAAGAATTGAAGTGGGAACAGCCGGGAGCGGAGCCGAGTTACGTCCGCCGGCAACAAGTGGGTCTCTTGTAGCATGGCTATCATGGCATCTTCATCTTGGAGTTTTAGTAAAATTGCCCTCCGTTTGTTGGGGGAGTTTAGCCCATTCACATTTAGGGAGAGGATCCGCAGGGTCTGGTGGTCCGTTTGGGTCACTTGTTCCGATGATTGGGTTGGGGGGGGGTCGTGAGTTATTGCTTCAGCTGCCATGTCTGTCGGGAGCTACTATGGTATCGTTCTGCACTTGAGGTTTTAAAGCGGTGCCCCAACGGGGGGCCGCAACTTTAACTTGTGGGGGGCCCGACCTTTCGGGTATGGGCCTCTCCCTGGCCAACGGGGCCAACTGTCCCATCTCGTCTTGAGAACTACGGGTATCCAGGGAACCGCTGTTGGAAAGTCTCCCTGGAATGGGTACGAACCACGGGAATGGTCCGCCGCCGCTGCTCGATAGGCTCGTTCCTTCAACGAGAAGGAGGCGGATCTAGATTTTGGCAAGGTCGTAGGTGTCCGGGGTGGATGTTGTCGGGACCAGAGTCCGTGGGGACGTCCTGTTTCTGTGGTGTGCGTCATCCTTAGTTATCATTTCTTGTGGTTTCGCTGGATCTTTGACCAGGATGATCGCCTGGGCCTTGGGGAGGGAGGAGGTTCAGGGTCTCCAGCTTTGTCTAGGTTTGGCGAGGAGGTCTCACTGGGTGAAGTTGGCTGCATGATTGAATTTGCGTCCTCCAAGTGGCTGATCCGTCGGAGAGTGCCTCTGTATGAGAATTGCAGTGCCGTGGGGAACAGCCATCTATACCGAACCTGTTGTTTTTGAAGAAAAAGCGCCAGGGGGCGGAGCACCCTTCGTTTCTGTAAGGTAAGTAGCGAGAGATCCTGATAAATCTGGAGGGGGGAACCTTGGAATGAGAGACTGTCTCCCGTACGGCTGATTGCTGCTATGGCCTCTTTGGTTGTGAAGAAATGGACCCTGGTGATCACATCTGGGGGAGGGTCTGAGTCCATGCCCCGGCGCGGGCGCAGCCGGTGGGTCCGGTCCAGCAGGAGCTGGGATTTGTCTAGATCCGGTAATAGGGCCTGGAAGAAGTCGCCTATGTATTCCGTTAGCTTGTTGTCGGGGACCGAGGATGGGACCCCCCGAATCCGGAGATTATTGCGGCGTGCCCTGTTTTCCAGGTCCTCCTGCTTAAACTCCAGCAGCTCATATTTGTCCTGCATTGTATGGATAGTTTGTTGGATCTCCTTAAGGGTGGTAGTATGAACTTGTGATCGATCTTCAACCTCCCCCAGCCTCTGTTCCGCCTCTGTTATTCTTTGATCCGTTTGTTCTATTTTAGAGGTGAGGTCGGCTAAGCAGGAGCGGAATTCAGCTTTAATGTCCGCCATAAAGGCTACTAGGTCCCCTCTGGTGGCTAGAGCATCCTTTTCTTCCAGCTGTTTTTGCGGGGTCAATTTGGTAGAGTCTAGTTTTTTGTTTTTGTCCACGCCAGCAAACATTGTGGGGATGTCCGTTGTTTTGTTAGCTTTCGATTGCCTGGACATGATAGGTGGGTGGGGGGGTCGTTACGACGAGTGATGCGTGGGTTTGCTAAATAATGGAGTGGGCCGGGGCGCCCCAGGAAGAGTGTGGAGGACACGTGTTAGTGGTTATGGGATTTTTAGCTGGAGAGGCTAGGTTGTGTCCGTGCCTCTGTTGTCCTTCTTTTGCGTAGGTTCTGCTGTCGTGGGGGCGCCTCCTCTGCAGCCGTTGGTTGACCCCAGAGATGGGGACGGTGCGCAGGATTGCGTTAAGGGGCCACTGGGGAGGGGGCCCGTTCTTAGGTGCTTGAGTAGGGTGTTTGGCAGTGTGGCCGAACCTCAGGCCTTCTTTGGTGACGCTTATGCGGCGGGCCGGGTTTGTCGTGGGGCCCCCCGGGTGTTTTGCGGGGGCCGACTCAGCCTCCCGAGGCTCCGAGAGTTAGGGTCTGTTGGTACGGGCTACTCTTGGCCCTCCTGGTGACTCGTGGTGCTTTCTGGTCCCCCGCCCCTCGTCGGGGGGGAAATGCTGGTCTCTCCTGCTGCCGTTAGGGTGCCCTCCGGCAAGGGCGCGGGGTGTTGCCGCTGATCTCCCGTATTGTGGGCTTTCACACCTGGGCCCCAATATGGACCGGACCCCGGCGTCTTCAGCTAGGGGGCCCGGATTAATGCGGGAGTCGAGAGGGGGGAGGCGGGAGGCAGTCTACCACGGGGCTGTCTGTCCCCGCCGGTGTCCCGAAAATCGGGAGGATCCTCGGCAGGAGCTCCTTTGCGGCCGCCGCTGCAGTCCCCACACCGCTCAGGCGGAGGTCGGAGCCGGAGCTGTACCTGGGTTGTCTCCTGTCGCTGGGTCCACTGCTGGGTCCACTGCTGCTCGGGCGGTGGCGCGTGTCAGTGCGCACTCCCTCACTCGATCGTCCTTCGCCTCCTCACTCCGGCCTCCCGAACGTCCGCCAGAGCTGTTCCTGGGTTGTTTCCTGTCGCTGGGTCCACCGCTGGGTCCACTGCTGCTGGGGCGGCGGCGCGTGTCAGTGCGCACCCCCTCACTCGATCGTCGCTCGCCTCCTCACTCCGGCCTCCCGAACGTCCGCCATCTTGGATGTTACGGAGGGCGCTGGGTGGTGGGCTCGGAGGGTGGATTTGGGCACGATGCACACGCGTTAGGAGTTCATCCACGGCCCAGATGTGCTTCAGTGGTTCCGATCGCCTTGGGTCGCCTCGGCGATCGAGTTACTTGCCGGGATCCGCGTCATATTTGTGGCGGCGGCGGGTCTCCCATGGGCGGCATCAGAGGAGCGACTGCATCGCTAGCGCTCCAAGCCACGCCCCCATGATGTCAAGTTTAAATTTGAGTATGATGTCGTCAACTTCCATGGCATGACAGGACAAGGAACGTGTATTAACTAAAACACACTTAAGGCGCGATTGGGTACCATTTTGGGTGGTTCAGGATTTGAATGAGTGGTAATGCTAACACTCGCCATCTGTTATGTTATGTTATGTTATGTTATGTTACTTGGCATTATACAGCACCTTATGTATCATTGGTATGGCCTCAAAGCGCTGGTAGATTGAACACCCTCGGGAACCGCAGTTCAGGTCAATAGAGAGAGAGAGTGTTGTATGGTGCGTGGGCGCACCCGATATGTGTGCAGCTGGTGTGGTTATTGCATGATAGCTGCTTCTTAGCGGTAGGTGTGGTGCTCCTGAAATCAGTTGGATGTGTTCGGTCTGGAGAGTGGACACCCAAAGTGGGTTCTGGCTGCGTTAGGCCTGAGGAGACGCCTAAAGCTAGCGGTATGTGCTCAGCTAGCTGTGTTTTATTAGGATGATGAGGTGTTCGTGGGGCCATGTTAGTATGAGAACAGCTAGGCCGAATGTGTCATAGCATAGCTGTGTTCTAGTTGAATGATGGTGTATAGGAGAGAGTAAGCGTAGTAGTGTGATATGGTGGTTATAAGCAAAGCGCCTGTGACCAAGAACGAGAGCAGGACAAGGGTCATACATAGTGGCATATGTATATAAAGCGGCAGGGTGGATAGGGTAAACATGTGGTACAGATAACATGGGGATACAGGTACATAGCATATACATAGCGTAAATAGAAGATACAGAGATATACAGAGATATATCCACTCCATCCACTCTGTCCTTTCCATCCACTCCATTCACTCTATCTTTTCCATCCTCTCCATCCACCTTTTCCATCTGTTCCATCCGCTCCATCCTTTACATCCATTCCATCCACTCCATTCTTTCCATCCACTCCATCCGTTCCATCCGCGCTAACCACTCTAACCGCTCCATCCACTCCATCCTTTCCATCCACTTCATCCATTCCATCCGCTCTAACCACTCTAACCGCTCCATCCACTCCATCCTTTCCATCCACTTCATCCATTCCATTCGCTCTAACCACTCTAACCGCTCCATCCACTCCATCTGAACCATCCGGTCCAACCTCTCCATCCACTCTAACCGCTCTATCCTTTCCATCAATCCCACCCTTTCCATCCATTATCTTTTCCATACACTCCATCCGTTCTATATTCATTTTATCCATTCCATCCATTCCGTCGACTTCATCCGTTCCCACCGTTCCACCCGTTCCATCTACTTCATCCATTCAGTCCATTCTATCCGTTCCATCTACTTCATCCATTCAGTCCGCTTTATCCGTACTATTTTCTTCATCTGTTCCATCCCCTCTATCCGTTCCATCTCCATCACCTCTATCTGTTCCCTCCACTCTATCTGTTGAGAGGAGAGGAACACTGTTTCTCCAGCACTAGCATGAGTGTGAGAGTAAATATATCCTGTTGCTCATGTATTACGGAGGCCATCAACTGCGCTACAGGTATATAGAGGGGGGTAGAAATAGAATCCTCCAAAGGAGCGGCAAGTCTTACCCGGTGATTCTTTTGAATGGCAGGTAGTAAAGAGCAGAGTGTAACCATTGATGTGTTTGAATAGGAACTGGAGCGCGGAGTAAGACCAGCACACAGCACTTCACGGCACTAACCGGCACAGGCCGGCTTGTTCGCGCAATGCGCGGTCGTGCCTGTGATCCTAATAAAACGTGACAGAAACTACAGATACGCAGGGAGTTGTAGTTCCGAGATCATGGAGCATGCAGAACCTAGCTATAGGTTCTGCTTAAAATCACACAGGGAATATAATCGGAAGAGCGATACATAGAAACACTACTGTTAAAGTAAAACAAATAAATAAGTAGCACAACTTAAAAGCACAGGCTAAATATATAATAATAATAATATTCAAAAGAAACACCATGGTCATACCGCCAAACGCGTAACAAGGCCCACGGACCTTCTGGGGAGCACAGAAAACACGTGCATGCATACGTATTTTTGACAAACAAGCAAACAAAGTGACATGCTTATTCTAAAGTGTTAATGATGTATTTGCAAGAGTATCATTTAGTTTTCTTAGAACACTCGAGTTAAGGGGCGTCAAGTAGCTGTTATTTTCATTTTATTTGAACATTAAATAATAGCTCCTGCTAAGGGTGTCAGTCACCTCTAGTTTCAAAATGTTTCAATCTGATTCAAAAAACGATAATGTTGCAGGAAAGTGGCGTTTTTGTGTTTTGTGCACAAAGTAATATCGTTAATCGATCTTCCTTTGGTCACTATCACCTGGGATAATTGCTCTTCCATAATGTAAGGTCTGTGGCATAGCAGGGCAATTACTTTGCGATAATGACTGCTCACGCGGTCTAAACGACAAAATATGTTATCTGCTGCTACATATATGTTTCATAAAAAGCTGTTTCACGCGCTAACAGAAGGAATGTGGACGGCCGCTTTTTTTTAAATACGTTTTTTGGGGGGACACGGTTTTTTTCCCGACATAACTTGCATGAAGAAATAGTTTACGTGCACGTTGCTTTGAAAAATCATGTCTGCATAATTTAATTTTGATATTGTTTTACCAATCATTGTTTATTTTACGCACACTGAAACATTCCCATGCACGCAGCGCCCTGGCGTGTACTTTCTTGTTAGTTTATCGCGTGTTAATGACCCGTGAGGAGAGTGGTGTATATGTGCCTCAGTGAATAGTGAAAGGCATGCACAAGCGCCCCTGTTGAACATGTCGCTGTAAACGATGTTACTTACGTGCATTATTATTGTCTTTAATTTAGGCGAGTCAGTGATACAATGCATGCGAGACGTGCACCCATTTTCACTTCAGCTGCCCGGCGTGAGGGAGCATCTGGAGGTGGCAGTTTCAGCGTGCGTCCGCCAGATGGCGCGCCCCGGCAGCCGTAGCGGGGCGGAGCCGGCCGGCGCGTCACCGGCTGGACTGGGAAGTATAGGCTGTGCTGTCACGGCAGTGTCAGTCTGATGAAGATTGGCACCCAGGTAAGCTGTCATTCATTGTGCATGTCAGAGCGGCTCCTCCGGGCTGTGCCTGCGCTGCCTCCTTCCTCCTGTGCGAGTGCGTGCGAGTGAGTGTGTGTGTGTGCATCCCAGAGCAGTGCTCGCGCAGACAGCGGCAGGGCAGGGAGGGAGCAGCTGCTGCGTGCAGCCCGCTGCAGCCAGTGCAGGAGCCTTCCGAGCAGCCTCAGCAGCAGCAGCAGTGCAGCAAGAGCAGCCACAGCGCAGCAGCAGCAGCCCTGCCTCCGCCGGACCGCCCCCTCGCAGCCCGGAAAGCAAATGCAGCCACCAAAATAGAACTGTGCAGATCGCATTTTTTTTCGGCAAATGTAATATTTATTTTTGAATTTTGGAGGAGAATGCACAGACCGCCATCCTTGCGCTTTGGAGGTGGTTAGCCTAACTCATTTGAATTCAGCGTAAATACCGCCGATGCAATTTATATTTTTTCAATGCCCGTGACCTGGCGACGTTTTTTGGGCGGGCTTTATTTTTGCGCTGCTTTTGTGTTTGGGCGCATTTCCTCGTTTAGAGATGATAGTGGCCTTTCTTTTGCGAGAAGCTGTCTCCCCCCATCTCCGGACTCTAGCCCCTTCGCGCAGCGCGGGCGCATTTCCTCGGACAGACATGCGCTTGGAGCCGGCTTCCCTTTACTTTGCCGCAGACGCTTCATTTAATTTTTCCCCAAATTATTATTATTTTTTTAAATCAAGAGGACACGTGATAATATAATTTGGAGGCAGCTGAATGCTAATCCGAGGTCGGGGTGCGATGGCTCGGGGGTCGCTCTTTGTGCTGCTGCCCCCGGGTGCGGGTGGGATTCGAGGTATTTTGCTTCTGGTGCTGGGCTTTTCACCCCTCAGGATGTAGTTTATGTGCGCGCTTCTCGCCGAATTGTCGTTCTTTTATGGTATTTAATTTAGAGTTCACGATTTTGATTCTTTGAAAGGGATTGTTTTGGGCTCGATTTCCAATCTTTGTCTTAGACTTTGCAAGTTACTCGTCCCAGTCGCTGTACTACACACATGATCATGTTATAGTTATATTCTACGATCCTATATATGCATTATGTATTTATTAAAATATATGTGTATCTACACTTTGCGTACTTGACATGGTTTGTGTGGGACTTGCTTTGAATTATTTGTCCAGACTTTTGACTTGTCTCTTGGATCTGTATTGAACTGATGTATATTGATTCGGTATATTTATGTGTATACATTTTGTTTTTATTAAACGATGTAACCGTTGTTGGCATTACACTTCTGTATACTTTAATGTGTCGTGTCCATTATATTCAAAATGTTCACAGCCTATGGTGAGTGTTCGGCTCAGACGGGGACGTGTATGCGGGTCTCCAAAAGAATTCAGTTCTGTGATGAATTCGAGGGTTTCTGAACACTTTTTTCAGTGCTGTGTAGTGTGACCCCGCCAGAGCCCTCCCCCATTGATTCCAGAGAATGTTGACTGTGGCAGTGGTGGGAGGGCTGTGTGATTCCTTCTGGATGTTGACGGGCGAGGGTGGTTTTGGGACCAGAAGAAGGGGCACGTTTACGGCAAGGAAGGGGCATCACCTGGGCTTGGAAAGATGCTTGCAAGATTGAGGGCATTAACTCACAGAATAGGCATGTTTATGCCTGAGTGGGTGATCCATGGTTAGGACTGAACACCGTCCAGAAGCTAATCTCCACCTACGAGTTGCAGTGCACACGGTGGAGTTTGGATAGCATGGGTCATTCGTGTGTGAGCGGCGTAGAGTGGGGCATTGTTGGATGTATGGGGGGCGAGCAGTGTAGCATGTGACATGCTTGTGAACATGTTGGGCCATGTGTGGCCGGCAGGGACGTATGTGCTATCTTTGAGGGAGCAGTTGTATGAGGGCACATATATGTTCAGAGGAGGGGCCAAACTTATATCATGTTTGAAGACAAATACATGTCCTGCCTGAGGAAAAGGTCTCATGTTTGGGGCATTGGAGGGGTGCAGGCTGCGTGATAGGGGGAGTCTTGCTTGGTGAACTGGATGCGCTGTGTTTAGGCCATGCTGACGTGATTGGAAGAACGCGTTTTGAGAATATGTTATGTTAAGTTTGGGGTTAGCAAGTGTCGTGTTGGTGTCACTGTCCAGGAATAGGAGTGTTGGATGGCGATTCCTGCAGCGGGATAGGCCAGGATATGGCGAGTCCCATTTGGGACTGCGCGTGCCACATTGCCTAAAGATAGTGGGTCATGGATGAGGAGTTTTGGTCTGGAAACTTATTGTGGAAGGAAGACTGTGTCTCGCTTGCTCAGATAACGGCGCGCAATCATGGAGGGGGTGTGCATTGGGCAGGGGCTGCAGGCAGCAGGTTTGAGAATGAAAAGGGTGATAGGACGAGTCGTGTCAGGGACCAGGTGACAGCATGAGTCGTGTTAGGGACCATGGAAGGTGGTTTTTGGGGGACGGGGTTCATGTGTTGAGACAGGGTCGGGTTGTGTCTGACAGCGCTGTAGGTGCTTTAACGGTGACTTTGCGGGACTTTCGAAGCTCGCGTGAGTCACGTTTCTTGATGTTAATGGAGAATGGGTGCTGATCTGTTCACGGAATGCCTCACGCTTCGGAACCGGAAGGGTGGACTCGGGTTGCCAGACAATGATGGTGCTCTGGGAATGCCCCTTGCTGTGAGTGATGGCTGTGTGTGATAGTCGCGTGGGCGCCGAAAAGTCGGCGAAACGTAAACTTTCAAGGGGAGGGTTAGTCACATTTGTTGACTGGATGGGCCATGCAATGTCATGTTTTTGCGGATTGATAGAGCAGTCAACAAAAGGTGCTGCTACTGTTGCGCCCTAAAGGATAACCTGTTTTTTCTTTATGTTGATAGTTATTTAACAAGAATTTTTGGCCTAAAAAAGATTGAAAGTCTGGCGTGGCGTGGCCGGGTTTCGAACCTTTGCCCTGGAGGAGTGCCACAGACAGTACTTGCCTCACTGGTGCAGCTGACTACATGCAGTGGGATGGTCGTCATTTGCCCAGCAGTTGGTCAGGTTACATTAACTCCAGGCTTTCTATGCAGTCGCAGTCACGCTGTTTCCTGGAGACGCTCCTTTGGTCGCTCCCTCTTGCGTGACCCTCAGGACACCATGGGAGTTAGGGCAGGGCCCCCATGCTGCACAGACTGGCACACTCCACCCATCCTCATTATCATTCTGCGCGGGGTCTTGGGGTGGTCTCGGATTTTAATGTGTCTCATTAAATGAGAGGCGATGTGCTTGTGCTCCGGGTGGGGGACGCGGGTACACATGGAATGCCGAGGAAGAGAGGGGGGAACAGAGCCCTTATTGTTTCCACCTTGAGATAGCATTCTCAAGACCCCCCTCCCACCACCCACACACTTTCCTCGTCTTTGTTTGTTCTTTTTTTGTGCTGATATTCTAACAGCATAAAAAAGTATTTAGGGGCGTTGTGGCTGACCCTTCACAAGTTTGGACACCCCGCTGAGCTCTTGGACGCTTCTCATTATTCCCAGGGACTGTTTTCACTTGAGTTTGTTTTTAAGTTTTAAATAAAATGTTCGATAAAGGGCAGTTTCGACTATTTAATATATACATATAATGTTATGCCTGACCTTTTTTTTATTAGTGTTTTGGTTTCAAACCTTCACACATCATAAACACACTACACAATTTAACAAAAATAAAACGTATACATACATGAAATAGCTCATAAATGAATGAATTGCATGATCACGCGTATATCAATGATCTTCCGAAAAATAGGCCTCACCTTGTTTGCCTTCTGGACTTCCAAGCTTGGTATAATGGGAGCAGTGCAGCCAGGCCAGCAACAGCCACCACCCGGAGACCAGTGAACGCACTCACGCTAAACTCCAGAGCGGTGGAGTTGTTTGTACACAGGCCTGAGCTTCTGGGAGTGAAATACGCAAAACACTCATGAGGTGGGATGCAGTACACAGAAGCAGCCAATTGGCTTTCTAGTTGTGGCTGTACTTTTAGAAAACCCATGCTGTGTACAAGCTAGCCTCTACACACACAGCCTAGCCCATGCACACACACAATGTGCCCGATGCGTGCTTTCTGCCAGGCCCAGCTCACACTAGCGAGCTGCTAATCACTCAATCCACTGCACTCACACGCAACGTGGTTCCTGCTTTAGGACTAAGCATTGCACATGCACAGCTTTGCATAAACACAGCCTGATATAGGCGCGTGCGTGCGCACACACACCTCTAGTCTCCGCACACTCACAGCAACATCATAGCTCCTGATCTCACTCTCTGACTCTAAAGCAGTGGTGTTCAAACGGTGGGACTGCCACCCATAAGGGGGGCCCAGAGGATGTCCAGACAAGGCTCCCTAAAACCCAAGGACGGTGACTGCTTGTAATAGAACTATATTGGGAACCCAGGGTCTTCAACCACTCTGCCTGACCACTGTACTCACACCCTACTCCTTCCCAATAACCACACAGCCCATGCAAGCACAGACCATGCTGTGTAAACATGCAGCTGTCTTTTTTCCACTTTTCATTTGTTTTTATACTCTTGAGTTGTCATTGCCAACAGTGGTGTGTTCAGACTCTTTTGACTGGGGTGGCCCAAGTGGGGCACTGATTATGCTGCGGTGGCATGAAGTACGAACGCTCACACACATAATGGTCATAGTGTAGGATAATGGGGTGGCACCTGGGGTGGCCAATCAGATTCCAGGAGTACACACCACTGATTGCCAACACCCTAATTAAACATGAGAACATGCGTCTTGTGACTTACCGTGATCTTTGGTTTTGGAGGCCGGTTCTGCTTCATTTTGCCCATACATTGCCAATGTCAGAGGGGGAAGTGGGCGGGAGCAGTGCTCCTCTACTTCAAAAACAAGTTTCACTGTTCCTATACTTTTATTTTAAAAAGAAACTGTTCCCGGAATGGTTTAGTTAAAAAGAAAGGGCAGGAAGAAATTGACGCTTGCATTTCAGTGCACTGCACTGAACGTTCCCTTAAATAGCAGGTGTGTTTCTTTGGGGGTTTGGATTGTGGGTGGGAGGTGCGTGGGGATGAGGTTTGTGGGGAGCACGGAAAGACCAGTAAGGAACATAGTTCCACTACTTCTTTTGGTACTCTTTATATCGGTCAGTTGGGCGTGCTTTGCCCCGGAGTAAACGTATAGAATCCATACATTTCCCCTCTTATAAATGGCGGCGTGTCCGTGACTAGGAATGGACAACTTTGCTTCAGTTTGTTTTTTGGCTAACTAGCAAGTGTCTGAATGTTGCAGGGGTTCCTTGAACACTGTCAGACACATATGCAGAGATTGCTAAAGTTTCCTGAAAGAGCACGTGGAGAGAGTCATTTTATGAGACAAGAGCTCGCGGACGTAGACGGATTTCAAGAAGGTGCAGGCTATTGCCGACTATTAAGTACCTCCTGTATGCCATTACCCGGCACACCTCGGGCGAACTCTACTGCTCCACCCCTCTATAGTTCCAATGAACAGGCGCAATTTGTAGATGGTATTACAGGCCTTAAGCATTTAAAGCAAAACTAAATACATACATATACCTGTATATTTTCTTTTTTTGATGTGCAAAAGAAGTCCCCTGTACCGTATGTAGTGTCGATTCTGCTGTTAAAAAAAAGTAGGATGCAGTTTCCCACGACGACATAATTCTGTATTTATCGGCCAAGTTAAGAGGCAGTTAAATAAGAATGTATGTTTATGCATATATATACATATGTGTGTGTACATATATATAGATTTATATGTAGCTGTGTGTGGCTATGTTTATTTATTTTTTACATTTGTAAAGCGCTTAAGCCTGGGTGCATCAGGGGGCTGTTTCATTCCATTTACATGTGAGTAGTCCTCTAATACAGAAGGGTAGAACACCAGTCACACACAGATGATGATAGAAACAAAACAGCTAATCGCAAAACAGCCCAGGAGAAGCGTTGATAGGATGGCTGGGGGGAACTGGCAGTGAGCCCTAACTAGCCATAGACCACCCAATTTGGGCAAAGAGCCATGTTTTCTGGTCTTTTCGGAACATATATTTTACTTTAAGTGTTAAGGTAACTACCTACAAAAAAGGGAACTCTACAAATGTTTGGAATGTCAACATTAGAGTCACTGCAAACAATCAGTGAACATTGCATTTTTTTTTCCGCAAAGATAAACACGATCCCTCACCCTCCAAATCACACTCACACTTCAGCACAATGCTACAAGACTCAATGTAGCCACAGTGCTGACGTAAATTACCTGATATCCCCAGCAGGCTTTGTGGACTAGTCTGAACGTTTGAGTTGAGGTTCCACCCGCAGCCTGGGAATGTTTATGTTTGCACAGTGTTTGATTTTCACTGAGTGTTCGGAGTGACCCTGAGGTTGGCATTCACGCTTGCAGACTTGACAATTTTATAGTTAGTTGCCTGAACTCTTTAAAAATGCTTTTGACAGGTTTGTCCTCATTTTTCAAAAATGAATGTGTGTATTTATGAGTGTGTGGTGCTTACTGCGTTTCTGTTTCTCGTCAAGTTCACCTGTTGTGTTTTTAGGGTGTATGTGTGGCTATGCATATGAATTGACACTTCTGTAATTTTTATTTGTACATATTGTGATCACTCATGGTCTGTGCATGTTGTTTGTAAACATGTTTTCTGTGCTCGCTTATGGTGTATGCAGTGTACGTGCGTGCTGCCATCTCTTTTGAGCATATTTGTGTCTGCTGCCATTGCACGTCTTTCATGTGTGTATTGCACTTAGTTATATTCGCACTGTATGCCGGGGGTGAATTAAGGTGTGCATGTTTGAGCGTGGGGTGTTGTGTGCTTGTGTGCGTGCAGGGGGGTGTTGGTTGTGTATGTGGATGGAGTGGTTATGCATATTCATTCCAGGTGTACTCTTTGTGCACATGTGTATTGCGGCTGTATTTTCTGTGCTCAGGCATATTCCATGCACACTGCATGGACGTATTGTGCTTCTATTGAAAACATATTTGCATGTAAGTGTGTGTATTGTGATCATTGACATTCCATGCGTATTGTATGTGCATATTGTGTATTGTGCACGTGTTTGTGGGTAATGGATGTGTGTGCGTGTGGGTATTGTTTGGTTGGCGTGTGTTTGAGCTTGTGAGTTGTGTAGGGGTGTAAGTACACATAGAATCTGAGAATATTATCCATATGTATTGTGCTCACTTGTATTGCGAGAGAATTATTAGAAGCTAGTGCCTGATCTCCCACAACTTCTTCACTTGATCCGGTGAAAATCTGTTAGTAGTTTTGATAAAATACCTGAAATTGTGGCTAAAATGACCAAAATCGAGTTAGTGATATTTCAAGCTTGCACACCCGCTACCACAATTGCCAACACCGATTGGCCCTTTTGGACCTTTGAACCTGCAGACATTGAGTAAAACTCGATCTGAATGGCTACTTGAAAGAAGGTCTTTATTATTGGGTTGGATTGGGCTGAAAATGCTTGAGCAAGCCGTCATTGTAGTTGTTAGATTTTGGGGGAAGGGCCACCTTGGTAGGATCAGGACTATGCCCCAAAAAATGAATAGAAATGGCTTATTTGGCTGTAAAAAAGTGTATATGGGCATGGGACAGAACTGGAGCTGCGTATGCAGAGCCTGCTCCGGGTCTGTGGGGCCAGAGCCATTTCTGGTCTGATTCTGTGAACCCAGGAGTCTCATCCGTGCCGGTTCTCCGCACCCAGATGTGGGCTGAGGTGTGCTGCGCATTGTGTGCGGGTCATAGCTGAAGGCCATGCCTCTGGCACAGTGGCATCTGGGCATGGGCAGAGGCCATGCTCAGAGGATAGGCAGGGTGTCCTTTAGGTGCCAGGGAGCTGGCACTTCACGACTCTTGAAAAGTGTTCACTGGCCATGGCCACAGGCAGGGTCGGACTGGGGCATACAGTTGTCTCAGACACCAATGAAAAAGTGGCCCTCAGTAGTTGGCAGTGCATTCCTTTTGTGACTGTTTGAGAAGTATGTAAGGTTTTTTTTTGTTCAGAAAATGTGATTCAAATTGTGCTTTTAAAGACTATTAAGTAACACTGGTCAAAACTACTAGTCACACGGTGAAGTCATTAAACTGGCCAACATTGGCCCAAAAAGTGGCCCACTTTGACCCGAAAAACTGGCCCACAACAGCATCTTACGTTTTGGGTGTGGGCATTGCCCCACTACCCTATAGCTCGCTTATTTGCATAGCGTTTACGTTTTTTACTGAAATATAACGGTTTTCCAACTACATTTTTGTCATTGACAGGTTTTGATGCTTACCCTGGAATTTCAAGTGTTTGTAGACAGGACTTTTTCGGGGATTTTGGATCGCATTGGCATGACACACGATGTTAGAGTTTACTTTTGTGATATTTAGGAATACTGGTAGCACCTTAACATCAGAAGTCGCGCCACTTGTAGAACTTTTTTTATAGGCTGGTCCCTTATTTCTTCTAAAATGAATTATTGTTTTCGAATTACGCGCGCGCGCGCACACACACACACGACAAAGTCACACACATATGTACAGTTACACAGGCATCCAGCACACATACACAATTACAATGTACACACTTAAAGAGAAACAGAGCCAGACAGGCCAACAGAGACACACACACACACACACAACAAAGACACACACATATGTACAGTTACACAGGCATCCAGCACACATACACAATGTACACACTTACAGACAAACAGAGCCAGACAGGCCAACAGACACACACACACACACACACACACACACACACACACACACACACACACACACACACACACACACACACACAACCACACACACAACAAAGTCACACACATATGTACAGTTACACAGGCATCCAGCACACATACACAATGTACACACTTACAGAGAAACAGAGCCAGACAGGCCAACACACACACACACACACACACACACACACACACACACACACACACACACACACTTCATTTGATTCAGATTTGGTCCTCTGGATTTTTAAATATAGCCACCCATTAAAATATATATAGTTTTGCTCTCAAATAAAACCATCAAACTAAGAAATCATTGTATGCACTATGTACTATTTGTTAGTAAGCTTTTTTTTTAACATTGTAGCACTTGCTCTCTATATCCAGGGAAGACGTCGCTGTTACTTCTAAAAAGTTGGCATAGCCATGCACATACTAATACACGATAATCCAGGTTATTCGAACTCAAAACTGGCCATGGGCACTCAGCTTTAATTTAAGCGTACGTTTATTTGTCCAGGTTTCAGCTGCTTTCCCAGGCCCAGAAACAGCGCCCCACATTTCAGGGGTCGAACCTAGCACACGTACCCACACCACTGAATAACCTTAGTGTGTTGCCCTTTCCAATATTAATAAAACAAGCTGTTTGCTTAGACTTGGCACTGAAGCAGCTTCTGTTTATGATAAAGAAAAGAACATTCTTTGTTTAAACATAACCCAGAATTCGGTTCCAAGATTCCCAGCTGTGCCCTGCCCGCCATGCCAGCTTTACCCGACGCAGAAGACGCAATGGAAGGTTTCAGCAAGTGCTCCTTTAAAAGAAAAACAACAAAATAAAAATAAATGCTGCAGTACGTATAATTAGCGAGGAGGAGTGGACATGAGGAAAGTCCCCTGTGCTATATCCAGCTTATACATATGAAGTAGAATTGACATTACAATAACCACCTTAAGAGGGCGACAGTAGGAATATGTGTTCACTTGCGAAACAGTGGAGTTCATTGAGCTGTTCCATCTGCCCAGTCTGCGCGCAACAAATGTCTCAATCCACCACTCAATCACACTGTTACTCTTTAGGCTAGGGACTGAACTGCATACCCACATAGACGCCATGCACTTTGTTATTGAAGCTGTGATTGACACACACGGTTGCTAGAATTGTCTATAGGTTGATCACCTATTAACTCTTTTCGCCATTGTTGAGGTTTATAACACCACAGCTTATTTTTTGAAGATCAATCAGCAAGACTACAGATCACCTGCCCTCTGGCCTGGTTGACCATAAATCATTAGGGGGCTTTTAAGGTCCTTTGAGTTGTGCATCCTTAATTTCATGAGCTTGCTGCCCCTCGCCCATTCTTCAGCAGGAAACCACCCCCAACCTTCCACCCCAAAACATTCGCCCAACAGCTACGCTTCTGCTCCGCATTCCACGGTTCCTGGAACAAAGAACTGGGGGAGAGCAAACATGGGAGGGCCAAAGGGTGAGTAGAGGACCACAAGTTGGTAGCCCAATTTTGGAAGGAGGACTAATTCAAAGTGGGATGGAGCGAGACCGCGGTAGTGGAAGAAAATGATGCGCTCCCGTAGAAAATGGAAGCAGGGAGAGGCATGTGTTGTGGTGACTTCGACCTGTCCCCACCAGGGTGCGGGTAGACACATGTTCGCGGTCTAAGTGATCACGACTCGTCATCCAGGGGAATGGCTGTGATCACGTGTAAGTGCCTAGTAAAAAGGGGCGCACAGGGAGTATCCATCTGACTCACCGGCTCCTGTGTTGTGTTTACCGAATGTTATGTTATGTTACTTGGCATTTATATAGCGCCTTACATATCATTGGTATGACCTCAAAGCGTTGGTTGGTTTTACGCCCTCGGACCCGCAGTTCAAGTCAGTAGAGAGAGACAGTGTGCTATGGTGCGTGGGCGCACCGGATATGTGTGCAGCTGGTCTGGTTGTTGCATGATAGATGCTTCATAGCGGTAGGTGTGGTGCTGAGGAGGTCAGTTGGATGTGTTCAGTCTGGAGGGTGGACACCCAGACTGAGTTCTGGCTGCGTTAGGCCAGAGGAGACTCCTAAAATAGCCGGAATGTGCTCAGCTAGATGGTGTTTTATTAGGATGATGAGGTGTTCATGGGGTCATGTTAGTATGAGAACAGCTAGCCCGAATTTACCATGGTTTAGCTGTGTTCTAGTTGAGTGGTGGTGTATATGAGAGAGTAAGGGTAGTAGTGTGATATGGTGGTTATCAGTGAAGCACCTGTGACCATCTGCAGCATCCGCACCATCCATAGCGTCCGCACCATCTGCAGCGTCTGCACCAACCCGCAGCATCCGCACCAACTATAGCGTCCACACCAACCATAGCGTCTGCACCATTCGTAGTGTCTGCACCATATGTTACATGCACTCCATCCGTTCCATGTACTCCATCCGTTCCATGTACTCCATCCGTACCATGTACTCCATCTGTTCCATCCGTTCCCTTTGCTCCATCTGTTCCATTTGCTTACACTGTTCTGTCACTCCATCCGTTCGAATTTTTCTATCTGCTCAATCCACTCTATTTGTTCCATCCATTTAGTTTGTTCCATCTGCTCCATGCGTTGCATAGGTTCCATCCATTGCGTCCGTTCATCAATTCCATGCGTTCCATCGGTTTCATCCACTCCATGGGTCCTATCCACTCCATTTGCTCTATCCATTCAGTTTTTTCTCTCTGCTCCATGCATTCCATACGTTCCATCCGTTCATGGATTGCATCCGTTCCATCCATTCCATCAGTTCATGGATTCCATCCGTTCCATCCATTCCATCCATTCTATCCACTCCATCGGTCCTATCCACTCCATCCCTTCCATCCCTCTCATCCGTTCCATCCCTCTCATCCGTTCCATGAGATGCAGCAGGGGGTCTGGCCATCCCCGGCTCCACAACAGTATGTAGGAGAAGTGGGGTTCAAGTGCAAGATGGCAAGCAGAGTCACCGGAGGGCAGCGAGGAGTAGGTGTGATACCATTAGAGTCAGCCTACATGCAGAGAGGAAAGAGCTTGCAGGGGGACTATTGCAGAAAGTTCCCAGCTCTACTTTGACTAGCCCTTTTTAGGGGTCTGCAACCTTTGGCTCTCCAGATGTTTTGGACTACAACTCCTATTACGTCTAGCCAGCATAGTCAATGGGCAGTGACCAGTCCCAAAAATATGGAGAGACAAAGGTTTCAGACCCCAATGATAGAGTCACTTTCATGTTATACCTTTGCACCCAGTTTAATGGTGCTTATTTTTCAAACGTTTCCTTCTGTATTTGACCATATTTACTTTTCCCATTTATTTAATGCTTTTCAGCAAGTTTTGTACTAAAAAATGAAACGGCAGCAAATATTTGTCTGCGTTTACTTTTTATTTGATCAGAGACACTGTAAAACCACAGCAGTATCCAGTCCAGAAATGTCAGTTTCAAGAGACCGCCAGTCCAAGAAAATACCAGTTTCCAGTTGCAAATAATGGAAAATGTCTCCAGTTGTGCTGACGCCTACGAATGCTTCTGGTCTGGTAACAGCGTTACAGCGGTGCCACGGCCCTTGTCGCAGTGATCCTAGTTTTCCAGAAATGTGGGAACCCCTCTTCTGAGAACAAAACCAGGCCAAAAATGTATTCTCTGGTATGGAACCCACACAAGAAGGCCTCCAATCACGTATTTGCTCTCTCTGCCTTTCCAGGGAAGAAATGACAATTTGCATATCAGTCTGGTCCCACCTATAAGGACAGCCCGGTCCAAAATGCCAGGCAATTTCATCTGAACTAGAGCGCTGCTAGCTGCCCCAGACACGTGCGTCTGCCTCGTTGGAAGCCATCAGTGAACTGTGGCTGGGGTGCCATGCCTCTCTGTGCACAGGACAGTAATAGGGCTATGTCTGGATTATCCTTGCTACCCCCCCCCCGTACATCCCCAAGCAATCCAGCATTTGTAAAGCATGTGAGAACCTATGTAGTAAGAATGAATGAGGGCAAGTAGCCTTCTCTTTGGGATGGTCTCCGGAGGGTCTGCAACCACGTTTTAGTTCATAAGGCTTAGCAGAGGTAAAGTACCCATGTGCTGGGCTATCCTTGTGGGCGGAAACAGACTGACATCCATTTGACTGATAGTCAAATGGATATTTTTCCTATAGTAGCCTATAGCATGGTAAAATGTGATTGGAGACCCTTGTGATTTTACACTTTCCTATAGAATGGGCTGCTGGTCCACCATCATTCCTAGTCGTGGGGTCTCACAGTTTTGGCAAACAGTTACCCAGATGCCTGGTCTTGCAAGTGTTTTTTCTATCATTTTTAGTATTTACAAATAAATGCAGAAGGAAAACAACTAGTTGCAATAATAATAATGTGTTATTTATGTAGTGTGTTACATAGTTATATATATATATATATATATATATATATTTTATTATTACCCAAACAAAGTTTGGTATCAACCTTGCAAGGATGGAAGGCTGACTTGGCATTGCTGGGAAATGGGCAATGATGTGCTACTCCTATTAGTATTGCTGCCAGACAGCACAGTGACTAATTGACAGCAAAGTATTTATCTAAGATGCATATTTGCGGAAGCAGAATGCTCATTATTGCAGCCTGGTTTCGTATATGTGTTATGGACACGCTAATCCATTTAGCAAGCCCTTTTTTAGGACACACTGTTGGGAAGCTTTTTGCAAGCTTCAGTTGTTGTTCGCTGATTAGTTAAAGAAGTGCGATACCGTTAGATGGAGGAGCTTATGTAGCCACTTTCGGGGATATGAAATTGTTAAAAACGGTCACGTTGATCAATGTGAGTTTAAGGCTCCATTGTCTTACATTTTATCTTTTAGTGTTTTCACACTTTTTGGCTTTCATGTTTGCGGTAGTGGTGAGACCACATCCATTTCATATTCATCATCATTAATTCGTTGTTATCTCATACTCGACCCGCACCAACAATCACCTCATACAATTACTCTTCCTCAGCAAAGCGATTGAGAAGACTGTTGCCATCCAGTTGCATGAAGCGAGTACAATTGCCTACAGGTCAACCAATCCAGTTACTGACCATGATGCAGCTCAGAGTCCGCCATCATCCATTTTATTAATGATGCCCAGCAAATCCTGAACAAAGGGCACCCTTCTTATACTATTAAACCGCTCCATTGCCTTCAATACCATTGACCATGAAGTACTCCTGAACATCACACAACAAACAAGTGCTTTGATGGGAGAGTTATTCAGTGGTTTGCCTCCTACCTCTTCAACAAAGACCAACTCATCCAGGTGTGCCCCAACAGATCCAGGCATTACCGAGTAACCTGCAGAGTTCCTCAAGTCCTGTCAGCTTCAACCTCTGCATGGTACCTATTTGGCAACTCATCGCCAACACCAACATCATGATGCATCAATTCGCGAATGACACTCTCCCTTACCTAAACATCAGTTGCATAAATGAAATTCACCAACTGAAGTGCTGTTTGACTCTTATCCAAGCCTGGATGTCAAGCACTGGCCTGAAGCTGAAACCGACAAAGACTGAATACCTTCTAGGAAATCTCAGTATGCCAAAGTCTGGAACAGACGGACTGACATGAAGCTCAAGGGTTTCATGCCTCAACTCTACAATTATACAAGGCAGCAGGTCATACATTATAAAAAGTACCTTCAGTGTTTGTTAAGTGGCGGAAATTGTAGTACTGTCTCCGCAACATGACACTGATGGGATAACTCTGTTGAGTCAGTGTATTTGTAATTCCATCATATAAATATATAGCTCATTGGTAAAGTTAGTAATATCAACATCAGAGTACGCCCAGATTATATGTAGGGGCAGGAAGGAACGGAGGGAGAGCCGCTACGTAGAAGCCCATTTAACCGTCTTGCCAAAAGAAAGTATACTTGACTGAGCACCCTGTGTACCAGAAAAGAGCACCACATTGATACAGAGATATATATTTACAGGTATGGTGAATGAACACACCCTTTGTATCACGCATCCGTTAAGGAGCCAGATGATGTCATCTTATTAAGACCCACCTAATACGTCCCGAAGAAATCTGAGTTACACACAGGTTAGTCCATGAAGTGGCAGAGTAAGTATAGTCCAATACCACAGTCTTTAAGCGGAGCTCTGTCTAAGAGTCCCCTTTTTTTTAAAGAATGTTTTTTAATCACCTCTAGATTGCAACACAAGTCAATGGGAAAGTATCAACTACCTTTGTGAAAATACTATTATGTCCTGAAGACGGCCATCAACATCAAAACCAACGGCACTGAGAGAGTGAACCGTATGAGTTAGCAGGGCCGAAACATATGTCGACTTTATACTAGGAACTCTGTATTATCTTTTTTCTATCTCTCAATTTAAGAACGAAACAAAGGGTATTTTCGTTTAATGTATAACCCTATACCCTATATCTACATGGTAAAATAATTTAGAGTGGTTGCAAAAGAGCTATATAAAAAGAACAAACTAACAACTGCCACTATTGACCTTTGTTGCATGCATAAATGTAGTTGGGATCAAGGGATTTGATCCCCGATTTGGTTAAAAAAACTTAATTGTGTCAATAGCTATTTATACTGCTTTTCCCGTTTTCACGAATTAAGTTTGGTCTATCTGTATTTGTCCCTATTCATCATGCAAAGCATGGTGTTAGTACACCAATTAGATTTTAAGTGAATAGCACAGAGATTGGGGTGTTTTAGTTTTAGTTTTTATGTGTATAGGACTTCTTTTGAGCCCTTTTTTAAGTTTTGCATAAGATAAATTAAAATAAATGAATTTGTTATTTCAAAATAAAACAGCAATGGTATGACTAATCTTAAATTCAATTAGATTATCTTGGATTTAGCCTTGTGTTCCTTAGGGACTAAAGGAAGGGGTAGTCGACCTATCACCTTTGTTTTTCAACAAATAGTCTCCCACTTGATAGAGTTGACCCCCCGAAATCAAAAAACAGGGAGTACCTATTCTTTCAAATAGAACCAGAATCCGGACACGCCACACGGGAGGTAAAGGAGACCCAGCCTGACGGTGGAGCGGCTGGAGCACTGAGGGACCACGTCCTCCTGCTCATCTAAGGTGGGTCGGCTCAGTGGGGGGATAATGAGGGTATAGGGTGGTGGAAGAGTGTGCAGCAGTGGGCGTCCCCACCAGAGGAGCTGAAGTTGAACAGCACGCAGGGAGTGCAATGCCACTCCCGAACACCATGATTGGATCAGGGGCACATTACTAATGCGTGTGGGAGGAAGAACCTCATTGTGATACAGTGAACTGGCACTCAAGTGACTATGGTTACTCCCCGCTGGCCATAATGACTTCCACAAGAACAGAGGGGGAAATGTAAGGTTTCATTGGCCCCCATACACATCTCACAGGTCAGCTTGGCGAACATGGAGCTGGGTCCTGGCACGAGGGAGTGGATGGGATCCTCACTTAAGGAGCACACAGCCTGCATGGGTATCATGTAAGCCAGGAGATGGTCATTTGGGGGTGCACTTCCTCCGATCCAGCATGGCTGGGTTGAGAGTGAATTTGACTAAATAGGTCTGTGTCTTGGGAGACATTTGAAGGTCAAGGCAAACCCGTCCCCAATGTTGTAGTAATCTACCACTGTGCTTATTCACTGGGGCATCCCTCTGAGATTGGTGAACACCATATGTTGGAACCCGATACGGCAAAGTTTCTGAGCACCTTCCAAAGGGACCCTGATAAGGTTGAGGTGACAACAATGGAAGAATACCCAACCACATAGGCGCCGACCAAAAAGGGTCTATAAAGGCGAATATCCAATTGCTTTTGGTTGAAATTAGGCCCATATAGAGCAGACTGTCAGTAGCAACTTCAGAGCTCAAAGGTAGGATAGAGAAAGTTGAGGAGAAACTGTATAAATGGAAAATAACCAATTGTCGGTGGACCTGACAGACATGAAAATGGAAGAATGGATGCAAGATCTGGAACAAAAAGAGACTTGGCATTTAAAGTTGACGATTTGGAGAACAGGGAGAGGCGTTCCAACATCTGCCTCATGGGCCTGAAAGAACTGCAGGGAGAATCTACTCTGTCTCTAGAACATTGGGTAAAGTCGTTATTAAATGGACTTTTTGAGGAAACACCCATTCATGACATCACGTTAAATAGGATTCATTGAGTAGGGGTCCTAGATCGGCCCTGGCAAAGTGTCATTATTTTAAACAGAAAGCAGTCATTCTACAGAAAGTCAGGCAGAAAGATCAGATATTCTTTGAAGGGTCGCAAATATACATTTTCCAAGTTTTGATGGCTATGACCCTGAATAAAAGACAAGAATGTTGTCCGCTGACCTAATGGCTACAGGAGAAAGACATGATATTGGTGGCGGTTCCCATTTGCACTCTCCTTTAAATTTCGTGCTAAGGAATATATGTATCACCGCAGGATGAGGTGGAAGGTGTCCTGAAACAAATAACAAATAAAGAAATAATGTCAGAGGACCGCAGTTTGGACACGAGTGGAGCCGCGAACATGACACGTCCGTAAAAGGAGAGACTGACAGCTCACCCGAGAAGAATCCGGTCGGCGGGCTCGAGAAAGTTTCGGAGATTCAACACCCCTTGAACTCGGGGTATTGGGCTCAAGATGGAAGTTCACGTTCAACTTAATATTTGTAGGACAGAGGGCAGGATGGGGCTAATAGAGACAGCGACGTGTTTTCACCTGGGAGGGAGACCACAGACAGAGAGATGGAATTTGCAACAGTGGGAAAGAATATATTTTGAATATGACGATGTGGAATTAATGCGTAGTGGCATCAAAGTGGTTTCTTTGAACGTGAAGGCCCTTAGTCACCTCAAAAATGCTCTATGGTTGTATGTGAGTTTTAGCAATCTAAATTGGACATACTTATTTTGCAGGAGTCTAGAGTTTTGACAGGGAGGGGCACACACTGAGGGGTAAAGAGTTAGGGAAATCATTGTGGTCCTTGGGCCCAGCAGAAAAAGTGGTTGTGGGCATTTTGATTCAGAGCACTCTCGGATTTGAGGTCTCCCAGATTAAAGGAGGAATGCTTGCTGGCAGTAAATGGTCTGATCGGTCACACGGCCATGACATTATGCTCACTGTACACCTCCAATCAGCAACAAATGGCCTGTAGTACTGAGGCCCTGGCCTTTATAAATACCTGCAGGATGGGCCTATTAATAAGTGGTGGAGATCTTAATCTGATCAGGGACCCCTCCAGGGA
The DNA here is from genome assembly GCF_040938575.1 of Ambystoma mexicanum. Taxonomy (NCBI): domain Eukaryota; kingdom Metazoa; phylum Chordata; class Amphibia; order Caudata; family Ambystomatidae; genus Ambystoma; species Ambystoma mexicanum. The sequence continues at coordinate 251,664,145 of NC_090931.1, read as the reverse complement.
CTGGTCTTCATTGAGAAGTGATGCTGTACCCCCTCCTTCACAAGAGGGGGAAGCCTTGTCGGAGCTCTTACTGGAGCCTTTTCTTATAGACTTATGGAGGACCGTTCACCCCCACTCATGGGCCTGTACATTTTAATCTCCACCACACAAAACGTTCACAAGAATAGACTATATAATGATTGAAGCGGCGCAAGAACACTCTTTGATGGATGCACATATCCACATAGAGGGATGGGCCAGCCACGATATGAGTGTAGTGATGTTGATTATGGTGTTTAGAGCTCTGTTAGGTGTTCGGTCTGCAACGATACCCTGTTTAGAGAGTTGGTTTTCAGAGACACTTCTCAGGAAGAGCTCAAAGACTTTTATTTGGCGTAATGACACGGGAGAGGTGCCACTTCACATTATATGGTGGGCATCAAAGGCCACCTTATGCAGCCTCCATTTTCAGAAGGATCTGCTAAAAATAGGGCTACAATATTACAGGAATCCAAACTAAAACAGAAGATTAAAGGGAAAGAGGATGAACTGAAGTCATTCGAAGACCGCGCAGAAGTCCTACACACGGAGATAAGGACTTGAGACAGGAAATAGGCGATATAAGGCAAGGCGATAGCTCAGCTACGTTTTGTAAAACAGATATTTCAAAAAGGGGGATACGGCCCATACATTATTGGTATCATGTCTGAGGGGACAAAGGTTGGAGAGACAGAGCGGTCTTTAAGAAAATAAATGAGTCGGGTGTGTCACTCATTGACCCCAAAGAGAATGCAGTGCCGATTTGGGGGATTTGACTCCAGGCTTTATACTTCTGAAGATCGAGGGGAGCAGGGGGTCCATGGTTATTTGAATGCCCTCCCACTTAAGGTGTTAGGTCCGGATGAGCGGGAAGCGTTGCATAAAACCATTTCAGGTGAGGAAATACGTTTAGCCATACCAAGGTTGAGGGCAGGGTCAGCAACAGGGCAGGATGGCTATACATCAGCGTTTTATAAGAGACATGGTCCCCTGTCAATCACGTTTTTGACTAAGCTTTTTAACAGCATGCTACAAGGAGAAAACACCCCAAATACATTTACACAGGTGAATATTGTAGTTCTTCCGAAAGAAGGCAAGGGTCATATAGACCTGTATCTTTGATAAATACAGATGCCAAAATACATGCAAGTGTCCTAGCAAGCAGATGAAATCTTGTACTCCCCACATTGATACACAGCGATCAGGTAGGGTTCATTAGAGATAGGCAGGATGCATACAACATCCGCAAGACCCTGAACTTGATGGCTGCCATAGACAGCAACGGGGAAGACAATGTCCTGTTATCTGTCAATATCGAAAAGGCCTTCGACATGGTGGAGTGGTGGTTCATGGAGGCATCTTTGAGGAAGGCAGGCATAGGGCCTAGATGACTGACTGGGGCAATGGGACTGTACCAAAATACCAGAGAAAAGGTAATTGTGAATGGTGTCGCTTCCCCAGAATTTAAACTGGGTCGCGGGTTATGACAGTGATGTCCCTTGTCGGCACTTATTTTTGCGCTCACACTTGATCCGCTTGCTGTCGCTATTCGCTCGAACAAGTTAAAACAAGGCCTGAAGAGGGGTAATAGGTAATACAAGTTGGCACTATACACTGATGACATTCTGGCCTATTTGAGGTCTCAAAGTACCTCACTTGCAGCGTTTCTGAACACTGTCTCAGAATATGGTCTGCTTTCAGGATTCAAGGTTAGTTTCACAAAAAACAGTAGGGCTGCCATTGACGAATTGTTCAGCTCACTCCATTGGAGAAATCTCGAGATTGGGGATACTGGTTCAGTGGGAAAAATTAAAATACCTGGGGATATTTGTTACCACATAGTTGGATAACCTACACGAAGACAACTTTATGCCCCGAGGGACAAAATTAAGAAAGACATTCAGTCACTGTCCAAGACATGTTGTCATGGGCAGCCCGCTTAACAGTTATAAAAATTTGCGTCATCCCATGATTTCTATTTATGTTTCAGGCCCTCCCACTTGTACTACCAGCCTCCTTTCATGAAGACATTAGTCGGACACTCCTAGCCTTTCTATGGGCGGGTAAAATGTTGCGTATTGCATATTTCACTCTTATACTACCTGAGGAAAAGGGCAGGGTTGGCTACCCGGATCTCTACGAATGCGATCGGGCTGCCCAGTTTAGAGTTCTGGAAGATCACTTAAGGGAGAATGAGACTAGTCAGTGAATCACTCTAGAGAATCTACTCTTTGCCCCCGTCACCCTGGCAGAGTGGTTGTGGGTACCTCAAAGACACCTGCCATGGAGGATTCACACTCACCCAGTGCTCTAGGTACTCTGGCATCTTTGGAGGAAATCGAAGGTGATAACAGGGATAACACCTTGGCCCTCTCCACTTAACTGTATTTGGTCACCCTCGATCAGGGATATGATAATGGACCCCTCCAGATTCCAATCATGGTATGAGTCTAGTGATTAGGGCTGGCCAGGCGTGGAAAGAAGGGACATGTTTGTCGACGCCCGATCTCGAGAGTGTATTAAATCTGGCCTCCATTCCTCCCTTGCTATATCTCCAGTTGAAAGTGGTAATGACAGATTTGTGTTGGAGCAACGATTTGAAATGCCCACTGACCGAATTTTAGCAGATTCTCGACACTCACGTGGACTCTAAAGGCCTTATATCTGGAATGTCCTTGAGGCTGTTGACGAGGGGGCATATAGGTACACTGAATACCCAGAAACAATGGTCGGCTGACCTCCAGCTCGCCAATGAGTTGAATGTCTGGCTGCAATGTCCTTTAGTGAAACGTTTTTGGAAAGAGGTGTTAGGGCAGGTAAAAGACATAGGGTCTGATTCACAGAGCGTTTTCCTATGGGATTTCGCTATTAAAAACGCTTCTCTGAATCAGGCCCATAGATGGGCTGGACAGAGAATCGACTCTGCTGTTGGCCCTGTTTGGTGTTGGAAGGCGAGAAGACAAATTATTTGTGCTGCCTCACATGCTGAGGAATTTGTTCTTAGCGGCCTGGGTATATTTCACTCTGCATTGGAAGAGGAGCCACCGGCCTACACAAAGAGAGTGGCCGACCAAAGCGTATGAAATATACGAGATGGAACGCTTGACAGCAATGTTATTGGAGACAAATGCGCATGTCGATATGGTATGGCTCCCTTTCCGCGAATATTATAATGCATGTAAATTTGTGGATAGAGCACAGGACAGGCCTTACTGCGTGAATGTTAAACACCAAAGGGGCCACTGGGAACTACGATTTGTTGGCTCCCTTGCACTGCACGTGTCAACAGGCCTGGTATATTGCCCCCGTCTCTGTAACTTAGAAGATGGTTGGTTCATTTTGTCCCGGTATCCCTCCATTTGGCTGTCTCTGATTTCCTTTCTTCCATCGTCCCAATAGGGGGGAGGGGGGAATGGGGCTTGAAAACACATACACAAGCCCAACCTGGCCAGATACTATTCAGGGTGCTGATCTTCAGGTCCACCAGCTCCTCCAGGGGCAGCGCCAACACCAAAAGGCCTCCATCTTCCTTGTTATATACGTTTAGAGTGATAGGCCTCAGAGACTGTGAAACGGGATGCAAATTGAAAGGTGCTATGTTATTACAACGGCAGTCTTTTTTTAGGTGGGTTTTTTACTGAATCTTTTTTCACATTTTAATTTTGACATTATTCCCTACTCCCTGTACCCCTTATATATCCTTACCCACAACCGCATATATTTTTCGATTAGTTTTTTGGAGAAAGAAAATAAGTTAAAAAAAAACCTGGAAAATTACACTGTAGATGTAACAACGTTGTACCAATTTTAGTGCCTTAGCCAATCTAGCAGCACCCTCCGACCCCCCCATACACTCACACAAGTGACGGGTGGATGTAGAGGTGGATAAAAGGACAGATGTATGGTGGGTAAATGGATGGATAAATGGACCGGTGCGTGGATAGATGGGCAGATGGATGGGTGGGTGGATGAGAAGGTGATTTAATGGATGGGCAGATGGATGGGTGGATGGATGAGAAGGTGATTTAATGGATGGGCAGATGGATGGGTGGGTGGATGAAAGGGTGATTTAATGGATGGGCAGATGGATGGGTGGGTGGATGAGAAGGTGATTTAATGGATGGGCAGATGGATGGTTTAATTGCTGGTTGGATGGCCATTTGGCTCGATGGGATGGATGCATGAATGCAAGGATGGAGATGAGGATGGCTGGACAGATGGATGGATGGGGCAGGGAAGTTTGGAGGGATGGGGGTTGGAGGGATGCAGAGATGGATGGATTATGGATGGATGAACACATGGGATGATGCAGATGTGGATGGCTGGACAAATGGATCGATGGATGGATGGACAGGTGGGTGGATTCATTTACAGGTCAGTGGGTGGATGGATTGATAGATTGATTGATACAAAGGTGGATAGGTAGGTGGATGAAGAGGTGGATGGATGAACAGGTTGATGGTAGACATCTTAACAGACTCTTAGGTACGCAAACGAATAGATAGAAGGACAGGAGGTCACAAATCCAGTGAAACTCGCAAACACAAAAGAAAGAAGAAACTAGTGAAAATGTCTTTAAAACAATGAGTTAAAGTTACTAACAATAAAAAGGTGAAGTCTTCAATAGTTCATTAAGAACGACAGTTCATTTTTTGTATTTTATTGGTGATATATATTGTGAACCCACAAGGCATCACACTACGATTTATACCTTGGCTGCCACTAAACCACTACTTCACCGCGATTGCTTGAACTAGCAGGCAGCTCTCATCAATGCCATTGATGCAACCAATTGTGTGGTTTAGTATTGGTGCAGTGAGTGGTAAGGCATCATTCGTAGTGTGATGGTTTTTGCATTAAGGGCGTACTTATTTTGAAGGAGTTATTTGTACCTCAACTTCTAGAGTTCACATTGTTATCAGCAGTGACCTTAAATCTTTTTTTGTAAGAAAGAAATGAATGGAATAAAGATCCAGGCCACCACCAGAGGAACAGCACCCAAGCAGCACATGAAGGAACAATGACAGCAATTATAATACATCATAAGAGCGGGTTAGCTTTTGGTAAGGTGAAACATACATACCAGAAACATGTGACTTGCCTTTTTTCAGTTAACTTATTTTTCATTTGATTTTTACTATCAAGTCAAAGTGATTTTTGAACAGTGTCCCCATTTTTGTCCTTTGTGTACACTGATCTATCCTGCACACATTCTTGTGTCAGGTTTTGTCATTGTTTACTGTGTTATAATTATCACAAAAGTGATGGATTAAATCGACATTTCCTTCAAGAGAAAAACACTCTGGCCTGTGAAGAGCAAGCCACACTTCCATTTCCGGGTGTTATTTCTCAATTTTTTTCTCCATTTGCCACACTTGCATTTAACCCTGCCTTGCATTGTCCTGTAAATTCCCGGTGACATGCCCGGCTGTTTCTCCAGTGGGGGAAAATGTAATAAATTGCTAAAACAAAAAAAAGTGAAGTGACTGTTGAAACGTAGTTACATCAGGGTTTTTATACTGCGCTACACTATTAAACTAAAAAAGGAATTCTGCGGTATAAAAAAAAGGATAGGGAATTTATATAACATACATTTCATATATGTGTGTACGACTGAATTGGAAGCTTTTGGGGGCTCTGCAAGAAGCAGTCACTATCCTGCTGTATTTCACCAATATTGTGGTCTGACCCTCTGGCTGACATGGGCACTTGCCCTATGTTGTGAATTTGTGCAGCCATTTTACCCCCTTAGAAGTGGGCTGGTTCTACAGCAAGGCAACAGCAGGGGGCTGCATTTGGGGCTACCAGGAGGGGGCATCAAATTGCCTTGCATTGGCCCTACAGGTAGCTAACGTAGTCAGTTGTCGGAGAATGGGGCAGCATTGTCATGCCACTTAGGGTGGCAAGCATCACAGCCATGGATGGCCCTTTCTACTAAACCATGTCTACTATTAACACTAATCGAAAAACATTGCACTTTCTAATGCAGCCTTAAAATAAATTATTGATGCTTTATCAGATGCCTGCTGCATGTTAGGCACTTTTGCAGGAGTGCTGCGGTGTTCCCCTGCCTCACCCAATGCAGATGCATGCTTTATCAGAGGTCCAATGCATGTTAGGCCGTTGTGCAGGAGCAGGGCAGTGTTGCACTCCCTCTGTGCAATATAGATGCATGCTTCATCAGGGACCCGATGCATGTTAGGCCGTTGTGCAGGAGCAGGGCAGTGTTGCACTCCCTCTGTGCAATGTAGATGCATGCTTCATCAGGGACCAGATGCATGTTAGGAAGTTGTGCAGGAGCAGGTCGGGGTTGCCCTGTCTCTGCCCAAAATAGATGCATACTTCATTAGTGGCCTGAAGAATGCTAAGCAATTGTGCAGCAGCGTGGCAGTGTTGCTCTGCCCCTTCCCAATGTAGATGCATGCTTTATCATAGGCCCAGTGCATGTGAGGCAGTTGTGCAGGAACGTGGTGGTGTTGCCCTGCCTCGGCCCAAAGTAGATGCATGCTTCATTAGTGGCCTGAAGAATGCTAAGCAGTTGTGCATGAGCGTGGCAGTGTTGCCCTGCCCCTGCCCAATGTAGATGCATGCTTTATCATAGGCCCAATGCATGTTAAGCAGTTGTGCAGGCGCATGTTGGTGTTGCCCTGACCCTGCCCAATGTAAATACATGCTTTATCAGAGGCCCAATGCATGTTAAGCAGTTGTGCAGAGGAGCGTGGTGGTGTTGCCCTGCCTCTGCCCAAAGTAGATGTATGCTTCATTGGTGGCCTGAAGCATGCTAAACAGTTGTGCACTCGTGGGGCGGTGTTGCCCTGCCCCTGCCCAATGTAGATGCATGCTTCATCAGGGGCTCAATGCATGTTGCTCGGTTGTGCACTAGTGGGGCGGTGTTGCCCTGCCTCTGCCCAATGTAGGCAGACTGTCAAGAAATAAGAGGCTGTTGTTATGCCTTTTATTTACTCTGCAATATGCTACCTGAAAACTCTTGCTGGAATGAGGACTAACGTGACTTTTATTAAGCAACGCACATGATCTTGGTGGTCGTAGAGACATTAAAAGAAACAAAAAAGAAAATGCATACAAAGAAAGATGACAAAAGTAATCCAATAGTATGCAATAAAAAATGAACAGATAGAAACCTCATAGAGAGGATGGCCCAAGAGACCAGTCCCCAGATCAATGTATTTGTTCTACTTACGGGACGGGCTGTTTTGTGCTGCACATTCAATGCATAAAGAGGTCCTGCAGGAGGTCTGTATTACGCTTCTTTATACTTCATACTGATAAAGCAACATGTACTAGACCTCAAGCATTGGCATAAGTTGTGTGTGCATTGTGTATGCAGCCACAGTCCTCTGGTGCGGCTTGCTGCACAGCACCGCAGTGCACTCTATTACTTTGTAACTGTGTTTAAGGTGTGTCCTCTTCCTGCAGCTTAGAACTGAGGGAGAGCAGGGCATGCTGTGTGTGCCCTTTTGCAATATTCTACTTTGCATGCAGAAGGACACACACAACAAGACTTTGTTGATCACACGATCCTTAAAGTACACGTCATTTAGCAAATTCGTGGTTTGGCCACCAATCAACCAAGCCCTTAGGGATTGCACTCATTTCAAGCAAAAGTGCCTCAACAGTGGAACTGGTGTGCGTAATACTTGAATTACTATTAAATGGCAGCGCATTGGTAAAAGCGGTATTCTTTTAAATGTGCATGAATGTCTAGTAGAATCAGACGAGTAAAATGAGTGTACATTGACAGAATGACACAATTAGGGTAAACCACTGTAGAGTGCGCTTGGACATTGATAATATGTTTCAGTATGCTGCAGTACTAGTTAGTATAGGAAAACAAAAGAGGTGATGGTTGGTACGTTTAGAATAAATCTTAACCACTGGCATTGCTCTGGGCAACCCTCCAGACCATCATTCTTCGCCTGCCAAGCCATTACAAGACCATATGCAAATCAGGGTTGGTCCCACCCCCAAAGGGGTAGTCCAGTCCGAACTGCTAGGTCACATCCCTTCTGCATGAGACCATAAGCTTCCCCAGACATGTTTCAGCCTTGTTGGGCATCATAAGTGAGGGGTAGCTTGGGTCTCTAGGCCCAGCAGGCGCGAGACCCACGTCTGGGTATACCCGTCCCACTCGGGGTGACAATAGTAAAACAAAAGAGGTGATGGTTGGAAGGTTTAGAATAAATCCTAACCCCTGGCATTGCTGTAGTAAGTATAGTTCCTACCCATTACCTAAATTGTGTAGACAGCTATATAGAGCTAACTAGTTTACTGTGCTCACCAGATAATATGTCAATGAGTGATTATATAATAGCAAACAACCAATTAACCTCCAAAATATAGGTTGAGCAAATAACCAATTGTGGGCTGAGTAAACAATGATATTGACTCCTCTTACCAAAAGTGTTTAACATAACTTAAGACATTAGTTCCTGTAGACAGCCAGCAACCTGGCAATCCAATTAACCTGCAAAATACATGTTTGTAAGTGGTTTCAACCCAGCACTCCACCTAAGTCAATGCCTAGTATGGGATGCCCAATTGAAACCCTTATTTATATATTTTTATGTCAAAAGTTCTTTTATTTCTGGATGATGTACCCTTATATAACACCCCTCTCTTTGAACCCCCCCCCCCCCGGTCTCACTGAATCAAGAAATAGGTTTGTTTTGCAAAGTTAAAATATTTATTTGAAGAATTGAACAATATATATATCACACTTTTATGTATATGTACAATATCTGAGTATCACACTTATGAATATTTCTACAATGATCAGCAATGGGTAGTATTACAATAGTCAACAATATCTTTAATCAATTAGGCGTAGGAATAGGAAGAACAATGTAGCAGAGAATAAAACTTTGTGTGGTTTCAATGAAATGCAATGATATGAAATTAATGCAACACAGAAATTAAACTTGATATGAATTCAACCAAAGACAATGTAATCACTCTTTCCCCCTGATATTACTCACCCCCCCAATATACAGAAGGGATGTGACCTAGCAGTTCAAGATTTTACAAATGAGATTGCGCTTTTGAAGATTTACCAACAAGGATGGGCTTATACTAAGGGGCTATGAAGATGCAAGATACCCAACAGTCAGCCACCAGAACAGGGCGCCTCCGCTCCGACTTTTGCCTGCCAGGACACTTGACTTTCTTCAGAAAATTATCAGCGCACAGATGATTATCACTACCAGTATCACAGAATTATATGGATGAGAGAAGGATTCAGGATAGACACAAGAGATTCTACAATGCAGTTTTGGTTATGTTGGAATGGGTTGGGTTGGATTACTTAATACTAAGAGATGACTATGGACAGTTCTATGCTAAATACTCACAACTATGGTTTGGAATGGGCCCGTCAAAGATCTGGTGAAAGGTTTGGCTGGAATTCACTCACCACCGGACAGGTCTCAGGCGCTTAGTTCTGCTCTCAGCAAGGCACTCTGGTCTGCACGGCCCCTTGGACTGGATCTGACGTTTGGGTTCTGGGTTACAGCTCTGCTCTGCTGATCTGGATCTCGGGATTCTAGCAAGGGTTCTTAGCCAGAAGCAGCCAAAACAGCACAGCCAGGCTGTTGAATTGGTTAGGCCCTGTGGAAGTTTAGGGGTTAAAATCAGGTTGCAAGATTTTAAAGGCCCACTGAGAAGGGTTCATCTTTTTGGGTTGGGCCTCTGCTTCAGGGTTCTGGAGTCTGGATATGGGTTCTGGAGTCTGGATCTTCCTTCAGAGTGCTTCGCCAGTCGATCAGTGATGGGTGAATGTGTGTCTGTTGCCTGTCCTCAGCAGTCCCTATTTATCCATTTTCCAAAGGGGGGAGGCTAATTATGCTATGCCCAACCCTCTAAGAATCTGATAGATCAGAGAATTCCCTCTCCCCTGATTTGAGAAGGAACAGAGTGTCATGATGTGTCAGAGTGACACTGTGTTTATGGTCCAAAGAAAATCCTCCCCTTTGCTTCTGTTCCAGAAAATCTATTTTTCCTAAAAAACATATTCACAATATCCCCAACCTGCTAATATTACATGTACACATCACAGATTAATTAAGGCCCATCTCTGTTCAAGTCCCATCTTCATAAGAGTTTTGGTTCGCAAATGACAATTTTTCACGCTTTTGGTTGATTTCTCAGTGTTAAATCTATACACATTTTTCCCCATACATGCACATACCCTCTGGACATATTCCTGTAAATGTTCATATTTTTCACATAATCACAACTGCTACAAAGTCCACATTTTGATAGTTCAGTCTCTGAACATCGCAATATTTCCAGAGTAATTTCTACTTGTGAGCAATCTTTTCATTTTAATAATCTCTAAATTCCATATTTTTGCCAGTTCGGTACATTTTTTATAAGTCTTTTCCAAAACAATATTGTCTGTGCTCTCTGAAGGTCAAAGGTCTTGGCTGGGCTAGAGAGTCACATCCTCAGAGAGTCACCCTGGCTTCTTCCTGCCAGGGCTGCTTTCAGTTCACACCTGAATTAGCATTTCCATTCAGTTCCAGGGAGTCCTTTGTCTGCTAGCAGAACAACAGGCCAAAGTCCCCCTCCCCGTTCCTTTCACACCAGCCTGCCAGTTTCTTAGCAGAGAGCAAGGGGAAAGATTCCTTTGTTGGGTAAAAGGGTGTGGAATGTCTTTGAAGCCCAGTGTAGTTGGCTTTAATTCACTTTGAAAACCAAGTTTAACAGTTTTGTTCTAAAATACAAATTACATTTTTACACATATATCCAGAAATCTCTTAATTTCAGCCTTCTTAAAATATAAGGATTGAATTATAACAACCCATCTTGCTTTTGATAGGAAGTCTCTTCTTTGGCATATTTTGATTCGATGTACAACTTTAAAATGACAGGTTTAGAGATCGCCAGCTTCTGACAGAGGCGAGTAACGGTATTGCTCCCATTTTTGACATATTTCTTTCACAGCAAGCATCTTTAAAGGTGGATTTTCCTTATGATAAAATGCACTTCTGCTGACATTGTATTTATGTGGATTCTTGAAGTAGAATGATGTTTAACACCCAACAAGGAGGTTGGATCTTTTGTGTGGTTTGTGATCCATGATTTTTGCAAATTTGACAACCAAGAAAAACGGATTTCCAAACAGCTCTGTGTTTCTTTTGGCAATCCTCATTGCCTTTTCAAGTAGTTTCAGGCTACTCTGTGGGTAGCCCAATGGTGGGTTCTGGCCGTGGTCTTCTGTGTTACCACTGACATGGGCAAAAGTGGATTGGCAGCCTATTTTTCAGGTTCTCCTGCGCACTTCTGGAAGATTTTTAGCGAGCAGAATGCTTTGCGGCGGCCATTTCTGATGTTTCTGATGCAAGCAATGCACAGTGATGTTGCAGCCATGGACTAGTGGGTTAGAACATCCCACAAGCTCCCCTCTTGCGATTTGGCATTGGACGTCCATCAATGGAATTCGCAAGACTGGGATGTCAGTTTCATCTCTTCTGATTCCACAAATGGCAAAGTTCATCATCTTTTACTCCATCAGGGGTGGATCGATCGGTTCTCCTCGCCAGTCCTGATGTGAGTATTGAGCGATACTCCGGGCCCCTCAGATCCTTGCTCCCGGTCCTCGGGTAGGCCTCCTTGGTCTCATTCTGCCTGGTTTCCAATCAACTATAGGTTATCCTAGGATGACAAAGCAAAAAACATATTTGTAGACATTTCCCCATCACTATTAATGTAGTGGGGCGGACACATATATTTGATAAATCAGAACACATTTTTATTACTGTATTTTATAGACTATATATGGAATATTTTATAGTTGGAGTTTTATGGAGCTGGAGTGGCCCCCTCTGGGGTTCCAGAAGACTCCTCCAGTTGCTGCAGAGTGTGCCTAGGATGGCAGCACTTTAGTTGGTTAATATGGACCCACTTATCTTCCCCCTTCGCCAAACTGCCTTTGGGGATGCAGATTTTGTGGGCGACTGGAGAGACTTTGTCTATAATTTCAAAAGGACCCCTCCAGGTAGGCAAAAATGTGTGCTGTTTGACCTGGTTCCTTTGGAAATTATATAAGCAGACCCGGTCTCCTACATTGTATTCCTTTCTGGTAGTCTTTAAGTCATAGTGGGTCTTCATGCTGTCTGCAGATCTCTCTAGATTTCGCTGAGCATAGGCAAAAGCATGTTGAAGGTGTTTTCTTAGATTTTCAACATACTCATGAGTTGTGGAAGCATTGATCAATGTCTGCTCTTGGGTTCTGTAGAGCAGATGCTGGGGAAGCACCATCCTGCATCTAGTCATCAGCTCAAATGGTGACATTTTAGTTGCAGATGAAGGGGTAGATCTGATGGCCATTAGGACAAGAGGTAATCGAATATCCCAACTTGGCCCAGAATTTGCCACAAACTATTTTGAGATGCTCACAATTGTTTTGTTGTATCTCTCCACTACACCACTAGAGGCTGGCTGGTAAGCAATGTGTACCTCACTTTTGACCCCAAGTATCACTACACAACTAGAGGCTGGCTGGTAAGCAATGTGTACCTCACTTTTGACCCCAAGTATCTCCCACTTCTTTGTCATTACTTCGCTGGTGAAATGGCTACCTCGGTCTGACTCAATCCTTTGGGGTAGTCCAAAACACAAAAAGATGTGGTTGATCATCATGGCAGCTGCTGTTTCTGCCTTGCAGTTTGGGGCCGGGAGTCATTCCACCCATTTAGTAAACAAGCATTTCACGGTCAACATGAACTTGTTTCCCCTAGAGGAGCGAATAACGGGCCCGATGAAATCGACTTGCAAATCTGACCAAGGCAGTGTCATCCCCCTCTTTTGGAGAGGCGCACGGTGTGTGAGGGATGTTGGCTGAAATTGTGCACACACAAGACACCCCTTCAAGTATTGGTCGAGGTCCTGCCCCATGTGTGGCCAGTATGCAACCTCTCTTAAGATTTCAAGTGTTGTATGAAACCCCCTATGACCGGCTGTGGCCACATCATGGGCGTGACTTAACATCAGGCTTCGGAATGAGGTAGGGACCACCTACTGATCATGGCCAGCTTGGGATCTCCTTACCAACAAACCGTCTTGGATTCGGAACATTTGTGGACATTTCATCAACACTCTGAGGTCCTCTTTCCCTATGTAATCGGTATCCATCAGGGGAAAGTTCTCAGGGGCCTCAATGTGTGATAAAACTTACCAATTATTGGATCCCCTTTTTGAGCCTTAATCAAATCAGCAACTGGGGTCTCCTTACTCCATTGTGCAGTTGATAGTTAATTGTGAGCATTTGTCTGGGACCTAGTGATAGCAGTGACCTGAATCTCCCCCAACAGGGACTCGATCTCAATTAGATCCCCTTGGATGGCTCCTGTTTTGGCCAGCTGATCAGCCAAGCCATTTCCAGTTTTGGCTGGTCCCTCTACTTTAGAATGAACCTTGATCTTTTTCCTGTAGATGGTCATCCCATTCGAGGTGACCAGATCATCAATGTTTTGAATTAATTTCCCATGTTTCAATGGTTTGTTATTAGCACATAACATGCCTCTGGTTTTCCAGTTAACCAGGTGCTCCACGAAACCGTTCCGTACATAATCCGAATCTGTGATGATGACCAGTTCGTGGAGTTGATGTTGGACAGCAGTGAGGATGGCTTGATGCACAGCCATCAACTCTGCCACTTGACTACTTCGGGGACCAATCTTGTACACAGCAGAGGGTTCTGGGGTCTCATTCACCCATGCATTCCCTACACCGGCCACAAGTTCTTTTCCCCGTTGTTGTCAACATGGTAAGGGCATCCATCCACATAGACAGTAGGCATTCCCTCACACTTGTCCTCTTCAAAGACTTTGTGTGGGGAATTAAGATAGGTCTCCATGTTGTCCTTGATTTTAGACTTTCGTCCTCGAGATAGTTTTCTCTGGCACAATCATGCAAGTCAGCCAGAACTTGCACAAGGGGACTCTTCTTGTTTTGGCCATATCTGACCTCCACAGGAAAGCTTTGCATTGACAAAATCCAGGAAGTAATTCGGGAATTACTTACATTTCCGGCCCGGATTCTGTCACTTTGGAGATATTGCAGAGGCTAGTGTGGAGTCTTCACTATGATGTGTTCCCCCTGGATAAACGGGCAGTAATTCTTCAATGCCCACACCATTGTCAGGAGTGCCTTCTCACAATCGTTGAATTTTACCTCCACAGAGGATAAAGTTTTAGTCACATAGGAGATTACTTTATTGACCTTGTCATGCTTTTGGTATAATACTGCAGTCAAGCATGTATTAGAGAACCCTGTCTCCAAGAAGAACTCCTTGTTTTTGACCGGGTAAGCTAGGCAAGGCGCTTGTTAGAGGCTTCTTTTAAGTTGTCTTACTGCCTCGGCTTGTTCTGGACCCCATTTCCACTTGACCCCCCCCCTTCAAAAGATGAATTAGGGGTCTTGTGATCTCTTTGTAGACCTCAGTGAACTTTCTACTGTAATTAGTCAGTCCAAGGAGGCTCCTTAGTTCCCGCAGAGTTGTGGGGTCTTTTAATTTCTGAAGTGCTTCCACTTTCTTTTCCTGGGACAGAGACCCTGAGGAGTAATCTCACGCCCCAATAAATGTACACCACTGTGCCGTTTGAAAGGAAAGTTTTGCTCCGGCAGCCCTCAACTGTGTCAGAACATAATGGATCTCTGCTATGTGTTCCTCCACAGTTGAGCTTTTGATGAGGATATCATCTACATAAGCCAGGTTACCCCTTTCACCCAGGTCGGGCATGGCCTTATGTAGAAAAATGTTGAATTCATTGCCGGAGTTGATGTATCCGAAGGGAGTCCGGGTTCATGTGTACTGCTGCCCCCTAAAGGTAAAGACCAGCTTGTATAGGTCCTCCCTACTGACAGTTACAGTCCAGTATCCATTGGACAGGTCTATTGCAGTGAATACCTGTGACCCCTGGATCTGGGCCAGCCCTTGGTCAATGTAGGGAAGAGGCCATCGGGAAGTATGGACCCGTTTGTTGAGCTCCCTAAGGTCGGCGCAGAGTCTCCACTGGCCGTTTGGCTTCAATATTCCCAGCAACGGATTATTGAAGGTGCTGTGGATTGGACGGATTATCCCACAGGACTCAAGGTTCTTAATTATTTCAGTAAGGGACTCCATTGATGCGAGAGGCAACCGATATTGCTTCACAAACACTGGAGTCATGCCAGGGTCCGTGGGAATTGTTGTTGTGTGGATGTCGGTGCGACCACAGTCATATGAGTCCACCGCAAAGAGATCTTGAAAATCCAAGAAAACTTGTTTCAACTTTTGCTTTTGCTCCAGAGTTTCACATGTATAAGCTAGGTTGACTCTCTCTTCAACCATCTGACTGAAAGCCTGGAAAGACTTCTGGTTTTGCTATCTCAGTGGCTTCCTCCAGCTGGGTGGAGAAGTCCCTGGTCAGAGTGCTAATTTGCACTGGTGGTTTCAGGTGGGAAAGGCAGTCCTCATGGACCTGGAAAATGACCTCATCCCTCCTGAAGTCACAAGTCACATCTTCCTTACCATAAGGGCAGGAAGTGTACACCAGGAAGTTCCCCCCATGCCGGGTAAAGATCCTGTCTGGTGTTGTGTTGTCATCCCTGTCACTGTCAAAACAGTCCTTAGGGATTGGTCCTAACAGTTCATTGCCTAAATCAATGGAAAAATGTCGGTCATCAACAGCGATTCCAATAATGGTGCCTGCGGCTAGAGTGATACTCTTTAAGTCGCTTTTATCCACCTCTATTGGAATGGTGTCATGTTCGATGTTGACTAGTGGTGTTGGGTGTACCCCCAACCCTTGCTGTTGGAGAGAAGCATTTAGATGAATATAGGCATCAGGGTTTTTCAATTTCTGTCCTCTTTTAACTTTCACTTCCAGGGAGAATTGTCGGGTCCTTTCTGGGATGGTGACTTCCTCTCCAATCTGAATTTCAACTGCATGAGGCAACAGTTGAGCTGACCTAAATGCTTTCTCTGGATCATCAAAGCCCAGGGGATTATCCGCTAATCGGGACCAAGCTTTGAAGTTTATTAGGTCCAAGCTAATGGCAAATCGATTGAGAATGTCACTGCCTAAGTAAAAGGCGGCAGTGACGTCTTGCACGACCCAACAATTATGGACTATGCTCTTGTTGCCTATAATGATTTTGAGCATACACCTGCTTGGCAGGTGATGTTTGGAATTGGGTGTTTCCAGATCCATTTCCCATTTGTCTATCATTCTAAATGTAGGAATGGCTGGATCCTTTTGGAGTTGGCAGAACATGGCTTCACTGATGAAGCTCTTACCGTTGTTCACACACACTCGGACGAGAACAGAGTCCTTCCCTTCATTTAACTGAACAGGGATGAACAACTGTTCTCCAATTTGCTGAATATCAGCCAGGCTCTGAGCTGATTTTTCATCTTTCTGGACTATATGAGTGGGAATGTCTGATTGTGGATCGGTAAAGAATTTCAGAGTGTTTCCTTCCAGTGTGGAATGCCACCTTAAACTGGAAGGAAGGTTGATTTTCAGAAATAGAGTGGACCCCTCATTACCAGTTTGTTGTCCTACTCCTATTACTGTCACATCTGGGATTTGGTTGTTTTCGAAGTGATATTCTACTTGGTCAGATTTTTGTTCAACCATGTGGCAGGTTCCGCTTAAACTAACATCATTGACGCTCTGTTTTAGTTTGATTGGTTTGCTAGTCTGGGTCCAGAGGACCTTGTTTACGCAGTCTATTAGGGGTCATAACCTTCGCAGGAGGTCATTCCCTAGGAAACAAGGGGTGCCCTCTGGAGTCACAACTATGACCGGTGCTTCAACTTGTGTTGCCCAATTTTAATGTCCAAATCCGCAGTCCCCTCGACGGGAATTTCCTTCCCGTCAAAGTTCTGAAGTTGTCCAGGAAGAGGGGTGAGAGGAAATTGGTAATTCTCCCCCTTCCTGAATTCAGTTCATCAAAGGCCTTTCCGGACAGAAGTGTAGCTTGGGATGCAGTGTCCACCGGTGCCAAAATTGTACCCTGCCCCTGTATTTGTACCGAGGCATAGTGTCTTCCCTCCTTCTCCGCAAGGGGGCACAGATAATGCACATTTTTGGACAACTGGTGGGTTAGTTTTATAGTTTTGGACATTGAGAGAGAAGAGATTTGGGCAGAATTCTGTGGGGAGTCTTGGGAATCTGAAAGAAAAAGGTGGCAACTAGAGATGGGAGAAGTTTTTAGCCCCCCTGGTTCCGGTTCTGGGCCGCCTCTCTCCCCTTTTTGGAGGCAGTCACCAGGATGGGTTTGAACCAGGGGATTTTCATGTTGTTGGTTCTGGGGTTGGATGATGGGTGGAGCTAGCTCAGTCCCCACATCTACCCAGTCTGGATTTGAATCCTTTGGGACCCATTTTTCTTTGGGAGGAGTTCCCCCATCTCTGAAGGAGAAGATCCTTTTCCCAGGATCCTCTGATGATCCCTCTCCTTCAAATTGGAAGATGTGTGTATATTCTGTGTATATTTCTTGCTTCCATATTTGCCCTGTGTTTCGGTAACTAAGCTGTACGCTGTCATATGAAATGCGCTCGGTTACGCCTGGGTCTGGTGCGCAATGCAAGTAATAAAAACAAACAAACAAACTGTAGCTCCTCCTCAAAATGGGTCTGTTTGGGGTCTTTGTTTCTCCTACCCCCTCTCTGCTCCTTGGGTGGCAGACTTTCAGGGGCAGGAGATTTCGGTTCTGGTCCCTTGGTTTCCAGGGGCTTTCTACAAATGGTGAAGGAAGCTTCCTCCAAGGCTTTACACCCCCCTTCCCCTCTTGCCTCTTCCCTGGGAACCGGTGGGTTGTCGGGGTGCTGCCCCGTCACTGTTCTGGAGCACCAGGTCCAGAGTTTGGGGCATTCTGTGCTGGCATGCTCATCTGAGGGTTCTGTTGAGCCCTCAGCATGCGACCCAGATCCTGTGCCATGTTTTGGACCTGGTGCTCTAGCTGTGAAACCCGCTCAGGCTGATACAGGGTTCTCATTTCTCTCCTGGGCTGATCCTGGGAAGGGTAGCTATCCCTTCTCTGATAATACCCCGGGTTGGGAAGATTTAGGTACCCATCCACCCTTGGCCTCCCCTCTCCCGTATTAGGTTGTCTGGACTCAGGAAAGTGGGGAAAGAAGGATGGGTTGTTCTGGGGTTGAAAGTTTTGTGGGTACCTGGGGAAAAAGTTCTGCTCAGGATTTGGGGAATTTCTGAACTCCTGGGGGAAGTGAGGAGGGAAGTTCCCTGGGTTAGGTGCTGCTTGGTTGGATCCCCCCCTTGGGCTGGAGAAGTCCACACATAACCCAGGATGGGTCGGTTCCCCTTGTAGCAGGGACTAATATAGTCAGGGGAGTGAGGGATCCCATTTGTGGGACTACCTCCTTGGCTCCCTGTCTATGACTGGCCCGAGGGCCTTCTGGGCTTAGGATTATTCTGCTGTGCAGGCGGGTTTTTAGGCCCCCATCTCCAAATCTAAAATGGGGGCAACCTTCACCTCTGCCACCTTAGCAGCAGCAGGGGTGTTGGTTGGATTGGGGCCTTTTTGAGCATTCTTGTTTTCTATGGGCTTTTGCACCTCATAGATTTGGGTGGCCTGTTCAATGACCCAGTCTAGTGATCTTTTCTCATGAAAATCTCTCACTAGCTGGGTCATGATGTACTTTGGTAGAGCGTGGAAAAAAGTATTATGTCCGTGCGCACCTTTTTTGTGGTCTGCGCAAAGGCACGCTTTAAATCCTGCACAAATTCTTGTGGGGCCTGATCCTCCCCACATTGCAAGTTGTAGGCTGTCTTGCGAGCCTCTTGGGCATTTCTGTGTACAGAAAAATGCTTCAAGATGGCCGCCCTATAGGCAGACCACCTAGAATGATTGTGGTCCTCCAGCCCCGCAAAGAAGCTGGAGTATTCTGGTGAGAAGGTCCATTTCACATACTGAATGCAGCTACTGCTGTCCTTCGAATGGAAAGTTTCCATCATCTGCTCGAAGAGCTCTAAGTGCTCCCAAACAGAATACTTAGCGTTCTTCTGATAAGGCATGATGACGCTCCTTATTGCCTTGATTTGCTTTAAGGGGTCTTTAAGCAAGGCCCTTTTTGCTTTATTGGTCTTCTTGGTTCAGGTAACCCTGGTCCAATCCTCCTCTGACTCAGAGGCACTGCTCCCAGAGGTGCCCGTCTGGTCTTCTAGGTTCTCCCGGATTCTGTGAGCCTGGAAATGGCTGGCAGAATGTGGGGACCTAGTCTCCTGTGTTCTGGGGTGCTCAGAGGAGTCTTCTGATTCCTCCTTGCTCCCAGGATTTTATGGGTACCCCCCCACTGTCCTAGCTGGGCAGAGGTTTTCAGGATGCCCTTCGTGGGCCTACCCTCATGAAGTTCCCCACTAAACTTCACAGTACTTGGGAACCCATACCCAGATGCCTGCCCATCCATTCCTGGGAGGTGCTGGTCTATGAGCCCCATACTTCTGACTGGATAGTAATCTGCCATCCCCGTGGCCCTGGGCTCATGTGCGCCAGTGGATATGGGGGTGGAAGATTCCAGGGACTGGGAGAGATGAAGGCCTCTGGTACTAGGGTTCCTGAGGTTATGCTCAGGTGTTTCCCTTTCCCAGCAAACCTCATCTCTATCAGCCCCTGCCCCCTGTTGCCATTCAAGAACCTGAGCTTTCTGTTCCTCAATTAAAGCCTTACTAGTCTCTATCAGTCTCTCTTGCATGGCTACCTGCCTGTGGAGCCTGTCATTGTTCTCACAGCTAGCCTAATTTTCTCTCTGTGCTTCCTGGGTTGTTTTTGAGTACTGGGCCAGTCTTTGCTGCAGGAGGGTTACCTCCTGAGTCCGCTCCTTCCTTGCCAGAGCATCTTCCACACTCCTGGTGTTCTCTAACAATCTATCATGCTCTTTTTGGAGGTCACCCAGTCCCTTGAGGGCAAGGTGATATTCTTCCAGTTTCCCTTTGAAGTGACAGAGTTCCAGGCCTAAGGTGTCCCTTTCCTGAGCAAGAGCCTGCCTCTGTGCCGCCAGGTCGCCCCTCTGTCTTTGAAGCACGCCAGCTTTCTGGCGCTCTTCATCAAACACTGCCTGGGTGTCCAGGTCTTTCAGAATTAATTTGTTGCTCTCTGCCTTCTCTATATCTAGGTTGCTTTGCAGGGTGCGCATGCCCTGTTGAAATCCAGTTGTTGCTCCAGCTTTTTCTGGCTCTGCAGTAGGGAGTATAAACTTTCTTCGTACTCCTTCTGCAAGGCCAGAATTCTGGTATCCTGTTCTGCCTTTTTCTGTTGCAGGATACCTTGTTCCCATTTATTTTAACTATATACTGCCTGCTTTCATTTTCTGACTCCTAGCTCCTCTGCAGCCTCTGCTCAGAAGAGTCCAGATCAGATTGGGCCTTTTCTAATGCCATCAGTTGCCTACTTGCCAGTTCTTGGCCTTCAGCATATTTATCCTGTATGGCTCCCATATATATGCCGTTATCTTGGCAATCTTATTTTGCTCATCCGTGGCCTTAGGGGCCATATATAGTTCACTCAGGGCCACATGTAAGGGACCCTTGTCTTTCCAGCTATCTAACCCTGTTGCAGTGATCTGTTGTGTGATTGCCTACAACCACACCTTGTGATCCTGCTCTGTCCATTCACCTCTCACAAATAACTTATGCAAAAGGTGTTCTCTAGCCATATTGATGTCTACCAATGTCGCCATTCTGGAAATATTAATTTCCTTCCTGACTTACAGAAGTTTTTTTAATTTTTTTGTGTGCAAAACAGACCATTTCCTTAGAGCATTCCTTTTTGAGGGGTGCTTTTACAGTGTAACACAGCGTGGTAGCCCAACAGGATTTATTTATCCTGTCAGTTAGCACACTGTATTAAGCTGCACAAGTGGTAGTTCTAATCCAGAAATCCCGCTACGAGCTCCCAATCTGTAAGTGGTTTCAACCCAGCACTCCACCTAAGTCACTGCCTAGTATGGGATGCCCAATTGAAATTCTTATTTATATATTTTTATGTCAAAAGTTCTTTTATTTCTGGATGATGTACCCTTATATAACGCCCCTCTCTTTAAATCCCCCCGGTCTCACTGAACCAAGAAATAGGTTTGTTTTGCAAAGTTAAAAGATTTATTTGAAGAATTGAACAATATATATATCACACTTTTATGAATATGAACAATATCTGAACATCACACTTATGAATGTTTCTACAATGATCAGCAGTGGGTAGTATTACAATAATCAACAATCTCTTTAATCAATTAGCAGTAAGAATAGGCAGAACAATGTAGCAGAGAATAAAACTTTGGGTGGGTCCAATGAAATGCAATGATATGAACTTAATGCAACACAGAAATGAAATTTGATATGAATTCAACCAAACACAATGTAATCACTACTCACTCCCCCCAATATGCAATATGAAGGGATGGAATGAGGGCACACAGGTTTCAGGAATAACAATCAACAATTGCAGTTTCAAACCCGATTCCCCCCAGCAAGCTTAGAGAACAGGAATGATTTTAAAACAGGTTAAATGCTTTTAATTGGGGTTTGGAATGAATGGGAAAAATGCAAAAAATGACTTTAACTCGCTAGATAGGATTCAAGACTAGTGCGAGTTGCTTTGGATTGGTTCAGGTATACACAAGCAATGATTGTTGAATGATTAGCAGATTGAAAACGAAATTCAGAAGTTGAAAGCAAGAAATAGCTATTTTACATGGAGTAAAATTGAGCCAAATGCAAAATCGCTGCTACTTTTCCTTGTGCGATTACAGAGAAACTATAAGTTGGAATGCGGTTCTTAGTTCGTTTGAAAGCTGAGGATGTTAGCTTCAGAGTGACATTTAAATTTTGTTCCTAGTATGTACGGTACAGAGTTTTTAGTAAAGGTCCATTTTTCTCAAAAAGAGGTCAAGATTTTACAAATGAGATTGCGCTTTTGAAGATTTACCAACAAGGATGGGCCTATACTAAGGGGCTTTGAAGATGCAAGATACCCAACAGTCAGCCACCACAACAGGGTGCCTCCGCTCCGACTTTTGTCCGCCAGGACACTTGACTTTCTTCAGAAAAATATCAGCGCACAGATGATTATCACTACCAGTATCACAGAATTATATGGATGAGAGAAGGATTCAGGATAGACACAGGAGATTCTACAATGCAGTTTTGGTTATGTTGGAATGGGTTGGATTACTTAATACTAAGAGATGACTATGGACAGTTCTATGGTAAATACTCACAACTATGGTTTGGAATGGGCCCGTGAAAGATCTGGTCAAAGGTTTGGCTGGAATTTGCTCGCCAACGGACAGGTCTCAGGAGCTTAGTTCCGCTCTCAGCAAGGCACTCTGGTCTGCACAGCCCCTTGAACTGGATCTGACGGTTGGGTTCAGGGTTACAGATCTACTCTGCTGATCTGGATCTCGGGGTTCTAGCAAGGGTTCTTAGCCAGAAGCAGCCAAAACAGCACAGCCAGGCTGTTGAATTGGTTAAGCCCCGTGGAAGTTTAGGGGTTAAAATCAGGTTGCAAGATTTTAAAGGCCCGCTGAGAAGGGTTCAGATTTTTGGGTTGGGCCTCTGCTTCAGGGTTCTGGAGTCTGAATATGGGTTCTGGAGTCTGGATCTTCCTTCAGAGTGCTTCGCCAGTCGATCAGTGATGGGTGAATGTGTGTCTGTTGCCTGTCCTCAGCAGTCCCTATTTATCCATTTTCCAAAGGGGTGGGGGGGCTGAATATACTATTCCCAACCCTCTAAGAATCTGATAGGTCAGAGAATTCCCTCTCCCCTGATTTTAGAAGGAACAGAGTGTCCTGATGTGTCAGAGTGACACTGTGTTTATGGTCCAAAGAAAATCCTCCCCTTTGCTTCTGTTCCAGAAAATCTATTTTTTCTAAACAACATATTCACAATATCCCCAACCTGCTAATATTAAATGTACAAATCACAGATTAATTAAGGCCCGTCTCTGTTCAAGTCCCATCTTCATAAGTGTTATAGTTCGCAAATGACAATGTTTCGTGCTTTTGGTTGATTTCTCAGTGTTAAATCTATACACATTTTTCCCCATACATGCACATACCCTCTGGACATATTCCTGTAAATGTTCATATTTTTCACATAATCACAACTGCTACAAAGTCCACATTTTGATAGTTCAGTCTCTGAACATCACAACATTTCCAGAGTAGTTTCTACTTGTGAGCAATTTTAATAATCTCTAAATTCCACATTTTTGCCAGTTCGGTACATTTTTTTTATAAGTCTTTTCCAAAACAATATTTTCTGTGCTCTCTGAATACACACAATGGTTCAATGGTTTGTTTCCGCCTCTAAGGTCTTGGCTGAGCTAGAGAGTCACATGGGCTTCTTCCTGTCATTGCTGGTTTCAGTTCACACCCGAATTAGCATTTCCATTCAGTTCCAGGGAGTCCTTTGTCTGCTAGCAGAACAACAGGCCAAAGCCCCCCTCCCAGTTCCTTTCACACCAGCCTGCCAGTTTCTTAGCAGAGAGCAGGGAAAAAGATTCCTTTGTTGGGTAAAAGGGTATTGAATGTCTTTGAAGCCCAGTGTAGTTGGCTTTAATTCACTTTGAAAACCAAGTTTAACAGTTTTGTCATAAAATACAAATTACATTTTTACACATATATCCAGAAATCTCTTAATTTCAGCCTTCTTAAAATATAAAGATTGAATTATAACAACCCAGCTTGCTTTTGATAGGAAGTCTCTTCTTTGGCATATTTTGATTCGATGTACAACTTTAATATGACAGGTTTAGAGATCGCCAGCTTCTGACAGAGGCGAGTAACGGTATTGCGCCTATTTTTGACATATTTCTTTCACAGAAAGCATCTTTAAAGGTGGATTTTCCTTATGATAAAATGTACTTCTGCTGATATTGTATTTATGTGGATTCTTGAAGTAGAATGATGTTTAACACCAAACAAGTAGGTTGGATCTTTTGTGTGGTTTGTGAACCATGATTTTTGCAAATTTGACAACCAAGAAAAACAGATTTCCAAACAGCTCTGTGTTTCTTTTGGCAATCAGCATTGCTTTTTCAAGTAGTTTCAGGCTACTCTGTGGGTAGCGCAATGGTGGGTTTTGGCAGTGGTCTTCTGTGTAACCACTGACATGGGCAAAAGTGGATTGGCGGCCTATTTTTCAGGTTCTCCTGCGCACTTCTGGGTGATTTTTAGCGAGCACAATGTTTTCCGGTGGCCATTTCTGTAACGCTCACCTGATTTTCCACGGAGGCGCTGATCCCGGCTGGGCTGCTATCGTTTCTTCAATTGAGAAGCGTAGAGCTCGGACGACTCTCAGGACTGGGCTTCCTCTTATCGAATGTCTGACTTGCAGGGTAAGTTTTCTGCAGGTGGAAGAAAAAGGGTTAATCACCGTTTGATGGGATTCCTTCTCCCACCAATCGCCAGTTTCTCCCACAGCCTAGCTTTCTACTTGTCTCGGCGAGCTCTCACCTTAGGCGTATAAATGCTGAGCTCTCCATCCTGCGTCTGGTGCAGGGGTGCGTGGATTCCAGTTACGTCACTGGATGAGTTCAGTGTTGAGGCTCAAGTCTTTTGCGGCCTTAGTTGTGGCACTGGTGCTGGGATGCCGAAGGACGATGCCGCCGTTACTGCACGAGCGGATGCCTGTAAGTATACTGTAGTCTTTAGGCTTTAAAAGATGGGCACCTCAATAATGTCCCTTTTCCTTTGTTTCAGGCCTCGGGATGCTGTGGGCGTAGTTTTCCGTTGCCGCTGCACGTGCCGATGCACGTAAGTATAATGTTCGCTGGCCGCTTTTAATGGCACCTCTAATAATGTCCTTTTTCTAGTTTTCAGGTGCCGGGATTCTGCGGGCTTTATATCCGTTGCCACTGCACGTGCCGATGCACGTAAGTATAATGATCGTTGGCCACTTTTAATGGCACCTCTAATAATGCCCCTTTTCTAGTTTTCAGGTGCCTGGATGCTGCGGTTGATGCGGCCGCTTCTGCGCGTGCAAAAACTGGTAAGTTAAGATGAATGCGACTGCCTTCACCCGAACCCCTTTTTAATTATGTCCTTTGCCTTTCAGGTGCAGAGAAGCTGCCGAAGAGAAGGCCGCGGTTAGCTCCGTTGCAATCACGGATGGATCAGGTAAGCGGGCGCGGCTGCGAGCGAGTTGCACTTTTCTAACCTTATGTTTATTCTTTGCAGGTTTTGCCGGTGACTGGATTCCGGGATCTGGTAAGTATTGTTCTGTGTCTTTCTTCATCCACAGGTTGCTGCGCGGAAGCTGAAGATGACTCTGGACCTGGAATGCAGGAGCCGACTCGGTGAGCGTCCTGCTGCTGCTGCAGAATAACGCGAAGCACGTGTTGTCCATCGGGCGTGGTTTAAATAGCAGAGAAGTGCTTCCAGTGTGTGTTCTTCCACCGGTTCCACCCAGGTAAGAAAAGAGTTCATGAATGGAGGGAATAGTTCCTCCCAGCCCTGATGGCTGGGGACTTCAACCAGACTGGATTGTTCTGGGTAAATATGCAGCATGGTCTGCCTCAGGTAAGTCCACCCAAGCATTATTACACTGTTTATCAATATGAGCCCGGTGCCTATGGCGCCGGGACTGAAACCCTTCATGAGCCTGGCGCCAAAGGCGCCAGGACACGGTCCAAAGGGCCCCTGTAGGGGTCTGCTGGGTCCGGAGTAGTGGAAGACGGGTCTGCTTCCGAGGGCGCTGGGCCAGTCCTGGCCCCTCGGGAGTAGCGCCCATGACAGCAATCCCCCTCAAGGCCACTCCCAAACTTGTCCTCCCCGGGGGTTTTGGTTTATCGGGAAAGGTTCGGTGAAATTTCTGGACTAGACGAGAAGCATGGACGTGGTCATAGGGTTCCCATGACCTTTCCTGAGGTCCGTAGCCTTTCCAGTCGATTAGGTAGAATAGCTTCGATCTGATGATTTTAGAGTCCAAAATGTCTTTTACTTCAAATTCGGGCTCCCCATTCACTTGAATGGGCTCTGGAGGATTGGTCAATCTGGTTCCAGGTTGCATGGGTTTCAAAAGAGATACGTGAAATACAGGATGTATTCTCATATGGGATGGCAATTCTAATTTAACGGCCACTGGATTAATTATGGCCGTAATTGGATATGGTCCCAGGTATTTGGGGTTGAAGGTGCGAGGCCCTTTAAGCGATAAATGTTTGGTGGACAGCCAGACTTGATCCCCAACCTGGTATTGAGGGGCATTGCTTCGGTGTTGATCTGCTCCTTTTTTGTACCTCTCTTTAGCTTGTTGTAGATGTGCAGTCGCTTCCTTAAAAGCTTGGGTAATAACGGTGTGCAATTGATCCACGGCGGGTGTTCCAAGATCTTGAGGTGGATCAAGGTTGGAGGTTCGAGGATGAATCCCATACAAGATGTAGAAGGGACTCTTCCCGGTACCCGAATGAACTGAATTGTTGTAAGCATATTCAGCTATCCAAAGGATGTCCTTCCAGTTACTCTCCGACTGTTGTAGCATGCATCGTAAATATTTCTTGAGAGTCTGGTTTGTTCTCTCGGTTTGCCGGTCGGTCTGGGGATGATGGCTGGTCGAAAGTCTTACATCGATTTGAGCTAATCGACAACAGCTACGCCAAAAGTGGGAAATAAACTGGCTCCCCCTATCTGAGATTAGTATTGACGGGAAGCCGTGTAGCCGGACGATGTTTTCAAGAAATACTTTGGCTAGGACTGATGCTGAAGGTAAGCCTTTTAGCGGAATGAAGTGGGCCATTTTAGAAAACAGGTCCACAATAACAAGAATGGTGTTGTACCCGGAACAGGAGGGTAATTCTGTGATGAAGTCCATGGAAAGGGTATGCCAGGGACACGGTGGGATGTCTAATGGTTGCAGAAGACCAGCCAGCCCCTTCTTCTGACCCTTGTTTTGAGCGCACACACCGCAGGACATCACGAATTCCTTTATGTCTTTTCTCCACGAAGGCCACCAGAAGTGTCTCTTCACCTTTTCTGTGGTTTTGGCAATGCCAGGGTGACCCTCAATCAATGAATCATGATAGCAGGAGATTACCTGTCTTTGTAAATCGGCGTGTGGTAGGAACAATCGTCCTTGGAAATAAGGCAAGTCATTGCTTACGGTGAAATCTTTTCCTTTTTGTAACCAGTTCAGTAAGTCCGGTGAGGTTACAAGTTGTTTAGTTTTTTCTTCAATATCCTCAATGGATTGTGAAGAAATCAGACCCACAATCCTTTGTTCAGGAATTATTGGTACAGGTTCTGGATTGGCAACATTATCTCCCATTCCAATTCGGGAAAGAGCATCCGCTTTGCCGATCTTGTTGCCGGGGCGATAAGTGATCACGAAGTCAAATTCAGCAAAGAATAGAGCCCAGCGAAGCTGTCTGGAGGATTGAGCCTTGGCGGTTTTCAGATACTGCAGATTTCGATGATCGGTGATCACTGTGAGGGTGTGTCTGGCCCCGAGGAGATAATGCCGCCATGCCTTAAAGGCTGATTTAATCGCTAGAAGCTCTTTGTCTGTGATGGTGTAGTTGATCTCAGGCACCGAGAACTTCCGAGACCAGAATGCCACAGGATGCAGTTGGTTAGTCTCTGGATCTCTTTGTGATAGGACTGCTCCCATTGCTAAGCTGGAGGAGTCGGTTTCAACGATGTAAGGGAGGTCCGGGCGTGGGTGTTTCAGTATTGGCGCCGAGGTGAATTTAGCCTTTTGCTCTTGGAAGGCTTGTTCTGCTTCTGCGGACCATTCAAAGCGTTTATTTTTTCTTAAGAGGGCGGTGATGGGTTGTACCACTCGTGAAAACTCTGGAATAAATCTACGGTAAAAATTGGCAAAGCCTAGCATGCTTTGAACGCCTTTCACGGAAGTAGGAGACGGCCATTTGAGGATAGCGTCTATTTTTCTCGAGTCCATGTGGACTCCTTTGGGTGTCAGAATAAATCCCAAAAATTCGACCTCAGTGACATGAAAAACACATTTTTCGAGCTTGGCAAAAAGTTTATGTTGGCGAAGTTTTTCAAGGACCGCCCTAACATGATTTCGATGGTCAGCTTCTGAAGATGAGTACACAAGAATGTCATCTATGTAGACGACAACGCAGACATCAATGAGCTCTCTGAGGACATCATTCATAAAATATTGGAAGGCGGCCGGTGCATTGCATAGTCCAAAGGGCATCACTTGGTATTCAAATAGCCCATACTTAGTGCGAAAGGCCGTCTTCCATTCATCTCCTTCCTTGACCCGTACCAAGTGATAAGCTCCCCGGAGATCAAGCTTAGTATAAATACAGGCGTTTTTTACCTGGTCAAGGAGTTCCGGGATCAGAGGTAAGGGGTACCGGTTTTTTACTGTTATCTGGTTCAGAGCACGATAATCTATACAGGTTCTGAGGTCACCTTCTTTTTTTGGTACGAAGAACAGAGCCGAGGATGCAGGGGACTTCGACGGACGGATAAAGCCATTGGCCAGGTACTGGTCTAAATACTGTCGCAGATGAAGGTTCTCAGGCTCGGTAAGGGCGTAAATCCTACTGCAAGGGGGAGTTGTACCGGGTAGCAAATCTATCTGACAATCGTATGATCTGTGGGGTGGCAAGGTGTTAGCCTGTTCCTTTTGAAAAACATCTTGGAACTCTCGATACTCTAGAGGTAATTGTGGACCGTCAGCCGTTACTGACGCTAGGCCAATGTTGGGTCGTGGATAACAAGTTGGTGTGCACTCTGGGAACTTTATCGTCTTTGCTCGCCAATCAATCTGAGGATTGTGTTTCTCCAACCAAGGAATCCCTAGAATTACTTGGAATTGAGGAGCCTTGATCACGTCGAACACAATTACCTCCTGATGCCCGTCTTGGCCTAGTATCGTCACTTCAGTAGTGGTATGGGTCACTGGTCCGGAGGCGATTTCCGTCCCATCTACCGTGGTAATGACGTCTTTAACCACCTTTGGACAAAGAGGTAAGTTCATCCTGGAAGCCAATTCGCGGTCCACATAATTTCCAACTGCTCCGCTATCAATGTATGCCTTAATTGCATGCAAACGATCCGGTTGCTCTGGGTTTACGAGGACCATTGGCATTATGAAGTGCGAGGTCAAAGAACTGGTTTTTATGCTCGGCAAGCGGACCTCTACACTTGTCGGGCGAGGTTGTTTCCCGGCTCAGGCTTTTCAGAACTCTTATCAGAAGCTCCCACTGTCTTCTTAGGTGGTTTCACCGGGCAATCTCGAAGAAAATGTCCTGAATTTCCACAATAGAGACATAGTTGCATTTGTCGTCTCCTGTCGCGTTCTTTCTGGGTTAGGGGACCCTTTACAACCCCAATTTGCATAGGTCGACGGCTTCAACTCCTTTGGTGTGACTTTGAGGCTTAGGGAACACTCGTGTTTCAAACCTGGATCGATCCGCCTTTCTGTTTTGTAGTCTGTGATCCAATTGGACCACCAAATCAATGTACTCTGAACAATCCTGAGGAGGATTCACTACCTGGGCAAGGACGTCTTTGAGTTCGCCACGCAAACCCCTGTGAAAAAGCGTGATTCTTTTGTCCTCGGGCCATCTGGTTTCCACGATTAGCCTATTGAATGATGCAATGTAGGCCAAAAGATCTTGATTGCCCTGTCGTAGGGAAAGGAGTTCGTTGTCCAGGGCCTGCCCCCGGGAATGCCTTGCAAAAAGTCTTTCCATATTTGCCTGGAAGGTCGGGAAATCACGAAGGATCGGGTCATCCTGTGTAACCAGAGGGATCGACCAATCAGCGGCACTGCTGCTAAGATACGAAAGCACAAAGGCTACCTTAGTCTGGTCAGTCGGAAAGGCTGCAGGTCTACAAAGAAAGTGCAATCGGCATTGATTTATAAACACCGCAAACCTTTTAGGGTCACCAGAGAAGCGTTCAGGCGGTGCCAATGGCACATTTCCGGGTAGGTTGATTTGAACAGGATTGGCTGAAGCCGCTGGGATATAGCTCCCTCCTGAATTAGGTAGCGGGGTTTGCCCCGCTTGTGTCTTTAATAACTGTCTGGCGAGATCATCAGTTCGTTCTTTTGATATTATCAATTCCCTCCTAAGGGCATTCGTTTCCTGGCGAGCAGCATGAACTTCAGCTCTTAATTCCCCTAATAACTGGGCCAGTTGGTCTGTGTCGGAAGTTTCCATAGCGCCTGGGTAGGAGGTTATTGGTGGGCTTCGCGTTCTGTAACGCTCACCTGATTCACACGGAGGTGCTGATCCCGGCTGGGCTGCTATCGTTTCTTCAATTGAGAAGCGTAGAGCTCGGACGACTCTCAGGACTGGGCTTCCTCTTATCGAATGTCTGACTTGCAGGGTAAATTTTCTGCAGGTGGAAGAAAAAGGGTTAATCACCGTTTGATGGGATTCCTTCTCCCACCAATCGCCAGTTTCTCCCACAGCCTAGCTTTCTACTTGTCTCGGCGAGCTCTCACCTTAGGCGTATAAATGCTGAGCTCTCCATCCTGCGTCTGGTGCAGGGGTGCGTGGATTCCAGTTACGTCACTGGATGAGTTCAGTGTTGAGGCTCAAGTCTTTTGCGGCCTTAGTTGTGGCACTGGTGCTGGGATACCGAAGAGCGATGCCGCCGTTACTGCACGAGCGGATGCCTGTAAGTATACTGTAGTCTTTAGGCTTTAAAAGATGGGCACCTCAATAATGTCCCTTTTCCTTTGTTTCAGGCCTCGGGATGCCATGGGCGTAGTTTTCCGTTGCCGCTGCACGTGCCGATGCACGTAAGTATAATGTTCGTTGGCCGCTTTTAATGGCACCTCTAATAATGTCCTTTTTCTAGTTTTCAGGTGCCGGGATTCTGCGTGCTTTATATCCGTTGCCACTGCACGTGCCGATGCACGTAAGTATAATGATCGTTGGCCGCTTTTAATGGCACCTCTAATAATGTCCTTTTTCTAGTTTTCAGGTGCCGGGATGCTGCGGTTGATGCGGCCGCTTCTGCGCGTGCAAAAACTGGTAAGTTAAGATGAATGCGACTGCCTTCACCCGAACCCCTTTTTAATTATGTCCTTTGCCTTTCAGGTGCAGAGAAGCTGCCGAAGAGAAGGCCGCAGTTAGCTCTGTTGCAATCACGGATGGATCAGGTAAGCGGGCGCGGCTGCGAGCGAGTTGCACTTTTCTAACCTTATGTTTATTCTTTGCAGGTTTTGCCGGTGACTGGATTCCGGGATCTGGTAAGTATTGTTCTGTGTCTTTCTTCATCCACAGGTTGCTGCGCAGAAGCTGAAGATG
The DNA here is from genome assembly GCF_040938575.1 of Ambystoma mexicanum. Taxonomy (NCBI): domain Eukaryota; kingdom Metazoa; phylum Chordata; class Amphibia; order Caudata; family Ambystomatidae; genus Ambystoma; species Ambystoma mexicanum. Next base: position 251,632,858 of record NC_090931.1, on the reverse strand, counting down.
ACTCTGGACCTGGAATGCAGGAGCCGACTCGGTGAGCGTCCTGCTGCTGCTGCAGAATAACGCGAAGCACGTGTTTTCCATCGGGCGTGGTTTAAATAGCAGAGAAGTGCTTCCAGTGTGTGTTCTTCCACCGGTTCCACCCAGGTAAGAAAAGAGTTCCTGAATGGAGGGAATAGTTCCTCCCAGCCCTGATGGCTGGGGACTTCAACCAGACTGGATTGTTCTGGGTACATATGCAGCATGGTCTGCCTCAGGTAAGTCCACCCAAGCATTATTAGACTGTTTATTAATATGAGCCCGGCGCCTATGGCGCCGGGACTGAAACCCTTCATGAGCCTGGCGCCAAAGGCGCCAGGACATGGTCCAAAGGGCCCCTGTAGGGGTCTGCTGGGTCCGGAGAAGTGGAAGACGGGTCTGCTCCCGAGGGCGCTGGGCCAGTCCTGGCCCCTCGGGAGTAGCGCCCATGACAATTTCTGATGTTTCTGATGCAAGCAATGCACAGTGATGTTGCAGGGCATGGACTAGTGGGTTAGAACATCCCACAGGTTGAGCAAATGATACCAAAATATGGGCTGAGTAAACAATTATATTGACTCGTTATACCAAATTCATTTTAAAAAAATGAGACATTTGTTCCTTTAGACAGCCAGCAACCTAGCAATACATTTGTGCAAATTGTATCTGTCAACAAATTAGATTGTTGTTCTTCTATTCAGCTAACAGCTGACACGTGTTTCGACCCATTGGTCTTTCTCAAGGCTGATACATGTGATGTTTTTTCTTACAATATCAAGTTCATCTTAAAACCTAACACGTAATGGTGTTACAATAAATTAACAAAATACATACCAGGGTCAAGGTTGGGAGACAGACCAAAAAGCAAACAGAAGACGTAGCAGAAATTAGAATGAAAAATTATGATAGCTGTATGTCCTTCCAAAATAACAAAAATGCATTGATCATATGCCCTATCTTCTGGCATCACCAGATAATTATCACCTCTAAAAGTTCTAGAAAGTATATTCGGTGAAGCACCCACAATCCTAAAAATCATAAATCCAGATGTTATGCTGGATAAATCATAACAAAAAACTCCTGTTACACCCATGCATTGTGCAAATGTCTCTCTTGCAATTGGTGTTATTAGTGAAACATTTATAACAGTGTCCCTGCATCTCGTTAGATAGTATCTAAAGAGCATGGGTTCTGTGTGTTAGTCCAAGTGGTTGCCCATATTATATATGATGGTGAGATTGAAGTTAATTTGACTAACTATTCCTCTCTGTTGTATTCTGAAAATGCAAATATTTGGTATTGTATTATTGACCTGATGGTCTCTGACCTCCTCCATATCCTTTAATTAATAGATTAGGCAGTCGTACACTTAGCCAGTGTGCAAGTGCATATCATTCGATATGACTGTATATCAGACTCATACGTTCTACTTTCCATAATGGCTTCTTTAAAAAGCTGCACAAGTATCATCAAAGATAATTCTTTAGGTTTGTTCGAATTAGATGTCATATTATTGTCATATACTGGCATCCATATATACGTGGGGAATGGGTATAGTATTTAATACATGTAAGGAGGGCTCGGGGGGTCTCCCCTGCATATATATGGGGTAAAAAGGGGTTGAAATAAAAAAGTCAACATTTTAGGGGGTCACAGTAATTTGGGTGCAGTAATCACATAGATCCGTGTTTACTTGTGATATTACTTTGATATTTGTTTTGAGATAGAGACAGTAGGATGTAACCAGCAAGAAAGCACTGTGACACCCTAACAGTAGGAGGAGATGAAAAAGCAGAGAAAGCTCTGAGATGAAAAAAGGATCCCTTTTTTGTTACGATATATACAAAGAAAGGAGAGTTGCAATGGTAGAGTAGTTTAGAAACTAGTTCCTTTCAAAAAAAGTGCCTCCCAAATTTTCATAGGTCACCGAATATAAGTGGACCAGAGAATATTTGCAGGATTGCTCCAGTTTCCTGGTTTCCACCATGAACTTGCTGTGTCGGTGCAACTGAGCACTGTTGTATAAACAGTGTTTTATTATTTTCTTCAGGCATTTAAACCCCTCTGACAAAAGATGAAAACCACATAAAAGCAACTCTATTAGAACGCTTTGTTGTTCTTTTATACAAGAACTAAGTATTTTTGTGTTTTAATGGTTCAGTGACAATCATGTCAAAAGTCCTACCTAGCCGGTATTTTCAAATCTCCATTATCATGAGTGTGCCACCTAAAGCTGAGCAGATGTGCTCCGCCATCGTTTTGCCCCACTGTGATTTGCCCTACTTTTGGCTACTCTAAGCTATTACCCGCTGCTATCTTGCCCCACTGTGTTGTGCTACCAGCAGTTGTCTGCACCTAGATAGCCACCCCGTTTTGACCCATTGTGATCCCCTCGTGGGGTTCACCACTGTTGTCTACTTCGGGACGTCTCCTGTCATTATTTTGCTCAACTGTAATTTTCCCTACTGCCAGGTCCTTTTAGGTATTACCCACTGCTATTTCGCTCCAGGGTGACTTGGTACCCACTCTAGACTACCCTCTTTGTCTCCCCTCACCCCCGTTATGGTCATATGTGATTCCCTAATGATATGATATGATATGACATTTGTAACGCACCTATACACAAGAGTTTCAAGGCGCCACGAGGCAAGGAAGGGGGAACAGAGGGAGGATAGAGACAACGATCTTACTAGGCCAAGTGACATTGAGATCGCGCAAGTGCAGGGGAGAGGGGAGGGGAAAAGTGCCAGGAGAAAGGGGAGGGGGCAGTGCTGTACATGGGATCAAAACAATAACAAGAAGTGCGGCCAGTAGGTGGCAGGTGCAAGGGTAAGTGCAGACAGCAGGTGTCCAAAAGTGCAGGTACGGGGACTGTAGGGTTACAGATACAGACCAAAGTGCAACGGTTGCCAGGAGGCAGTGCGAGTGTGCAACTGGGCGGTCAGGGACCTGGGTTTGAAATCAGAGGGTATCCAGGTGACCAGTGCAGTATCAGACAGTAAATTAGCAGGGGAGAGGAAGAGGAGAGAAGGCAGAAGCAAAGAAGAAGGTCTTGAGGTGCTTCCGGAACCAGAGATGGTTCTCCTCGAGTTTCAGAGAGGCAGGGAGGCTGTTCCAGATGGAGGCCCCAGCCGAAGAAAGAGATCTATCACCACCTCATGCTTGGAGAAGCAACTGACCCCGAGGGAGTTGGAGGTGGAGGAGCGAAGAGCTCAAGTAGGAAGGTATTTACGAAGAGAGAGTTGGCGGTATTGAGGACCAAGGCCCCAGAAGGCCTTGTGGACAATGCACAGGGTCTTGAACTTAATCCTTGCCGCCACTGGGAACCAATGCAGAGATTTCAGTGCTGGAGAGATACGATCCCTGGGCTTGAGGCCAAGGACAAGTCTTGCAGTCCTGTTTTGGATGAGTTGCAGAGGGCGGAGAGTAGAAGCAGGCAGATTTAGAAAAAGGCTGTTGCAGTAGTCCAGCTTAGAGAGAACCAGAGCTCTAGAGAGAGTGAGCTTTTGGGGGAAGGAAAGGAAAGGAAGAATACCTCTGAGGAGGTGCAGTTGGTAGTTTGACTTCTTAAAGACTTAAGAGATGTGAGGAGAAAAGGAGAGTGTGGAGTCAAAGATGACCCAGAGGTTCTTAGCCACATAGGTGGGAGCAGGAAGAGGGACAAGGGAGGCCAGCCAGAGAATGAAAGGAAACGAGGGTGCAGGTGTGCCGATGAGGAGAATCTCTGTCTTACTGGCATTAAGGCAGAGATGGTAGGCGGCACACCACTCCTGGATAGCATACAGAGGATCTGAGTGTCATCCACACAGCACTGAAAGTTGGAGCAGAGAGCGGCAATGCGGTGGGCGAGCGGTGCCAGGTATTGGTTGAACAGCCAGGGAGAGAGGTTAGACCCCTGCAGAACACCACAGGTAGAGAGTGAGATATAGGAAAGGAAGAACCCAAGTTGGAACTGGGAGGGTCGATCAGAGAGGAACGAGGTCAGTCAGGCCAGAGCCTGTTCGATGATACCCAGGTCATCACGGAGACAATGGGGGGTCCCCACTTCTCCCTGCTCCTGGGTGTCTTCCCCAGTTTTGCTCCACTGTGATTTAGGACCAGGTGTTCCACGCTGTCTGCTGCAGGGATACTAGCCCACTCCAGGGTGCTCCAGGGTTTCTCCTACTATGGGTCTACCACTACCCAGCCATCATCACTTCTACACCAGGTAAGATGCTCTAAATACCCATTGGGACCTGATAAATGCTCCCCATGCTAACAAACTCAAATTCTATATTCCATCACACCAGGGGTCAAGTCAAGGGTACACCTGGGTGGATGGAGTCACCCCACTTCCCAGTTTTTTCAGCAGACATCTTGATATGCTAATTTCTGGTGATGCCAAATTCAATTGGTTTGTTAATGAGTCCCCTCCACTTTATTTTTAGGACGTGTCCCCTCTGTCATACGATGTGCATACCAACTAAGCCACCCACACAACTAAGCCACCAAGACAACCAGACTTTAGAGCTCCACATCTTGCCAACCACCTTGTATATCAAAGCCCAAAACAGTACACTTCACACTACAGGCACTGGAAGTGTTCTCAACCCAAAACCACCTGGAAAAGTAGATGCACATAATACCTGGGTATTTCAACACTACACACGCCAACATAACAGCAAAGCTATTGTGCATTTTCCCTCAGTCCCGCCAGCCAATCCCAGCCTACCTCATGCGGGTCCAATAGTGCCACCAGAAGACCGTGCCAAAGGCAGTGTGGGGCAAAATAGAACCAAAACACATAGCATAACCTCACAGAGCTATCCTCGCCTCGGGGCCTGATGTAAGGAACACTCTCACGCGCACTTTGATACCCTGTGCTGTTGTGCTGGAAGGTCGGCATCAACCACAACTTGATATCACGGGGTCAAATGTTTGCAGTGACATTCAATCATGTCACACAAGTCTGTCTGCAAGCAAGTTAGTGAAGGCCTTCCTGGAATACGACATAGAAAGAGACCGTTAAAAAAGTGTTCCTGTCAATTTAGACCGCTATACCTAAAGAAATTCAATTCCGTCAGGCATCCTTTTACTCTCTGCTCAGCAGCGTCACAAAAGAGAAAAAAAAAACATTGAATGCCACGGGATATAAATAAAACATGCGTAGAGCTCACGTGGAATTAAGGCCCGCGCATGCTTCGACGCCACTTTCATCTCGCGGTAATTTAGCAAAACCGCGCTCGCTCCTCACGGTGGTCCAGGAATCAGGATGTGAACGCGTGCATGCGCGCGCGCTGCCCGTTCCTCTGCTTTTCCCCTAGGTTTGCTGAAAGCAGCCTCTGGTTTTGTTTTCTTAAAGTAAACGGGCGCATGTGCCTTTAACTGGAGCTGAAGGGCTCTGGTATGAAAAGAATGCGACACCATGCAAACAGCACAAGGTCAACGCGCGTGCCATCCCCTCTCAACACCCTCCCCCACCCCCTTCTTGCCTGTTTCTAAGACTGTTTTTTACACCTGCCCGAAGCACAGTGCTAGGTTGTGCCTCAGAAATGTTATTCACTCACTACCACCCACATTATTTCTGAGATGCAAAAGGAGGGATGTTGATCAGCAAAACCTTACTTAATAACAACAACAAAAAAACAGGCCCATTTTATTTCCTTCAAGGAGAGCAGCAGTTAATGTCCCGTTTATGTATTTATAGCCGTACTAAGCTATATACAGGGTCGGCCTGTGCGATAAAATGGTCTCGGACACCGATGAAGAAGTGGCCCACAGTTGCAAGTGGCAATTCATTCCTTTTGTGACAGAACCGTTCGAGCTGTACCCGAGGGGGAGATTTTTGTTAAAATGTGATGCAAATTGTGCACTTTAAATAATATATTCAGTAACACTGCTCAAAACTACTAGCCACATGGTTAAGTAAATTATCAAACTGGCCCACAAAGTGACCCACTTTGGCCCAAAAAAGTGGCCCACACTAGCATTTTGCGTTTTTTTGGTTCGGGCATTGTCCTATATATGCCAGTCCGAGCCTGGCTATAAACAGCACAGACCTAGCTTAAGTTATGTTATGTTATTTTGCATTTATATAGCGCTCTATATATCATTGCTATGACCTCAAAGCGCTGGTCGGTTGAACGCCCTCGGGGACCGCAGTCCAGGTCAGTAGAGAGAGTAGAGAGGGTTTGCGTCGTAGAGTGCGTGGGTGCACCAGTTATGTGTGCAGCTGGTGTAATTGCCTGATGGGAGCTGCATCCTAGCATTAGGTGTGGTGGTGATGATATCAGTTGAATGTGTGCAGTCTGGTGGGTGGACACCCAGACTGGGTTCTGGCTGCGTTAGGCCTGTAGGACGCTTATGTGAGCAGCGAGGCTGGTTTGTCATGGGATATAGCTGCGTTTTATTTAGAGTGATGAGGTGTTTATGGGGTAGTGTTCGTATGTGAGCAGCTAGGCCGAATTTATCACGATAAAGCAATTAAGAAAGTGTACTGCAACTTCCAAAAGGTAAAGGGCCTGATGCACAACACATTTTCTTAATGAAGGCGTCCCATTGAATCCCTGCTTTGTGAATCAGGCCCAAAGTCTTTTTTATAATGTATGATATAGAGTTATTACTACAGAATCTGCCTAACAACAGTGTTTGCTCAAGTGCTCAAGCCCATATGTATATATATATATATATATATATATATTAAAAATATCTGCCATAGACTAGAATTAATACTGCGAGTATACTGTAGCCTTCTGGGCAAAGTATATGCCTGTAAACTGCAGACTGGTCTATCCTGCAGTTATAATAGTACAACCTATAGTTTACACCACATACACTGATTTATGGGCTACCATATATTCTGCGGCATAAGAACTATAGATACCATCTTTAACACAAACCACTTTGGCATAGTGAGTATAGTGAGAACACTGTAATGTATTCTACAATACTGCAGCAGAGAGTGTGCATATCTTACTGAGTGACACTGCATGCATGCGTGAGCATGCGTTCGCACAGTGACCTCCAACAAATAACTTACACTGGGCCTCATTACGAGTTATGCCGGTAAGGGAAAAATGATGCCGGTATGTAAATACCGGCATCATTTAACGTTCCGTAGCATTCTGACCCACAAACCCGGTATTAACGGCACCGTTATTTACGGTGCCGCTAATAGCGGCACAGGCGCGTACACGCGCCTCCTCAGGTAGTAAATACCGGCATGCCGGTAATAGGGGGCAATCACAACCCACGCAAACATGCAAATACCGGCATCGCGAACACGGTATTAACGGGCTGCATGATGCCGGAAAAACAGGCATCACGGACCACCCGCAAACAGCAACCAAGATACAAGGCAGCTGCCACAGGTGCACACAATCCCCACAGGTGGAGTCAAAGGAGGCTGTGCCAGTATGAACTGAGCATACCCACACACCGCAACCCCCCCCGGTGTAGCCAATGCAGAGTTGGCCATCACAAAAGGCGCACAATGAAACACCACACCCCTTCCCACACCAAAATGCCACCACTAACACCATCAAACATGGTGCAGGAGGACCCGCCCATAGTGATACAACCACAGCAGCAACAACAGGCACAACAGAGGAGATGCAGGAGGAGAAGGAGGGCGAGACATGGCCAGCAATCACCACCAGTGCAGCCACCAGTGCCACGTAGGCAGCCACCAATCCCTTGCACCAGACCCAGCCCATGTAAACCAACCCCTGAGCAGACGCACACCCTGGACCGGTTGGACCGTGACACCATCACCACCATAGTGGACATGACACAGAATGACATTGCCAGCCACATCGAGATACGCACTGCCATTCCCCCACCAATAAAGGTGGTTACTGTGCAACACTTCCTGGCCCCAGGCACCTACCAACACACAGTGGACCAGCTGTATGGCATTTCACAACCACTACTCTCACGCATGCTGGACCACGTGCCTGGCAGCCTGGTGAGTTGCACAACTGTCCCATGGCTGTGCTGTGGGGACCTGATCAGTGCAGATGCAGAAGGGGGGGGCTACTGCACCTGGGTGGCAAGGGGGGGAATAGTGCACCTGGGTGGCAGTAGCAAGTGAGTGGAGAGTGCATGCCGAGCCAAACACTCCAGACCTGAACTAGCCAAACCGAACCCGACACATCACTGGGCCACAAATGCCAAACTATGCATATGGATGACGACAAGTAAGAGCCACAACCAGGCCACCATGGCAATGTCAAGCAGTGCAGGACTGAACAGGATGGTAACCCTGGCAATGTGGCCAGTGTGAGCATGCATAATTGTGAGCATGCATAGAATACACATCATGAATTGGAGGCCAAACATTGCCGCACTAACACAGCACATCTGCCTCAGCATGCATGTTTACACCCTGCATCATCTATCAAACCACATCCAGTGTCCCACACCTCATTACAGTATCCATAGCATCTATGTGACTATTGCGTATACGTACAGGGACATGTGCATGCCCACAGCAAATAGCTGCCGCCATGACTGAGTGCCTTGAAAGTTGGCAAGTCAGAGTGACACACACCTATTCCAATCTGCCTGCAGGTGATGGAGGATATACCTTCAGGCCGTGGCTACTTACCCCAATGCGTAACCGCTGAACTGGCATGGATAGGAGTACAATCGCGTGCACACTCGTACCCGTGTTCTGCCTGAGCATACCTTTGGCCTGTGAAAGCGCGGTTACGATGCCAATGCAGTTCTGGTGGTGCACTCCTATATAGGCCTGAGGGGGTGGCAAATATCACCATGGCCTGTGTCATGCTGCACAACATGTGCGTCCGGAGGAATGTACCACTGCCAACTGACATAGACATGCATGGGCCGGGTGACCATGAAGGGGATAGAGACGGAGGTGAAGGAGCCCCCCTGCCAGTACATGATGCACGGGATGGCCATGCTGTACGCCAAGCACTAATCCACGTGTACATCTGAAATGCACGGACCATGAAAGGAATGTTCCAGTGACACACTGGCTGCATGTGGGCATGCACACTTGTATACTTAGCAGTTCACAACCGTACGCTATCACACATTGAATGTACATGCACAAAATTAAGAATGAACAGCCATTGAATTGCTTGCAAACAACGGGTGTATTATTCACATACACGTGATAATATTAACATTCCCCTCCAAACACCCCAGTGAACCCCCCCTCCCACCCCACAAACCCTCCAAACACCCCAGTGAAATCCCTCTCCCTCCACACAGATGCTAAGTGTCCCCATGTGTGCATCGGACAGTGCTCCCTTCCACAATGTGTCCTGCCACAATGTCATTGTCCGTGCATTCATTTCTTTTGCATCTTGGAGTTGGGTGGTGCCATGGCCGGCCGTCGTGCGCTCCTCCTCATGTGACGCATCGGACTGGATTGGGCCGAGGTGGAAGGGGTAGTTGTGGCGGATGTGTCAATTCTCAATGGACTGCCTGTGTCAAGGTGTGGCCGCTGCATTGGAGCGTTACCTGCACGGATGGCCTCCGTGAGTGTCCCCATGCACTCCTGGAAGGCACGCATGGATGCCTCCACTGCTGCAGTATTGGCTGCTATTGCCCTCACGATGGCACTCATGGCCTCTCTGCTTGCTTCTACCTGCTGCTGCATGATCTGGAGCATGGACTCCTGCCGGGCCTCGACCCTTGTCAGGCGAGTCTAGAATGATGTGACGTCCACAGGTCTGCAGGTTGCTGGCAGGGTGGAGGAGGGCAGAGTGGAGGAGGGCAGAGTGGAGGAGGGCAGAGTGGAGGAGGGCAGAGTGGAGGAGGGCAGAGTCGTGCCTTGCAGGGTGGTGGTAGGCGGCTGCGCGGAGCCATCCTCTGGGGCACTGTCCTCGAACAGCGCAGTGTCTGATTCACCGAGGTGTGAATCATGCAGGCACGGATTGTCGAGGCACTCAGACTCTGCTAGAGGTTGGGGGCTGGCAATTGGGCTTGGGGTGGGTGTGCCAGGCATCATGTCTGATTCCTCTTCCACCTCTGTGGACACAACGTCCTTGGTGGCTTGCGGCAGGGCTACCACTGTTGTGGTTTTTGGTTGTTGGTCAGTGGGTGCAGGTGTTCCCTGCAGGGTTGGTGCCTTGCGTGGCATGCTGGCTTTGGCAGATGACTTCTCCTTGGACGGTTGTGTTGGGGTGTCCCTGGGCCCCTTTTGTGCACTGGACGTGCTCGCACCCCTGTCCACTGGTCTACCTTCATCGTCAGTGCCTGGGGGATAGAAGAGATGCGGGTCATCAGTGATGTGGTCAATTGGCGGCTGTGATGTATTGTGGTGGGATGCGTCCATTCATTCAGCCATCATTTCATTTCTGGTTTGTTGCTTTGGGCGTACTGAGGGGGTATGTGGGGGATCAATGCATGGCTGGTGGTGTAGCATTAGTTTGGTCTCTGTGTGGTGGGTGCATGGGCATGGTTGGGTCATGTGGCACCTCTGTTGGGATTGGGGTCGTCACTCTGTGTCCATGTGGTGCGGGAAGTGACGATGATTGATCTATGGGTATGTTGAAGCATCGCCTTGCCCACTCTAACTTCCCCATCAGTTGGGCCACATCATGTGTCGTGATACGTGGTTGTGATGGTACACTCACCTTCCTCTGTGGTGATTGCCGCCCCGACCTCTTGATCTCCGATCCCCTCAATGCTTTCGGCGTTGATGAAGCGACTTGCCGTCTCCTCCCATGGCATCAATTGGACTGGGGAGTGTGGCCCACCGCCTGTCGCCCTTGCGGCTCTCCGATTTTCGGACAGGGTCCTCCGGACACGGAGGCGGAGGTCGTCCCACCGCTTCCGGCAGTCGCGCACACTCCGTGGGGCGCACCCCACTGCTGTCACCCTCTGCGCTAACTCGAGCCAGACCTCTTTTTTGCGGGTTTGGGCCGCATGCTTGAGGTCTGTGCAGCGTATTACGTCCGCATGCTCTTCCAGTGTGTTGGTGAGCATGGTGAGCTCAGCGTCCGAGAACCGCTGCTTCCTCTTCCTCTGGGTGGATTTCCTGCTGGCCTTGGACATGGTGATGCTCTCCTGACACACGACGAAACGGGAGGAGTGTTGGTTGTGGAGGATTGCAATGGATTGTGTTTTTAAAGATGGCCGCCGGCCCATTTCCCATTCCTGTGCGATGACGTAATTTCCGGGTCCATGTTTTGCGAACACGGTAATACCACGCCGGTATTACCGTGCCGGTATTTACGGGTTAGTGTGAGGCGTTAGCGCAATGGGCGGGCCCCGCGATGCCGGTATAGGGGGCTTGGAGGCCCTTTACCGGCATGGCGGTATTGCCACTACCGGCATGGGGGAACGCGCTTGCTCGCGCACTCGTAGTCACCCACTATTGGTGGGTTCATACGTGCACGGACCCGCTCATTCCGGCATGCCGGTAATGAACACGGTTTTACCGGCAAACTCGTAATGAGGCCCACTGTTTCATAAATTTAATCCTAGTCGTTTTAAATGTGACTTTATTCGCCGCAAAACTATATCACTTGAAGCAAACACACAGATGCAGGGCCCCATGAAGAAATAACATTGTGATGTGAATCACGAAGGTTGCGAGAAATATAAAACTCAATGGTGATTAATTCCACGCCTCCTCAAACAGAGGGTGAGTAAACTGAAAACATTTGGATGAGCTATAAAAGTAGTCTATATAGGAATCGTCAGACTGCCCAACACCCTTCTGCACCCCTTGATTGATTTCTCCCCAAAATAAAGGCACACACAGAATCTGTGTTTATGCAAATTTATATTTTGAACTACCAATCAAAGGCCTGGATTCTAGTGGAAATAAATGCAATATACTTTCGATACTCCGGTGATAGCGACACAATAGTTACGGTTATATGACACTTTACCTAGGAAACGTAAAACGTTTTTCTCTGAAACTTTTCACCTCGCCCATTAAGTAGTTAGCAAGCAACTGATCGAGTTGCATCCGACCAAACACTAAAGTCACATTTGGGGGGGGGTGTCATGCAAATTTACATTGGAAAAAGAATGTTGAAAAACAGGTGTTTTTTGCATTGGGTTTTTCATAGAGCGCCTAGAAAACTTCTTTCCAGGGCACATACCGCATAGTTTTCCATGTTGGTCTTTGGCGCACACTTAGGCCTTACTGGGAGCTGGCACAACCTAAATGTTCTCACCCTCTAAAAATTCCCAAGGTGCCAATCTCTCCACAGGAGATTTGGTGCCAGATTCTTCCATAGAATAGGGTCCTGTTTGTGTTAAAGAATGGTGGAGAAAGAGGAATTATTACAAACAAATCAGACTCTAGGTAATAATCAGGTGATTTATATTGTTCTTTATGAAGATTCTTTTGTAAGCACTGCACTTGTCGATATGTCATTGTTGCCACCTCGTAGAACTCAATGTTTGCACCTGCGAAGGATGAATAGGTGAGTTGGCCTGACATCGTACCGTTCCTGAGGTTAGTGCATTGCAGATGCGCTAGCCACCGCCTACTGTTTTCTATGAATCCTGCAGACACTGCAATCTAAACCATATACTGTAGAATACATTGCAGTATACTAGCAACACCGTTTATGTTCTGCCCTTTCCACTGTAAATGACTGCAGTTTTGCTGTGAATGCTGTAGAACGCTGTAGTATGCACTGCACGTTTGCATAATTACTTCACGTTTGCATAATTACTTCATTATGGAAACCTACAATTACAGTATTTATCACAAACAGTACTGTAACATTCGGCAAGGCATTGCCATATACTGATCAATGTATTGTAATGTTCGAGAAACACAGTTCATGTATCACAGTTTCTACTAGAAATGACTGCAGTTTAGCTGTGACTCTTATTGTAACCTATAATACATATCATCAATGTATACAAATTCTGCAGAACACAAACAATATACTACAGTATTTATCTCAAAATACTGTATCATTCTGCTGTTTGCTATAATACAGTGCAATGATTGAGGGGTATATTGTAGTATACTGTCGATTATGTTTTATTAGGGAGGCTACCTAGAAGATCCATCCTATTATGTGGCTAATTCTTTTGAACATGCTACAAATGTGTGCACTTACAGGGACTGCAACCCTTCTGCCATTTTGATTCTTTGCCCATTGAAGTGCAGACAATGCAATATAACACAGGTAGAGCCCGGTTTCTGTGCATGTTCTACACTTCTTAGTGCCAACAACCCCAACTATGTCCAACAATGTACAGTCGGCAGGAGGCCTTTTCCTAGCTTCCTATCGAATCCGCCATCTTTTAGCAAGTAGTAAAAGATGAAATATTCCATAGGAATCCTGTGCTTTTCTACAGCCATTAAAATCAGATGGTGGCAGAAATGTACGTTTTTGACAGGCAGAACGGATGGGCGTACTGTAAACGTAAGCATTGTTCTATGCCGCTTCTCTGTCAAAAAAATGGTAATGGCCCATAAGTGTTCAGTGAGGAAACCATGCATCCACTTTTACACATGCTTTTTACACATCATTTAGCATCCTGGTGATTTGGAACAGGAGACCCTTTGTGTCAGGATGCCCTCTTCCTTGCCCCTGCCACTTCTTCTCTTCCTCAGGGTTCTTCTTCACAGTCTCTTTTCTGATAACACACAAATCATCTTCTCCTTTCTTGTATTGCTGGGCCACAGGAGCAATTGTCCCACTCCCTTACATCACCCAGCACTGCATAGTGCAGCCATAATGTGTGAGAGGGCGCAGTCACCACAGACACGTTCATTTTGTGTGAAAGATGCTGGGCATACGATTACAAACACATGCTAATGTCAGTTGCCACGATAAAAGCATACGGCATAGATTTAAAACATTGATCATCCTATGACTAATGTCCTCCGAGACCCCACCTCCACACTGAGGAAGACAGCTGCACTAACACATAACAGGCATAGCTTTTTTTTGTTGTTTTTGTTTCTTGCGGATGGGAGAGTGACTAGACTTGCAGATGGGTTTGTAAAAGAGTGAGTGAATGTGCTAGAGTGAATAGATAGGTGTGTAACTGGTTAGATTATTATTAATATTATGGATTTTATTGAGAGCAGATATAGCTTCAGCAAGCAATGGAGCACTTTACAATCATAAGGGGAAAACACAGTGAGAGAAGCAGAGAAAAGGGGAGCGGGCGCTAACAACAGGGGAGGGTGCGAAATTGGCAGCAAAGGTTCAACCAGCAACCAGCGGAGGAGACAGTGAGGAGCAGATCACCCAGTCTGAGGTAGGGTGGGAAGTGTATGGTGTTTGGACCTATGTGTTAGGGGGATCCATTCTTTGAAGGGTGTGGGGACATGCCCCTTATTCACCTTCACCCAAGTGGGCCTACGACCTGAGGAACAAGTGCACATTTTGTATGTAAAGCAAGTTTATTATACAATTGTCCGGGGAGGAGCTAGAGGATGCTGTGGAGTCAAATGAACCCAAGTCTCAATGAACCACATGAGTTGACACATTATATACAATTCTGCAACAGTTAAAACACTCCCATATAGATTGCAATCCACCCCTCACATGTGATTGGACAGAACCTCTTAAAAGATCCCATCTTTCTCCAATTCCTACATTCTCATTGGTAGCTGTTATCTTTACCATCTCCAGCTCATGTGCACAACATACCTCCTTTTAGGATTTGTCCATGGTAGGTCATGACATCATCAAACAGTTAAACATTTGTGTGCAAACATAATTAATTACTAGTAAACAACTGGCCCGATCCCTTTAACCTTAACCCTAATAGCACATGGTTCACGTAGATACTTCAAGCGATATGAAGAAGGCTACGTGAACAGGTTCTCTTTGAACTAGTGAGAGCTATCTCATCTGCCCCGGCTAACTGGCTCTATAGGAACATTCTAATCTAAATTACTGCCATTTCATCACACACGGCACATCTTGAGAATACAATTGAAACTCTTGGATTTCGATTACTTTAGCCTCGCGCATTGACTCACCCCACATTCATGGCTGATCAAAGAAAAATAGTGAAAACCATCTTTTAAGCTCCCATGCATTCAAGAAAATACATCTGCTTTCTTCGATACTATCAGGGCATAACAACCATGGCTGGCTTCTTTAGCTGAGCTGACCATTGCTAATGTCGTAGTTACTTATTTACCCATACTCTGGCCTCTGAAAGGCTGAAGAATCAGTTTCTCAAAGTCAAACCCGAACTGACGTGTTTTAATCTGTTTATAAAATGCCCACTACATGTGGATTCATAAATCCCCTTTATTTGTTTTCTCAGTGCATGCATGTTCAATAAATGCTATCTTTCCTTTACAGGACAGGCCCCCTTTCTCGCATGCGCATTATGAAAACTCCTCATTGCCTGCTCCTGGGCACTCCGTAGCACATTATGTCTGAATCGTATTTATATACAATTTTTTGGTTTCAGCATTTTATCTTTCTACACACGTGCGATCTAATATGAATAAACTTTAACAAAAAAGTAACACTAAAGTAACATATCCCATTCATAATTAATTACACTGAATACATATGAAATTTCAACATCGGCCCAGTTCCCTGCAACCCCCAGTCACAAATATGGCATGCGCAACATAAACCTCAAGATCTCAGGCTCTGTCCTGAACTGTAGAATTGATGGGGGATGGGTGTGTTATTGAGCTGATGTGTGCATATGCACGAAGATGGCTTAGTGACATAGAGGATGAGTGAGTGAGAGACTGAATGGGTTTATGGATAAGTGAGCAATGAGTAGGAGAATTAGTGGAAGGGTGAATCAGTAGATGGGCCGGCGCACGGTCGGGTGATGGCTGGATGGATTGTACATTTGTTTGTGGACTAGATAATCCCCCATACTTGGCAGGATTAGAAATAAAGACAAGTAGGCAACCCCCACACCCTCCAACCCCCCCCCCAGCACCCCTCCAACACACATAAATTAACACCAGGCACCGTTTTCTGAATTTTGTGGACACTACATAGAGCTGTTACAGTACTGGCATTTGCAATTCAGGCTTCTGACATATAGCGCCAAGAGATTGTGCACATGGAAGTGAAGCTCATTATCAAAGCCAATAAAATGACATAATATGCAGGGAAGGGGTAAACTAGGGGGAGTGCAAACTTCCCTCACGCAGCGGGACCATGACAGACATGGTCGATAGATTCCTGCAAATAACAACCAACCCCAAATTAGGGATGGTCCCCTGGCGCACCACGTTTAGCAACATATGCAGTGAGGTGGATATTGAACAGAGGAGAGAAATCATCTCAAAATGTGTGATTAACTGGGCACAGTATGCCAGGATGTCAAAATGCAAACATGTTCCGAGTCCCACAGGCGACTTCTTCAGGAGACGCATGATGTGCAATCCAAGAACATTGGGCTGCTGGATCTTTTGGGTGGGGTAACCCGGTGAATAAACCCTTTATGTTTATAATTGTGAATCCGAGGGTCATCTGTCCAATCACATCGCGCAGAGCATCCAAGCTGCTTAAATGCAGAAGTCAAATACACAACAAGAAAAGAACAACGCAAGAAAGTTTGTTTTTGAACTTGAGAACACAACTATAGCTACTTCACCAAAGGCAATCCCGGGCGGCCATGTTTCATTAGATGAAACACAGCGTTCAAGTTGAGTGTACACGCTGGTAGCCGGAGTCCCCCTCTTTTTTCAGAGGGCACCTTGATATGCTAATTTATGGTGACACCACATTCCACTGGTATGTTAATGACTCCTCCTACTTTTCTTTTTAGGCCTTGTCCCCTATGAAACTCACAGGTACAGTAGTTTGGGAGCTGATGATGGTGTGTGTTTTTGTGTGGGGGTGGTACAAAAGACTGCGTCACAAACTGCACTGCGGGTCCTCCAGATTTACATTGATTGAAAATGAGATAGGGTCAAAGTGTAAACAAAAAAGTAGTGGAACTATGTTCCCCTCTGTTCCTCTCCCCTTTCCCCCCTCCTTTCCCTATCGACACCATACTCACACTCATCCCTCCCACCCCCAATTCAAACCGTATACCTGAGTCCTGCAGTCCAGCCCGCAGCATTGTGTTTTACAACAGTACTATCAAGACTGAAGAAAACACAGTGAAAGAAAATGCATTTAAATGACCACCTTTAGTTTTAGCCACTGTCCCCTCCCCCCATCCCCAGAAGGCAGCTTTAGGCACCCTGCTCCTACCAATCACCCACCATTTGCAGCTCCTAAGTGGCATGTTTAGGATTATAGACAGTGGTCGAAGAGAGCGGGAGCGGTGCTCCTCTACTTTTTTAAATTACCTTTTACAGCTCCTATACTTTCATTTTAAAAAGAATCCGTTCCAGAATGGTTTCATTTTAAAATAAAAGTGTAGGAAGAAGTTAAAACTTGCCCTTTCAGTGCACTGCACTGAACGTTCCCTTAAACAGCAGATGCAAGTGTTTTGGGGAGTGTATTGTGTGTGGGAAGGGACGTGATGATGGGGTTGGGGGAGGTGGGTGCAGGCCAGCAGGGAACATAGTTCCACTACTTCTTTTCGTACACTTCGACCACTGACTATAGCGACTCCCCCCTCCCATTACCCGTACAGACAGCTGTGCTTGCAGCTATACATGCTTAATTGCAGATTAGAACACGGGGCTCGGGAATGCGCGTTATGCCCCAAGCAGTCTACTCTACTCTATTAAAATAAAGGATGCCATCCAGTCCATGAGATAGCTCAGTACGATGTGACTCTGGGGTGTTTCCGGCAGAGCCCAGGTTCGAATCCCAAGTAGGGCAGGAGTATACAAAAAAAATGTGCCCTTCCTTGCTGTCCCGCAATGATGGGCGGATTTGCCCAAAAAGTAGTGGTTCTTGCCCACTTAGACCAATGAATATGAATACAATATGACTACAGAGATTGGACTTAAAACAATGAAATAAAACACCCCATTGCTACAACAAGGAAACCCACGCAAATTTCACTCACAAAGTTGCCACTGGCACCAAAAATCTTCTCGTTCTTTCTTTAAGGGCTGAATTCACATTTTTGAAGTGTTGGTAAGACTGCAGTGGAAAATTCAGGATAAAACATGTCATACAAAATGAGAAAAAAAATCCACATTTGTGGGTGACAATGGAAATCCTTTTGTCATGCTCGACTTTACAAAGATGTGCACATTGAAATCATGTGCCAAACTTGCATTTAGTACCCTGAAGATGTACTGTGCTTCTTAAAGAGGGACTGCTGGGAGGTAAGCAGGTGAGGATATTAGGGCAGGACACAGATAAAACAAGCATTGGGAATGCCAACTGTTTTGGCTTTTGTTTAGGCATTGGAAAGCTATTTGCCAGGCACTGCCATAGTGGTACTAACAAGCCGTTGAGCGTAGCAGCTACAAAATTATGTGAGTACATGGGCATCTAATAGCAGTGCCCAGCAAATACCTAATACATATTCACAAGCCAATACTGCTGGCTATGCTTGTTTTTAACAGGACTTCATTGAAGGACATGCACAGTGCTTATAAATCGAGTGGCTGAAGGCAGCCCTGGTTAAGACATTTTTATTACACCCGTATAAGGTCTACAGCTCCAATTAAGGCATTAACTCTCAGAATAATGCTTTAAAAACACTGGCAGGCACTTCAAGCACACATTTTGATGATAAGGTTTGAAAAGGCGAGCTCAAAGAGATCCCTGGAGGATGTGTTTTGGGCGGGGAGGGGCAGGAGGTGGATGGGAATGGCTATAGGGATTAGCTTGGCCATGGACAGTCAATGGATGTGAAAATAACCAAACAACACTTACAAGCAGTGTGTCCCTCCTCATATGCCATTTCTCCATAGCTGTACTCTAATCCAATAGTTTCTGTTGATAGGTGGCACATAAGCACTGCCTAATAGCCAAAATAAAAATAAAAACTTAATTTTCCCCATTATAAAATATCTCCTTTGTTAGCCCATTGGATCTAAGAGGCATTCATGTTCTACTATCATACTGGTTAAAAGACCCCCAGATTTGTAAAGTTATTTGTAATTTCTGACATTGGGGAATAAGATCAAACCAACATTATTCTGTCAGTTTGGGGGTGCATCCTCAACCTAAATGCCGAGGGAGGTGATCTGATTACAGGCAAGTTGGCCCTGTGAATCAGAGCTCGGCAACCTCTGGCTCTCCAGGTGTTTGGGAACACAACTCCCATCAGCACAGAGCAGCTCAGGCAATGTCTGGGGGTCATGGGAGTCGTAATTTAAAAGCTCACAAGAACCCCCTCCCTCAGTTGCAGGCCCAGGCTTTGATTAATTCTGTCAACACCCCTCCCCAGGTGCAAGCATTGCGTGAATATGGGAAAACACATAGGTTTCTTTTTTGGAAGGATGTACAAAGAAGACTATAGAACAAGCTTTTTGGAATAGGTGTAAAACAATATAACGACTGCGGGACACCAGGACTAATACTTGATCCTATGGTCCTCCACGACTGTCCATGCCAACCCAGTTACCTTCTGCCTTGCCCAAGTTGCTTTGTACTTTTACACAGCAGGAGGTATAGCAACTATCTTCTCCAAGGACCACCAAATGTAGACAGTAGCAGCTTTCTTTTGTGCCCGCTTACCATCAACAGTAAGCAGACCCCCTGCTCTTTTCCTGACCTCAACCTCGTCCATTGATATGTGTTGGCCAGCAGACGGAGCTCCTTGTCAGCCAATATCAATTGCCCTGCATCTTACTCAGCATGCAAGGATTCTCACACCCTCTCGCCTGCCAGCAGCATTACTTTGACATCTGGACTTCCACCAAACTGTCTGCTCTCCTTGCTTGCCCACGCCCAGAGTAAGCAATGCCCCTTATTCGTACCGCAACAAGCCAGCATCAGTGATTCGCTATCTTTCCCCTTCCACAGCAGCAGCAATTTGCCCTAACAAATTGCCTCACACAGAAAATTGACAACTCAGGCCTTTACCCTAATGAGGGCCCCAATTTTGCCCAGGATCAGCAATTCACTTGTTACTGCTAGGGGAGACCCCCCTCCTTTGCTCAGCAGCAGACGTTTGCCCTCCATTTACCTAGAATTAGCAGAACTGCCTTACCCATCAGCAGACACCCATTATCCCCTCACCTGCAGATGGCCCACTTGCCCACGAGCACCAGCTTGACCTCCGATCCTGCTTTCTTGCCGTCCTCCCGCAGGTGCTTGGCATCATTTGGGGACCATGAGGCCAGAACATTGCTATCCACAGGAAGGCCCATCCGTGTGAGTCCCTTAATACTGCCTGGGTGAGTGGCACTGTGCCTGTGAGTCCCTTAAGTACAGTAATGCTTGTGAGAGTGGCCAATCTGTGTTTGTGAGTGCCCTGAACTCACCATTGCTTGTTGGAGGACCACTCTTTGTCTTTGAGTGCCCTAGTTGTAAAGGGAAAAAATCACACTGGTTTCAACATGACTCGAAGGAGGCAAGTGCAATAATACAGCTCTGAGAAGCCAAGGCCATGGTGGTGGGCTGGGGGAGGGGGGTTATAAAAGAAGAGGAAAGGCCCCACACTACAATCACACAACACTTGTCGAGGTTTGTACCAGCTATATTATGTTATCAAATTTCGAAAGGGCACATTCGCCAGAGGCATCTTGCCGCTAGTGATCCAACCACAGCAGGCGATGCCACCACATAGCTCAAATAAATGAGCTTGTAGGGCACGCCTAAACATGAGATGATTCTCTGTAACTCTAAAGTCCTGTGGCAGTGCGTTCCACAGCTTAGCGGCAGCTACCGAAAAGGCGCAGCTACCCATTAAAACCGACTTGTAGCGTGGAATCACGTGAAGATAGCCATCCTGAGAAAGAAGGAGCCAGGTATGAACATAGAGCTGAAATTTAGCCCAGGGGTATTCTGCTCCCAGTCCAGGTGGTGGGAGGGATGGAATTAAAGGTAAAGGGTCTGCCAGGTACCATCACCTTTGATTTTTGGATGTGTGGGCAAGAGTCCAGCGAGTCTGGTGAGAGCCCAGAGATGCTTAGTATGTATGCACAGTAAACGAGCAATTTCGCACATCCTGAATAAAATCACCTCTGACTCATGAGCATTTATTAATAATCTGTCAGCATGATCGACCAAGATAATTTAGTACATGACTGACTGACTGGCACATTCAATGGGCAGGAGGAAATGATCTCTTCTGGGTGTTTCTCCGGTGAAAGCCTAATTAATCACATGCACATAGCGAGTTCAGAGAGGCAGAACGGGTATGTCTCACAAGAGACTGCTGAACTCGGAGGTCCTCTAAGACGAGGTAACACTCTACAGGGTGGATGGGGATGGAGAGATGTACTCAAACATCTATAATAAAACCGACTCAGGAAGTTGGCAAAGATGTTAGCTGTTTTAATAACAAATATCTCAAACAGGGAGTACAACGGACATCATCGGATGTCATGCAGTATGATCTCTGAGTACATCACAAAAACACACTTATATACGAAAAACTCATCATCATCGACGTCATACTATGTGGCAAACTAAGTAAACTTATGTGGGACTGTGATTGGGGAATGGGAAGCTTCTAGGTATACTTTCTATGGGGGCTGCGTTTGTGATTGGTTCTCTACTGTCAAGTGGACAACTGTGCCCACCCCTAGTGCAAGTCATTGTGAGTGTCATCAAATACACAAAGTTTTATTGGATCTCTAAACTATAGGGCTCTTTGATACGTGACCCTTTATAATTGGTTGGCACACTTGCACCCTTCTGGAATATTCCACTCGTTAGCAGCATGCAAGCTGGTACTCCAGGTGCTGGTGGGTCGGACCTGACCATGCCTCCCCACCCAACTAGCCCATCATCTATCATCACTCAAGCTGTCTGCCATGAGAATGGTCTTTTGAACTTGGCCTTGCAAGTATCACTGGTCCTGGGAATGGAAGGGAGTGAGCATGGCTTTATCTTCTGGTCTCGGTGTAGCTTGCCCAATGTCTATTTTCATCTGACCATGTGACTGGAGACCACATTTTGAGCTCCTTCATTGTATTTAATACCATTTAATGAATAAAACTTGCCATTCATTGTCCTTCCGCCACACCTTAACAGGAGCTCAGCTTTCGCCTTCTCGTTCATTGTATCTTTATACAATAGATAACCAGTTTCTTGGCTGCCCCAATCCTTGACACAGGGCCAGGCAACCCTTCTCGTTTCTCCTTCCATCTCCAGCTGAGCTTATTCTACTGCGCCACATTAAAGCCCTTCCATTCACAGGATTTTCAGTTTGCTGAAATACAATGTGGAACATTTAGATTCCTATGTATATATATATATATATACCTTGGCAGCATCACCTGCACTATTCACTACATATAGCCAGCCTTCAAGAATTCTTAATCTACTTGCGTTACTGCATCTGTACATTTATTAAATTCTTTTCATTTTATTCTGTGCTTTTACACATGTAATCTTCATTCAGCATATGAAAGTTTACCCGATTCTCAGCTTTCACATCAGATTCTATATGGTCTATCCACCTTCTCTCTTATCATCTTTTCTTAGGCGTGTCAATTTGCTTCATGTGACGTCACCAGTCTCTTCTTTCATCTGTCTTCACATGCTCTTCAGGGGTTTTTCCCAAGAGGCTGTCAGCTATTTGTGGATGCATAAAGAATGGTCTTCTTAATGGATACTTTGCCTCAAAGGCTGCTCGTGTTATAGGCATCATAACAGGTGTCGTCTTTGTCATTATTTCTGGTTCCCAACATATAGTCAAGTTAGGGGCGGGACTATCAGTAGAGGCTTTTGGCTCCTCCTCTACACTGCTACAAAGGACTAGAGATGCAGCTAGTGGCACTCGCTGAGTGAGCACTCTGAGAGGACTGTCCTGTCCACCCTCCACATAGCCCCTTGCTGCACCTCAGGGTCTTCCAACTCCAGCTGAATGGCTGTGATATATTCCATCATGGTGGGTTCATCCACTTCAGCCAGAGCATGCCATAGTGTGAAGGGAGTGCCCTACCAACAATGAACGGTGGGGGGCGATGAGACCACGAGAAATGCCCCACCCATATCTGACACCACCAAATCCACAGAAGCAAATGAGTAGAACTATTACAGCCTCCTGTAAGGAACCAAGTGCTCCCAGAGGAGCCAGTGACTGTAGCTCTCCCCCAGATCGTGGTGAGATTCGGAGGCTCTGAGCGTTGCCTCCTCTCCTTTGTTATTTATATGTAAGTGTGAACCATGAGACAAGCTGGCAAAAGAAAGTGTGGTGCGTGGTGTGCATGGACCTTCCAAATCCTAACTGCTGATTGGCTCTCATTTAATGAACAAACCCCCAATATGTTTGTCTGATGAAAAAAAAGAAAGAATATAGCTAAAGGCGCTGCCGTAAATTGATGGGACAGTTATTGCCAGTTGCCGTGCCAACCAAACACTCTGCTTCTCAATACACATCCCCTGTCTCTCCTCTCTACAGCATTGCTTTGGCCACTGGGTGAAGCTGAAGCAGATAGATTCTCACCAATACCACATATGTTGACTATCTATACACAAGTGTTACTATTGAATGGTGATATCAGGATATCAGCCACAGAGGAATGACAGAAGGAGATGATCCACTTGGATTCAAATCTATAACTCACAGGTTGCACATACATTAATGCATCAGGTACACAAACTCAAAGAGCAGTGATTGTGCTTTTTCACTTTGAAACAATTGCACAGTTGTGATTTCTGCATGTGATTTTAAGTTTTTTATGGAAAGGAGAAACGTTTTCTAAACTATGCAGCTCAGCCAAGCTCCCTGGCATATCCCTGGAGTGGCAGAACCCTTCATCCCTCCATCCTTTCACATGTGGGGGGGAGCTAGCCATCAGGGACTCAGCTGGTCCGGCCGCAACCCGATGTGCCTTGCTTAGACCTGATATTGCCCTGACGGGTGTCCCCCCTGTGGAATACGAATCTGCCGACAATACATCCCCCAGGATGCTTTGCCAGATCAGGAGGAAAGCCAAAACCTGAGCAAGCCTACCTATGCGGAACAAGTGCCGCAGTTTTGAAAACGCAGAGAGTTTGAGAGCTGTGAGATAACCCGCCAGAAATCTTACAACACGTGCGTGCGTAACTGCCGCAGTGTAGGCAAAGTCAGCTGAAGCATTCATAGTGGACAGGCAAGCAGAAGAGTAGACGGACTAGAAGTGCAGCAGTGAGGGTGTGGAGCACCACGGGCCGTTCCCTGCTTCATGGTGACATTCAAGATACTGCCTCCCACAGCACGTGCCTTTTAAACCCTCACAGGACTCTGCTAATCGCCCTGATGAGAACCAATGCCTAGGCCCCACTGATGAAACTATAACAAGAAGTAATAAGGCCTATTGATAAAAAGGGAAGGCTTGACAGAGCAGAGGAAGTGGATTGTGAGTCAGTGGAGAAGGGCGGAGACTACCTGGGACGAGTTAGGTGCCAACAAGAGAAACGCCAACCCACACCTTGTACCCCTGGAGGAGACTAGACAGGGAGCATGCAACCTTTTGGCTCTACCTATAAGGAACTGGAAGGCTGCAGGAGGTAAATGCCCTTCACCACTAACCCTAATGATAATGGGGAAAAACCTGTTGCAGGATTGGTATGAATACAACTGCCTGGAAAGAACCTTTATGTCTGGGTTGAGAAATAGCCATCACCCAGAGCTGTTGTGGGAAGTGCATGTAATTAATGTGGAATTTGTATAGGGCCTTCGTGCCATTGGTATGGCCACAAAGTGCTGTAGGTGAATTCCCTTGCCAGACCTAAGTCCGAGATATGAGAGATTAGTCGGAGTGATTTAGAATGCGTGTGTGCATTTTAGCCCGTACAAAAGTAGGTAGGGGTGACTAAGTTCAGGCTTGTGGTTGGATGCTGTGAAGGCCGCCTGAGGGTATGCATATCAAGGCAACTGATTATGTGTCCAGCTAGACCAGATTTTTATTGTGGGTCTTAGCTGAATTCTAGTGGCAGAGGTAATGTGCGATATGAGATCAGGTAGTAGGTGACCGCAGATGTGTGCGGTGGGTGGCCATACCTTGGGAGGGATACGGCTGTCTTGCATTGAGATGGAGGGACATACGTAACCCTGACACAGGGCAGGTCCTGACATATGGATCTATGGGGATGCTTTCTGTGCGTGCTCAGCACTTTATTGGAGTCTCCTCATGTGCTCAGTACTCTCTTGGAGTCCCCTCATGTGATTGATCGATGCCCCTTCCTACCTGTCTGGGAGTGAATTTCCCTCGATAGGCAGATTAGGTCAGTGAAGATACAGGTGGGACGAGCCAGGTCTTGAGTGCTTTCTGGAAGATGAGGTGATCCTCTCTGCAGCATATGCTCAGGCCTGTCCTTTGGGAACCATTGTGATGTTGATGCTCTTTGAAGGCCACTTAAGAAAGAAATTACATTGAGGGACTAGATTGTGGATCTGAGGTGCTTGGGGGACCAGTTGTGGATCCATGGTCCTGGGGAGACAGGTTATGAAATCCAGATCCAGGGGAGACCTACTGTGAATCGTTGTAAAGTTGCGGTCTGAAAGAGACCACACTCAAGAAGGTCAAATCCAAAGGGCTTGTTGTGAGAGCCACGTTATGGGGAGACCTAACCATAATTCACAGGGCTAGTGAAAGCCAAGAAAAAGTGCTGACCAGGCTGAAGAAAGCTGCAAGAGCGAGGGAACATTGAAAGACCCAGAGGGACGAGTGAAGGACCCACTGAAAACAAAGAGGCTGAATTGAAAACAAGTCAGAATGTGAGTAAGGATCAGCCTGAGAGAAGTTTCATGTAAGGATACGTTTGGCTGATCTTCTTGATAAGAGCAGTGATGAATTTATGGTTGTATACTAATTGACCTTTTCAGAATTGACCTCGGGAGAATTGACCTAATTTAGAAGGTCAATTAGGACATATATGTGGGGGGAACCCCGGCAGCCCACCACCCAATCCAAAA
Organism: Ambystoma mexicanum; assembly: GCF_040938575.1. NCBI lineage: Eukaryota > Metazoa > Chordata > Amphibia > Caudata > Ambystomatidae > Ambystoma > Ambystoma mexicanum. The sequence goes on along the minus strand of NC_090931.1, from coordinate 251,606,977 downwards.
ACCCCCACAATCCCCCACCCAATCCCCTTAAATTATTTATAATCCAAAACCAACCCAATACATATATAAAATAACTAAAATAATATAAAGGTCAATTGTGCAGAAGGTCAATTAGGACCACTATAAATAGGTCAATTGTGCAAAAGGTCAATTGTAAAGGTCAATTTGGGTAATACCGAATTTATAAGAATAGGTTTGAGACGTTGCTTTGGGACAAGCATTGGAACGTTTGTGTTATTGGGATAGGAGCAGCCAAGGGGCTAAAGGATTCATTAAAGATTAGGATTTGGACTTTTCCTTGGCTCCACAGATTAGGGTGTCTCGGTGAACACCAGGACATTTACTATGGGGACTAAGTGCATGGCAAAACCATATCCCACATTTATTTTGAGTAATTCATGCACAGTTATCTGGGAGATATCCAATTTAGTTGCAATTCTGTTAGGCTTCAATCCAGCCCAGAAAACCCTATATCCTAAATAAAAGCAGTCTTTTGTTTAACCCACAATTGTGCTTTGATGATATAATTTACTGTGGTTTACCACAGTGCCACAAACAATGCTGCTTTTCAGGTATGTGCTAAATACGTGGTCTATCGATACATGCTGTAGCCGCTACTGTAACCCGCAGTCTGATTGTTCAGTTCAGACCCTCATCCTGCCATGTCTGTCTTTTTATGTGTGCTCTGAGGCCCATGGTCATTTGGCGTGCTATAAATATTAAGATATATAATTAAAAAAATAGACCTTACAGCATTTCCAAACCATACCATCGCACACAGTCAGCAGGAAGCAAAAAAATATTGCAGCATCCAAATTCTATCATGATGTCAACGCATCTGACAATATTTCCGCAGTTGGGCATCACAAACATCCGATAGTATGTTAAGAGACCTTGCAGCATGACATATCTATGTTCTCACAATCTATGCTATGGCATAAAAAGACGTGAGGCTGTAAACGGATGAAGCCACATTTCCTCACTATAACATTACAGACAGGCAGCAGGATGTAAATAGAGCTGGCAGCATTTCCTAGCAACACCATCCCAAACCTTGGAAAATAAACTCATGTGGCAGCATTCCATAGCTGCCCACCAACAAGATACAAACAGGTTTGTCAGATTTCGGATTCTATGATATCCCAAACAAGAGTATGTAGATAGGCCTTCCAGCATATTAGCACCAGGCACAGGGGAGGCAGCCAATCAGTAGCCAAGGAACACGGGCTGAATCTCTCAGTGTAAGCCAACATTCCAAGCTGCCTGATGGCTGCTTCCCCTGCCCAAGCTACTCCTCACTGATGAGCCCCAACAAGGGCGAAACATGTTTGGGGATGCTTGTGGTCTCGTGCAGAAGGGATGTGGCCTAGCAGTTCGAGCTGGACTGCCCCTTTTGTGGTGGGGCCAAGCCTGATTTGCATATGGTCTTTCCCCTTCTGTAATGGCTTGGCAGGCAAAGAACGGTGGTCTGGAGGGTTGCCCACAGCATTGACAGTGGTTAAGATTCATTCTAAACCTTCCAGCCATCACCTCTTTGTTTTTGCTTTGCTTCCCCTGCCCACCATCTTTCTCCCACATCCCTTTCCTTTATCTTCCCCCCCCTCCTCACTTACCTGAGTGGGCAGGCCCGCCTTCCCGATCCATGGCGGCCATCTTACTGAAGTATTTTCAATCAATGAAAAGGACGCCACGAGGCGTCCCGTTCATTGAATGAAAATACAATGCTCTCAGTACAACGGGTTACCGGATTGGCAACCCAGGCTGCTTATAGCGTTAAAACCCTGCCGGATCGGGTTTTAATGGCCCGGGGACTCTCGTTAAACGCCCTCACGGGTCTTAGCACTTAAGAGTAGCTACATCAACACAATCTGCAGGATACAAACAGCTGACAGTATTCTCCCTCTACAACATAACATACAACTTTATAAATAATGTTAAATGATGTGGTTTCATTCCATAGCTATTGTATAGAAAGAAGCCAGCAAAGCAGACAGCAATCTCTAGCTATGGCATTATATGTAGCGGGATACACATATCTGGCATCACACCAGTCATCTGCACAGCCACCAATGTGGAGCAGGTCGACAATACTGTGTCATTACCTTGCGTCCAAACTTCTGGGGGAACATGGACTATCTCATGAAGCCCAACAAGCATGTGGCGAGAGAGTGGTTGCACGATCACACAAGACTGCTCCAAACGCCATGTTGTGTAGTGAATGACATTTACTCAGTACACTTTGCTACACCTCCTTGTCTTCCAGCACTGATTAGCTCCTACAGATTCCAACTTATTAAAGCAGGTCTCTATCAACAGAATAGGGTAGGGATGCTGAGAACAGCAAACATTCCCCTCCCACATCTGAAACCACATAATCCATGTGACTATTCCGCTTGAATATCAGAATATCCTGTAAGGAAGTGGGTAATCTAGTGATGCCACCCCTCTGGAGACTCACACTCTCCCGTTCCTCTCAGCGTCACCTCCGGTCCTTCGTTGGTTACTTTGCAAGTGCACCCAAGACTTGCTGATTTGCAAATATGTAGTTGAAGAACCATTATTTGGTCCTCTAGTCAATGAATGCCACAAGTGCTATACATTGCTCCTCAACACCCCTTCCTTTCTCTTTGCCTTCTCTGTGCCATTGCGCTTATGCCAGGGAGTGGTAAAGTGCCACTGTATGTGCCAAAACCAACCCAAAAAAGCCACTCTTTCCTTGCTGATGCAAACACTAGTCACCACCACCACCTCCAGTCAAAAGCCCAACTTGCAATGTGCAATGCCAAGGCTACACTTAAAAAGCAAAGCCAAACACAATTAGATAATCAAGGAAGGATATGCCCATAAAGGATAAGCAACTGAAGACCCTGCTTGCCCATCTGCGTGGAGTAATTTGACATTTTTCTTTTGAATTAGAGTTAATTGCTACATATCTTGAAGGTGTGGTAGTTAGCTCATCCAGGTCTCATCCCCATTCTGGTTTGTTTGTTTTTTGTTTATTAATTTGCATTGCGCGCCAGACCCAGAGGTATCAGGGCGCAGTGTTACAGGAAGACTCTCAGTTTAGGTTACACATGACAAATATACAAATCAAAAGGTAAAGGAGTACATTTACATACATGGTTAAGTGGTTAATTACCGTTGTTGAGCTCACAATACACCATTCTAAATGGCAGAACATTTTGTGAGTAGAGATGATTTTTTTCGTTTTTCTCTTCCTTTTATACAAACATTGGGTATGATTCCGATTTTCCTTTGTGCAAATATTATTGTGAATATGTGTCTAAAATGTTTGAAATAATGTGTCTATTATTGTTCTGTAGAATATTTGCTAGACTCATTTGTTTAAAATTATACACAGCCCTGATGAAGGTCCCACAATAGTCGAAACACGTGTTGGCTGTCCAATAAAACATTCAGTGTCTAATAAGGAGCAGCAGTGGGGTGATAATCTGATCAAATAGAATTGTATTGGGTTGTGGCGGAGGTGGCACGCTTTTGTCACAACACAATTTTCTTTCTGTAAGATGTTGGGTCCGAGTCTTACTTCAACTGAAGCCCTGCTTTCACCCATGTTGAGTGATTTGATCATTTTCTTTTGAATTAGAAATGATACATATATTTCAGGTGTGGTAGTTAGCTCAACCAGGCCTCAGCCCCTTTCTGGTTAAGTGACTTGCACATTTGCCCTGGTTTAAAATCTGCTTGATGCTAGAGTGACATATGTACAAACAGGACTGAGTTAAGCTACCTCTCCCTTTGATGCAGGGTAAATGTTGACAGCAAACTACATATAAAGGACTTTTTCCATTAGCTGTATTTGATCACACTATCATAACACAAAAGCAGGTAAAACAAAGTTTGTTCTAAAATGTCAACATAAAAATAGACATCTGCATATGACATACAATACTAGATCGGTGGGGTTAGTACACAGAGTGTTTATGTGCTACATACATATTCATGGCGCATTTCAACTGTTGACACTATTTGGGTGTTTCTGGTTCGGAGACTGTATGTTACAATTGTTTTTCTCCTCAATTTAACACATGGCTAGAAAACTCAGAACTTTTGTCAGGACTCGAGGTGCTGGAATATTGTAAAGCAAAGACGTATTGACAAAAGGTCTGGATGTCATCTAAACAAATTAAAAAGGACAAGACAAATGATGGGTATTGAGTAGACAGGGAGTGTGATCATTGTTTCAAATCTGACTGATGCTAGATTGACACAATAGGAATGCAAAGTGAGATGCTGCACACATGCACTTACAAACAGGGAAACAAGGTTTGGCACAATTGCGGAGCTCTTACAGGGGCATAGCACTCGGCAGACTTTTAGCACTTTAAAAAATATCCCACATCATTTTTCGTAAAGCTAGTTAGTCGAAGAGAGGGGCACCACCTCCACCGCCCTCCCCCAAGGGGAGTTCATAAATATTTCTGACATTCTTTTAAAATGCCCGCATGTCTGCTCGTTGCAATAAAAGGGTTTCATAGGAGCGGCCATAAATCAAGCGGTGTCCCATAAAATATTCGCGATATAATTCACCCTCTCGGTTCTGCTGACACTCAGCCTCTAAGCCCTGGGGTTTCATGGTTCAGCCGGAGCGGCGGTACGTGTTGAGTGGAATAGATTTTGATGAGCCTCCCTTTTGCTGTCTCGCTCGATCCATTTTCATTAACCAGTCTAACAAGACGGAGCAGATAAAGCGTGCAAGTGTTCAAGCAGTCTCGCATTCAGAGAAAACGCGTCCCATTCCCACAAAGTGACTCTTGTAATAGTGCAGAGGCACTTTAAATCGCTCCTCACGTGGTTCCCGAATGGCAAATAAAGCTTAGTGGCTCCAGCAACTAATTGCCAAGCGCCAGCTAATTTCCCTTTTCAGTAAGCAATTTCCCCCATTTATTCCTGTGCCAGCTCCCAGATGACATGTTCGGTTGAAGGATGATTGCCATAGACTTTGCTATTGAACTACATACCTGCAGACTGAAACCGGGAGGCGGCCATTTTGGGACCGCTGGTGACTTGTACAGTCCTTACACATCCCATGTGGGACTCCCACTTGTGATTTATGTTCAGAAATGTGCGGGTCCAATTGTTAGTATCGGGTGCCATTTTTTATTTATTTTCTCTTTGGGCTGCATTGGATTTTGTTTTTTTTCCTGTTTTGTTGAGCTTTTTTTGTTGTACATATTCTTGTGTCAGGTTTGAGCTTTATAAAACATTTTAAATTAAATAAAAAACATGGTGGCATGCCTTTCCTACGCTGCAAGTGCAAGGCAGGGCTTTCCCATGCCGCACTTGCATTGTGGCAAAGTATCACACAAAAGGAAGGGGCATAAGGATGTGCGTTTGGGGTGGGGTAGTGGGCGGGTTGTGAGCAGGGAAGGGCCCATTTATGGAGCAGGCCCTGGGACGTCATACGTCTGATATGGAGCAGGATGCTGTGCCGTGGTGGAAAATCGAGGTCACTGTAGGCGGGGCATTGGGGTGCTTGAAACAGTGGGTGCCAGTGCTGTAAATGGGCAGGTACTTGCCAGTACTGAGTATCTGGACTTCTTTTATTTGAAAGACATATTATCTGCACTTCTCATAAGCAAGTCAATACTTTTGATGGGAGAGGTCCTGCACTTAACAATAGTAAGCAGGTTCTCTGGAATGTTGAGTACTGTAGGGTGACCCGTAGTCCCGGTTTTCCCAGGAGTTTTTTCATTTTCCAAACCCCGTCCGGGGATTGGAAAGCTAGCTGGCTACGGTCCTGGTTTTTGCCGGGACCCGATTTTGAAATACCACTAGCCAAGTGGGTGGCAGCAGGAGGACAAGGACAGAATATCTTAAAAGGTATCAGAAAGTGATCAGACCATAATACCTTTTTCGGCAGAGCCACAGTAATGGCCAATTCGGCAGAAAAAGTAACGTCAAGAATCCCACCCATATCGTGGGTAACTTGAGATACAAATTGGTAAAGGCCAAGATCAATAAAAGCCTCAAAGAATGAGGCTAGTGTAGGAATAAGAGGGGTGTTAAAGTCTCCCAACACCACGATATTGGCAAACCGTACCCTAAGAGAATCCACCAAATTGAGGAAAGGAGCCAAGAATGCAGTATAAGGGACAGGAGGGCGATATACGTTAAGAAAATGTATGGAATAGGAGGCATCTACTGCCAGACGTAAAAGGAGCGCTTCCATACACAAGTTGTGGGGTACAGCTACCACAGAAAATATCAGTTTATATTTAAAAATTATACCAATGCCGCCACCAGGATGGGGTGCAATTTGATCCAAATGAAGAATCTTGTAGCCTGCAGTTAGTGCCTCCGAAAAGGTATGCACTGAGCTATCAGTAAACTAAGTTTCGGCACAGACAAAACAAGTCCAGGACATCATCTTGCAGTAACTCAAAGATAGACGTGACATGTGCCACCAAGGACGGTGTATTGAGTAGGTAAGTATTCAAAGCGAATTTCCCTCCAAGGATCTCCTCAGGGACAGGAAGCGACATTTGTGTTGTGTCAAACTGAACAGAAAATATCGTGTCAGATGGGGCAAAGTCCACTAGAGACTGACGCACATAGTAGATCACCTTATTTCTGCCGTTGCTGCCATCGCAGCCTGGACGGGCACAGACGGGCTAGACTTTGATGCGACTTTGGTGTGGAAGGCGTGCTCCCGATGTGCTTGTCTGCTGTGCTTCAGGTGTATTCCTGAAAATAAAGACATATCTCAATAGCTGGGTCTCTCCCACTAATGGACAGTGAAGAGAGACTCCCAGTCACTATGTGTGGTGGCGAGAAAAGATTGACTGCCCGCTACCAGGCACATGCCCTGGAAGGCGTGGGTGGGGAAGCCAGGCACCTTCCTGCGTTCGAGCCAGCTACAAGGAGCATAGCAGAATAATTCAAACAATAATAGAAATAAAAAATGAATGCCAGTAACAATTTAAAGCGGCGTCCAGTCACCCGCCAGCCTCGCTCGTCGAGCAGTGAAAGGAAATAAATATAAAGTGCACCACTAATGGCAAACAAAATGTGTAAAAGGAAAACAAAAACAACAACCCGACTGGTCTCCTGGTCGTTCCTGCTGTCCTCTGAATAGCTGGAGCAGCACTGCCTAAGAGTTGAGAGTACCGGGTCCCTCCCACTGCTAGACTGTGAAGAGAGACTCCCAGTCACTATGTGTGGTGGCGAGAAAAGATTGACTGCCCGCTACCAGGCACATGCCCTGGAAGGCAAGGGAGGGGAAGCCAGGCACCTTCCTGCGTTCAAGCCAGCTACAAGGAGCATAGCAGAATAATTCAAACAATAATAGAAATAAAAAATTGTTAGGCGATCCTCTGCACACCAGGCCACTACACATCAGAACACTGCTCACATTCCCCCAGCATCCCCTCCCAAGCTTCGAGGCTCATGTGATTCGGTGAACCCACAGAACCGAAAACTCCGTACCAGCTTTAGTGTACGGGCTCGATTACAACCCTTTCTGCATTGGCAATTGCCTTGGAGAACATATAGCAGAAGGGGCGGCGTTTCGTCTTCACGTCGGTCATGTGATTCACTGTGGCGTTCCTCACGTGATCTTGGTGGACGTCACATGACCCAGAGAAGTCACATGACCCAGGGACGCTCAGTATAAAGGTCTGAGAGACAGAACGCTCATTGCTTCTCAGCTGGCTTCAGACCCTGTTTGGCGTTACTACTTGCTCCTTGTTATCTTGATCATGGAACTCTACCTCGGACTCCCTCGGACACCCCTTTTGTACCTTTGCTTGGAACTGTTGACCTGTTGCCGGATTTTGGACTTCACCTCGACTTGTCTTTGGATCATCCCTGGTTACCTTGCGGAACTTCTACGCCCTTTCCCTTCTTGGGATTCAAGTCAAGCCCTCTCTCCTACAGGTGGCTAACCCGTCATCCACGCTAACCTGCGGTTCTACCATTCCAGGGACCGCCGCATCATCTGAGTCTCGAACCTCTCTACTAGGTTACCTGGGTCACCCTTACACCAGATAGGTAAGACACTTTAGATCCTTTTGTTTATCTGACTGTATTGTGATTGCCTGGTACTTAACCCCGTTCCTTCTTGACAGCAGCATCGGTGTTCCAGAGGCTCCGTGGATCTGGGAAGACATCTCCCACCTGTGGCCTCAAAGGTCGCACAGCGGGTTTCTATTTAGTTCCCCTGTGCGTCACTTGGGGACAGAGGACTCATCGGTCTACACGACACTCAAGTCAGAACAGACTGAGAAGCCGTTTAGTCGTGTTTGACGATGCAGGGATCCACGGAAGAACCCATAGCTGCTTTAGTCCAGGCAATTACAGTATTAAGGGCAGATATGGCAGCCGCGAACACAGTGATCCACCAAAGGTTGGATTCCATACAGAGTGTTCAGCATTCCCTTCCTGCAGACCCTGAGTTTGGAGATGCCAGCTCCTTCACTACACCCCCTCCCTTGGCTACTTCTACAGTCCCAACTCCAATGATCCTCCCAACTCCTTCCCCCCTGGCTGCTCCGGAACGCTATCAAGGTGACCCCAAGAAATTCAGAACCTTTGTTAATCAGTGCAAGTTACACTTCTTATGCAGACCTTTGGCTTTTCCTACTTCCACTACTAAAGCCGCCTTCGCCCTCTCCCATCTAGCCGGAACGGCTGCCGCTTGGGCGAATCCCCTGCTAGAGAACAATAGCCCAGTCCTTTATGACTTCGATTTGTTGGTTCTAGAAATGTCTCGAGTATTCGATACCCGACACAAGGCACAGTCTAGGGATTTGGAGTTTTTAGAACTGACTCAGGGTAGAAGGACTTTGATAGAATACATCACCCGTTTCAATCAACTAGTTGCAGAAACATCATGGCCAGAAAACAAGCGGGCGGTGGTCTTTTATAGGGGGTTGAGTAACACCATGAAAGATGCTTTATCAGTGATCCCTTCTATGCCTACTCAGTATCAGGGATTGGTTGATCTCGTCTTGCAGGTAGATGCACGACGATCAGAGCGTAGAGCTGAATTGGGGGTCTCTTCCCATCCTACTGTTGCTAGTACTCCTGCTTCCAGTACAGAAGAACCTATGCAAGTGGGAGGTTTACGTAGTCCTATCACAACATCAGAGAGGGAACGTAGAAGGGTGGACAATGCATGCTTTTATTGTGGCACCACTGGACATTTTGTGAAAGAGTGTCCTCGACGTCCCAAGAAGAGCCAGGTTTTTCGGATGGCTCGACCTTAGATCCGGAGAACAGGTCGAGTGTCCCGTCATCCTCTCCGGGTACCTCTCTTGCCTTTGCTCGTGTCCAACCCATCTCTGTAAAGGCTACTCTATGTCCCTCTACAGGCCTTCTTCATGCAGTCAATATCATCATTGATTCAGGTGCCACTGGTAATTACATAGATATTGATTTGGCCCATTCCCTCAACCTACCTTTAGTGGTAAAAACACGACCGGAACATGTCCAAGCCGTAGACGGCTCTGCATTAGTTTCTGGTCCTGTTAGACACCAAACTGCACCCCTCTTGTTGAACATACAAGAAACACACACAGAAACCTTAAGTTTTGATTTAATTACCACACCCCAATTCGGTATCATACTAGGAATTCCATGGTTACGTGATCATAATCCACTGATCAATTGGCAGTCAGGCACTGTACTCTTCGAGTCCGAAGTCTGTCAGAATTATTGTCTCCCGGTCCATCAGGCCTCTGACACACCTTCTCGGGCCTTGGGAGCTTTAGCTCAACTCACTGTTGATGATCCAGAGATTGTTCATTCACATACTGTTGGGGGGTTGGTGTCTGGGATTCCGCCTGAGTACAAAGCATTCGAATCAGTTTTCGATCGGGGCTCTTCCGAGGTACTTCCTCCACATAGACCATATGACTGCCCAATCGAAATACTTCCTGATTCCACTATCCCTTCGGGCAGGATCTATTCTTTGTCCCCTTCGGAGGAACAAGCATTGAAGCAGTATGTACAGAACGCCTTACGTTTAGGACACATCCGTCCCTCCACTTCACCAGCAGCAAGTCCCATTTTCTTTGTACCCAAGAAGGAGGGGGATTTACGCCCTTGTGTGGATTATCGACGTCTTAACGCTATCACAAAAAAGGATAGATATCCAATCCCGTTAATCACCCCACTTCTAGACCATTTAACACATGCTTCCGTTTTCACCAAGCTTGACCTACGTGGCGCATACAATTTAGTACGCGTTCGCGAGGGAGACGAGTGGAAAACGGCTTTCTGTACTCGTTACGGCTTGTACGAATATTTAGTCATGCCTTTTGGCCTATGTAATGCCCCGGCCACATTTCAACGATTCATGAATGACATATTCAGGGATATTCTGGATGTTTACATGGTTGTGTACTTGGACGACATCTTAATCTTTTCTCGTGATCTTGATGACCATGTAAAGCATGTTCGAGAAGTACTATCCCGTTTGAGAGAACATTCCTTATTTGCCAAACCTGAGAAATGTCAGTTCCATAAAACTTCTGTTGAGTTTCTGGGTTTCCACATCGCCCCTGGGGCGTTATCCATGAACGAATCTAAGGTCAAAGCAGTATTAGATTGGCCAGTACCTCAAACACTCAAGTCCTTGCAGGCCTTTTTGGGATTCGCCAACTTTTATAGACGTTTCATTTCTTCTTTTTCCACAATTGTTGCGCCGCTCACGGCTCTGACTAGTCCTCAGGTACCCTATCATTGGCACAGGGAACATCAGGAGGCTTTTGAGGCTTTGAAAACCGCCTTCACTACCGCACCGGTACTCCAACACCCCAATCCTGATCTTCCGTTCATAGTCGAGGCGGATGCCTCTTCCTTTGCTCTCGGTGCGGTACTGTCTCAAACGTGTCCTACTACAGGCAAATTACATCCAGTGGCATACCATTCCCGTAAGTTTTCCAGTACTGAGTCTCATTACACCGTTACGGAGAAAGAACTCTTGGCTGTCATGGATGCCTTCCGTGTTTGGCGTCATCATCTTCTGGGGGCTAAACACTCCATCACAGTATACTCCGATCATCGGAATTTACAGGATCTGGCTTCTCTGAAGTGCATTAATAGCAGACAGGTCCGATGGCACCTTTTCTTTTCCGCTTTTGATTTTCGTATTATGCATCGTCCTGGCACTTCACATGGGAAAGCAGATGCCTTGTCACGTTCCCCGGGGGGGGTCCAGTTGCCTGCCTTCCCTGACACCGTTCTCGGAAAGTGTCATGTGATTTGTCTCTGTACACCCTCATTGTCCCTTTTAGACTCGGTCCGATCCTGGACTAGCAAACATTCTGATCAGTTGCGAGAATGGGATCCGGTGTATTCTGATGGATTACCTTTCGTACATGAACGCCTGTTCCTTCCCACACCTGACACGCGTAATCTGGCCCTTGAGTGGTCTCATGATGCTCCCTTTAATGCCCATCCCGGACAAGGACGCACTTTAGATCTTCTCAAGCGTTGGTGTTGGTGGCCTTCTATGAAGCGCGATGTGGAGTGTTATGTCAATTCGTGCGCAGTATGTGCTCAGGCTAAACATCGAAGAGGTCGACCGGTTGGGTTGTTACTTCCGCTTCCGGTACCTCCTAGGCCCTGGCATACGTTGACTATGGATTTCGTTACTGATCTCCCCAAGTCGAAAGGCTTTGATTCCGTCTGGGTAGTGGTGGACACGTTCACAAAAATGGCTCGTTTTGTTCCTTGTAAAGGCATTCCTTCGGCCCCTGTCTTGGCGGATTTGTTTTTTGAACATGTGTTCATGCTATTCGGCCTCCCTTCGGTCATTATATCCGATCGTGGTTCACAGTTCACCTCTCGGTTCTGGAGATCGTTGACGAGATTATTGGGCATTGATACCAGGTATTCGTCGGCCTATCATCCTGAGACCGATGGGCAAACCGAAAGGACGAATCAATCCATGGAACAGTACCTTCGCTGTCTTATATTGCAACATCAGACCTCTTGGTTGGCCGTGTTACGGCTTGCGGAGTTCGCGTACAATAATGCGGCTCATTCAGCTACTGGTTATTCTCCTTTTTACGCCCTCTACGGCCAACATCCCAAGGTCTTGCCGGTCCCTGATGCTTCCAGTTCTTCGAACCCTGCGGCCACGACATGTCTTAGGGATCTGTCGGTTGTACATGCTAGTACCGTGGTTCATCTCACCGAAGCAAAGACTTCTATGAAGGCCCGTGTGGATAGCAAACGTACTGCTGCTCCCCCTCTGGTGGTGGGTTCTAGGGTCTGGTTGTCGTCACGCCATCTTCGCCTAGCGGGTTGCCGGAAGTTATTACCTCGCTTTGTCGGCCCGTATGTGATCTCTCAGGTTGTGAATCCGGTGGCTTTTCGTCTGGTGCTACCCAGTTCTTGGCGTATCCATCCTGTGTTTCATGTCTCCCTCCTCAAACCTTGTCCTGACTCTGTCCGTCTTCGTACCCCTGTTGCGCCAGTGTCCTTGACCTCTCCTGATGTTTTTGAGGTGTCGGCCATTTTGGGTTCCAGATGGTTTAGGGGTAGGCTCCAGTATCTGGTGGATTGGAAGGGTTATGGCCCGGAGGAGCGTTCGTGGGTGTCCGCCCCTGATCTGAACGCCCCTCGGTTAGTAGCCCGTTTCCATAAGGATCATCCGTCCTGCCCACGGGGTCGTGGGCCATTGGGGGGGGGCTATGTTAGGCGATCCTCTGCACACCAGGCCACTACACATCAGAACACTGCTCACATTCCCCCAGCATCCCCTCCCAAGCTTCGAGGCTCATGTGATTCGGTGAACCCACAGAACCGAAAACTCCGTACCAGCTTTAGTGTACGGGCTCGATTACAACCCTTTCTGCATTGGCAATTGCCTTGGAGAACATATAGCAGAAGGGGCGGCGTTTCGTCTTCACGTCGGTCATGTGATTCACTGTGGCGTTCCTCACGTGATCTTGGTGGACGTCACATGACCCAGAGAAGTCACATGACCCAGGGACGCTCAGTATAAAGGTCTGAGAGACAGAACGCTCATTGCTTCTCAGCTGGCTTCAGACCCTGTTTGGCGTTACTACTTGCTCCTTGTTATCTTGATCACGGAACTCTACCTCGGACTCCCTCGGACACCCCTTTTGTACCTTTGCTTGGAATTGTTGACCTGTTGCCGGATTTTGGACTTCACCTCGACTTGTCTTTGGATCATCCCTGGTTACCTTGCGGAACTTCTACGCCCTTTCACTTCTTGGGATTCAAGTCAAGCCCTCTCTCCTACAGGTGGCTAACCCGTCATCCACGCTAACCTGCGGTTCTACCATTCCAGGGACCGCCGCATCATCTGAGTCTCGAACCTCTCTACTAGGTTACCTGGGTCACCCTTACACCAGATAGGTAAGACACTTTAGATCCTTTTGTTTATCTGACTGTATTGTGATTGCCTGGTACTTAACCCCGTTCCTTCTTGACAGCAGCATCGGTGTTCCAGAGGCTCCGTGGATCTGGGAAGACATCTCCCACCTGTGGCCTCAAAGGTCGCACAGCGGGTTTCTATTTAGTTCCCCTGTGCGTCACTTGGGGACAGAGGACTCATCGGTCTACACGACACTCAAGTCAGAACAAAAATGAATGCCAGTAACAATTTAAAGCGGCGTCCAGTCACCCGCCAGCCTCGCTCGTCGAGCAGTGAAAGGAAATAAATATAAAGTGCACCACTAATGGCAAACAAAATGTGTAAAAGGAAAACAAAAACAACAACCCGACTGGTCTCCTGGTCGTTCCTGCTGTCCTCTGAATAGCTGGAGCAGCCCTGCCTAAGAGTTGAGAGTACCGGGTCCCTCCCACTGCTAGACTGTGAAGAGAGACTCCTGTTTACTCTATGCATGGTGGAGAGAAACGAAAGACCGCCCACTACCAGGCACGAGCACTGGAATGCGTTTGAGGGGAAGCCAGGCACCGTCCTGCTGGCGGGCCAGCTACAAGGAGAATAGCAGAATAATTAAAACAACAATAGAAATAAAACATTAATGGCAGTAACAATTAAAAGAGGTGTCCAGTCACCTGCCAGCCTCGCTAGTTGAGCAGTGAAAGGAAATAAATATAAAGTGCACAACTAATGGCAAACAAAATGTGTAAAAGTCAAACAAAAACAACAAACCCGACTGGTCTCCTAGCCGTACCTGATGTCTGGCTTGGGCTTATAACAGTAATGTATGTCTGGCTTCCATCACCCACTTTTGAGAATCTAGCACATAGAATTGATGTCTGACAAGGCAGGTAAGTTCACTGCCTTAGGTCAGGCGGCATTACCAAGTACAGGGCATCATTTGATACTTGTAGGGGAAATCTGGCAAGCGCTCTGCTGCTCTGCCGGGACATCTTATTTTGGCTGTCTTTTCGCAAGCTACTTTACTTAGGCTTTTCGTAGGCTACCTTATTTAGGCTTTACAAAAAAGAAATGGGGCTTGCAGGCATTTGCCCCATTAAAAGAAACACAGAAAAACAAAATGAAATGGGGCTCCACACAGGCAGGGGCAGTGAGCACAGAAGAAAAGCAGGCACAGGGGTAGCCGTGAAAAGAATGACATGGTCAGACAATGTAGACACCTGCTGCTCCCTATTTTAGCCACTGTCACAAATCCAAGTGGACTCCAGAGAGGTCACAACAGAAAGGGGTAGTCTCCAGAGTTTTATTAGAGTCAGTGTGCAATTTCAAAGTAACTTTAAGGAATGGCACAAAATAAGTGACTTTTCAGAACCATAATAATGCCTTCCTTCAAGTAGTCTCTCCTGGTCTCTCACTGCTGCCACCACAGTGTCCTTCAAGGTGGGTGACCTGTCCCTTGGCCAATTGTGAGATAGGCTCCACAGTTTCTCCCCGAGTAAGACTGGTGAGGAGGGTCTAAGTTTCTTCTATTGTGTTCCTGAACTACTCCTTGACCCATGGACCTGAGCCTACAATCCCTCAATGTGCTCTTTCCACCATGCTCGTCCGACTTTCACTTGTGCCTGTGCGCCAGCGGCTTGTCTTCTCAGATGACCTGCTTGCCGTCTTATGACTAGTCCCCTTGACGTTCTGCCACAAGCTCGTTCCTCCCCACACCTGCTCGGCACAGCGTGTGGATAATCGTTGTTTCTTGTTCTCAATGGTACTCTACCTATGTCCCCAAGGAGCCTCTGATCTCCACTCCTTCTAGTCTCACCTTCCCTTCCTCTTATCCGTCTTCCTCCTTGACCAATGTTACTCCTCCTCCCAACTACTTTTCTGCTGCCTCCTTCCTCTGGTTTCTTACCATCATCTTCTCCTCTCTAACATCTCGGCACTTCTCCTAAGATGACTTCTACCATCTGGTCTCTGCCACTTTCTCCTTCAAAGTCTCTGTCAAATGTCTCCTTCCCTCGCACTGTTCCTTTCTGTCCTTCAGCAACTCCTAGTCCTCCAACCTCTCCTGCTTCACCATCTCTCCTGCACCTTTAATCTCACCTCCTCCTTCTTCCACATGTGCAACCTCTCCTTCATCTCCAGCTTCCACCTCCTGTATCTCCAAACTCTTGTACGCTCTCCTGCTCTGCTCCCCTAAACTTCCACACTTGCGCTTGACAGCTCCCGCCTTACATCAGGCACTACTTCCACCCCCGGGTCAGGGCTAGAATCAAGCGTCTGCACATGTGTGCCACTAATACTGTAAGCACAGGATTGGTTATAAGAAAAGCATGTGTCATTTTCAATGAAATCCGCTGTAGGGTTACTTAAGCTGAGTGATGGGCTGACTGCCCGTACAAGAGTATGATTTCCCATCTTGGTTCTCTCATTAGCAGGCATGAGCGTTGACGCCCACGCCCAGAGACTCACAAGTGGGCAATGTGCTGCTGGCGCAGAGCGGGGCTCGACACTCGCTGTCTGATCTTTGCTTGAGGGGAGCTCTGCATGTCTTGGCGTTTTAAGCACGTTTCTCGCGCTTAGCCCAAAATGGTGGCCTGTCTCCCAAAATGGCCAGACCACGAGGCTCTTTGTCCTGTCCGCTGACCGTCTTGCCCCCTTCACCTCCCCCAGGTCGAGCCGACCCAGGGCCTTCCTTATTTGGGCATGTACTTTCCCGCGAAACACAGATGCTTTCGCGGGCTTCTACAGGCCTGGGGTGTACCTCGAGGATGGGGGCTGGGATGTCTGGTCCCAATACACATCCTGGGCACCAGAGAGTCTAGGGTGGTGTGAATGCCTGGGACCCCCGTGGTCCGTGATAAGGTCCACAGATGGTGTGAGCGTTTTATGAGCGGATCTCCCATTGGGTCCCCTCCATTTTGGCGCGAAGGGAACCGTGGCTAAGAGGGGGCTGGAAACGCCACTACCAGGTCGATTTCCTGAGTTCTCACGAACAAAGGAACACAGGAGCCAAGTATCCTGCAACCACGAGGCTGAACCGAGGAATCGCTGGTGACCCGCTGAAGGACTGCTCCTCTGCACTGCTGTCTCTTTGTGAAACCCTTTCTACCTCTGATCGAACGAGAAGGCCTGTACTGGTACTTCGACCCTTGGAATAGTGGAAACAACTATTCTCGGCATCTTCACCATCTCCTGCACGTAAGCCTTCGGAAGTGTCTCTGGGCCAGCCTACCCAGGAGCCTTGCTCTGTAACCGCCATCAGGTTGTGTTGTATTACGAGTCCTTGTCACTCTCACACGATTCATACACTTGACATTCCCAGGTCTGAAGTGAGTAGTGTACATTGGGCTGAAATACACACGGCCGCTCCGTTGCCCTGCTGTGGTAACAAACTGTGTGGGTTCACTGCGTTTGGGACGTCCTCAACTCAACTTCTGCTGCTGCGGAATCTACATGACGACGAGACATCCCCTGCTCCTATCTGAACCTGCCAGCACTGAAACTGACGCGGAGAAGCCTGGGTCTGCGTGCATCGGGGACCGGTGAGTAGCATCACTAGGAACTGGTCGCCCTCCTGCAGGAGCCCATAGCTTTTCCCTGCTGTGTCTAACAGCACGCCTTTCCGTACTCGCGCTCTGCTTCTACCCACAGTGGAGGCTGCGCGTGAGTCGTGGAGCTCTGTTCATCTTCATTTGTTCACCAAACTAAACTGCCTGATTCCCTAGAAGAGACTCCCCTTTTTGCCCATTGGCACCAGCGTGTGCAGGTACGTTTGAGCACAAGGCTCCACTCTTCGTAGGGCTTGGACTTCCTTTTAGTTAGGTGCCTCTGAAGGCGGACTGGGTCTAATAATTATTCGCACTGCCTGTTTTCCTCCCCATCTAGGTGGTCTACACATTTCGTGCGTCTAACTCGTTAGACTCGTTTGTATTTGTATATATATTGTATTGCTTTGGTATGTGTTGGTTTACTGGAGTTTTATTGTGATTTCTCGCTATGGTCAATGTTACAAAGGCCTTGTAATAAATGTGTATATATTTTTAATATAACACCTGCTTGGAGTAATTTGTAAGTGTCCTTGCTTTGTGTGCTCATTGCGGGCTTTCAGTCACCCTCACCCCTCTTGAGACCTAGTCTTGACCGCCGCGATCGCTACCCTGATTGGTCTGGCTTGTCCAGAGGTTACCCTGTTCCAAGAAACTAGGTTGGCCTTCTGAACCTCTGGCCCTCCAGGACAGAGTTCAGAAATCCGTCTTAACAAGTACCAGCGCTCTAGAGACATTGAGCTTCTCAGGGAAGGTGAAGAAAGGGAGAATGCCCCTAAGGAGGTGAAGTTGAAAGTGGGCCTTCTTGGCAAGGTCCAAGCTGTGAGTAGTCAAAGGAGAGGGAGGAGTAGAAGATGACCCCAAGGTTTATGGCCTCATTGGAAAGAGAAGCAGGTAAGCCCATAGAGGACGGCAAGAGTGCAGGAGGGAAACAGGAGGCAGGTGTCCCGATAGGAAGGATCTCGGTCTTATTGGCAGTAAGACAGAGGTCATTGGACATGCACCAAGAGTGAATAGAAGACAAGCAGTCAGGGATGATAGAGGAGGAAGAGGAGGAGGAGGAGGGGAGCTGCGTAATACTGGAAATGAGGAGAAGAGGAAGAGATCAGGTGATCCAGGGGTGCAAGGTAGATGTTGAAAAGCTAAGGCAAGAGGATGGAGGCCTCGGGAACACCATGAGTAGAGAGAGTAGTGGTGGAGGAGCAGGATCCCAGGAGCACCTGGGAAGGGTGGTCAGTGAGGAAGTAGGTCAACCAATCCAGTGCTGGGTCTGAGATACCAAGAGTACCATGGAGCCGCTTTATGAGGATAGAATGGTTGACCTTGTCAAAGGCGGAAGAGATGTCAAGGAGAATGAGAATAGCAGGAGGGATAGAGTCAATATTTGCAAGCAGTTCGTCACGGGTGTTCAGGTGAGCAGTTCCACTGCCTATGGACGCTCGGAATCCAGATTGATGGTTGTGTAGACAACCCATGAGCTCAGTGTGTTAATAATAATAATAATTTTGCATTTATATAGCGCTATGAACCCTCAGGTATCTGAGCGCTGCTTATTATTTACCCACGGTGTGGTGCTCATTTATCGACCTCGGAAGGATGAAAGGCTGAGTTTGGCCCTGCCGGGTTTCGAAACTGCGTTAGCAGGCTCTGCACAGATGTCAAAGCGAGCGCGCTACTCGCTGTGCCACTTCACCGGCTTGTGTGTTGGGTCAATTAGGGGATGATAACTTCTCCAGGATTTTCCCAAGGAAGGGTGTAATAGAGATAGGGTGGTGGTTGACCAGACACAATTGGTCGGCTGAAGGCTTTTTTTGGACAGGGTGCACAAGGGAGTGCTTGAGAGAAGAGGAAAAAGAGCCAGATGCTAGGGAGTGGTTGCAAATGTCGACAAGAGCCAGAGCTAAGAAGGAGATCTTGTCCTTGATCGTTCTGGAAGAACAGGGGGACACCGGGTTGGACGGGACGGGACCTTCATAGAGAGGACTACTCTAGAGATCTCCTACGTTGTGATATGTGAGAAGGCAGAGAGAGTGGGTGGGGTGGAAGAGAAGCCAAGGGAGGCAGAGGGACAGGGGAGAAATGGAGGAGGGGGACAAAGAGAGAGGGATCATAATTTCATGAGTTTTAGAGGTGAAATGGATGGCCAGTGCAGTACAGAGGGCCTGGGAAGGAAGAAATGAGGTGGAGACTGCAGATGGATTGGCTAGTTCCTTGCAGATTTTGAAGAGTTCAGCATGTTGTTCGAGGCTCCAGAGATGCAAGCCTGGATGTGAGACCTCTTCTTGGAGCAGACAGAGAGACAGTGTTGCCTTACGAGTATGCGGCAGGCCAGTTGGTCAGAGGATGAGCCCAAGGTCTGCCACGTCCGTTCAGCAACTCTGTACTTGCGTTTCAGAGTGGCTAGATTGGAGTCGGAACAACTGTTATGCTTGGAGTCAGGTTTCAAGCGGATCCTCATGACAGGGGCCAGAATGTCAAGAGTGTTGGTGATAGCAAGATGAAGGTTGGCAAAGACAGAGCTGGTGGGATAATCAAGCAGAGGGGAAGGAAGAGGGATGAAGGTGGAGGCAAACGCAGCAGCTGATACTCAGGTCATCGGCCAGATGACCACAAAGGAGGCTCTCAGCGCGGATGGAGGCTCGGTCAGGGGGTCAATAGGTCCAGGGTGAGAAGAGAGGAGAGAGTGATCAGACCAGGAGAGAAGGGTAGTGAGATGGTTGGAGAGCTGGAGATCAGCAGGGATGAAGGCATCAAGAGTGTGTCCGGAAGAGTGGGTAGGGCCAAAGGGAAGAATAATGAGGGAGAGAGAGGTACAGAGATCACAGAAGAGAGAAGAGGCAGAAAGAGCGGAGCCAAGGAGCATGAGTTCAGAGGTAGAGATCAGAACAGAAGAGCTTACGTTAGCCTTTTCCGAGAGGAAGAAAGACACAGGGCGAGGGGACCTGTATATGGTGGCACTGGTGAGCGAGTCGGGGACGGACAGAGCTTGCAGACAAGACATTATAAGGAGGAGTACAGCTGGGTGGGAATGAGAGAGGTAGGTACCCACACAGGGAAGATCAGGGCTACTTCACCACCAGGTCGGTTGGGCCGAGATTTGGAGAGGATCTTGTAGCCGTCAGGGTGAAGGGAGTCAAAAGCACTGACTAAGCTGGCATTGAACCACGTCTCGGTGAGAGCGAGGACCTCAACACCAAAGTCTTCAAGAAGGAGGCAGATGTCAGGAGAATGATTAACAGCAGATCGTGCATTCATGGTGGCTAAGTGTAGCCGGTCACAACCTTTGAAGGCTTTTACAGGCACATGGAGGTGGTACACCAGTTGGAGGTGGTGAAGGAAGTGCAGACAGAGAGGAAAGCGGAGTAGCAGGAGAAGGTAGGACATTGATGAGGGGCGGCAGGCACCGGCCGAAGAGAAGAAGATTGGGCTGAGGACCCTGCGCCATGACAATGCCATTGTGATAGACATTAATGATGCACCTAGAGGATGAGAAGTATGCCAAGAGTACTTCCCATCTAGTGCCGCCATTAATGAGTGAAGAGCAAAAAGGGGAGAGGGTCGAGATCATATAGGAGGTCCATAGGTCTGGAGAGGGGACAGAGAAGAGGATATCAGGGATAGTATGTCTGGAAGTAGCACTAACGTAGGTGTCAGCAATAGGTAGGCCAGGATTAGAGGCTAAGAGATCTTTTTAAAGCTTTTTTCTTCCAGACTTTGTGAGAGATAAGGGATAGGTGATAGAGTAATAGTTAGAATATAGAGATGGAGAGTGCCATAGAGGTGGTGTAGAAGAGGGACAGTTTGAGGGGCTGCACAGTGCACAGGCAAATTCACCAGGCAGCCTAGCAGCTGAGGGAGGCAGGATGGTACACAGATGTAAAACACACCTAAATTCGAATTTACCAGAAGCGCACAAATGCAATACAAAATGGAGGGTGCACAGATGTAAAGCACACTTTTATTTGAATGTACCAGAAGAACACAATGCAGTACAAAATGCATACACTTTTACTTGTGTCTACACCATCCCATGAAGTGTCCCCTCCCAAGCACCTCTGGTAGACTACAGCAGCACATGACGTCAAGGCACCAGCTGCAGCAGTTGTGCAGGGTCCAACAGCACTCAGCACAGACGAGAGCTCAGCAAAGCGTGTATTCGCCCTATGTATGCACACGGTTGTTAATTGACAGAACTTGCTTTTCTAGTAAAAGAAACCCTTGCCACTGGGCTATAAGTGCCCACGCCCCACAGACGTCAGCTTGGCTATGTGCACTCTGCTTTCTGTGCACACAAGGGCCCTGGGCATTCCATGCTAACTGGCATTGCCCCCTCCGCTTGCATACAATACCAATGAACTTTGTAAGCCAAGCCATCCACCTCTGAGCACCACACACCAAGAAAGGGTCACTGCACTTTGTAGAAGTAGGGGTTTTCAGATCTAACACCATTTTGTTTCTTGGGAGAACATTGACAGGGGAAAGAACAATGTAGACTTTTTAAGTTTTTTCCCACATCCTAATCGAGGGGGAGCCTCTCATTTAATGGGAGGGGTATGTGACAAATCTGTACAATTCGTCCCTTCTCCCCAGAGGCTTGAGAGGTGAGCCCACTAAGCAAGACCCTCCCTAGAGGTCTGGCAAGTGGGATATCAATGGGAAGGACTACCCTCTTGTGGACAAGGACTCCCATTCTGATAAGGAACTCCCAGTCCTTAACACCCTTTCTGCCTATATGGGTGTTTTGGAAAATCTTCAGCATCTCCCATTGTGACTATAACCAACAAAGAACCGTCTTTCCCTCTATTGGTTTCAGGCAATGCTGAAGATCGTCTGAAAGCCATAGTCAAAAAAGACAGAGACAATTTTGTTAATTTTGATGATGTGCGTAAGAGCCGAGCATTCTTCGAAAGGAGGAGAGACTCCTCTGGAGTGAGCAGAGTGAAGGCAAGGTGTTGGTATATAGAGAATGGAAGCAATGTTGGCTGTTTGTCTTCATGTGAGTGAATGTGGGAGAGA
Source organism: Ambystoma mexicanum (assembly GCF_040938575.1). Lineage (NCBI taxonomy): Eukaryota > Metazoa > Chordata > Amphibia > Caudata > Ambystomatidae > Ambystoma > Ambystoma mexicanum. The sequence continues at coordinate 251,585,071 of NC_090931.1, read as the reverse complement.
GAGACGACTTGCGTTAGGAGGGTAGAGCTGGTAAGGAGGAAAAGAGGGTGAAACGTCTATTGATCAAGGCCCTATGTCCCTAGGTGTTGGTTGGACAGGGGCATTAGTAAGCAGGACACTAAATCCCTGGGGTCAATACAGGGAGCAGGGTAGTTTATCTCTGCAGGGTAAACAGGGCCCCATATGCCTAGAGGTGGTTAGAGGGGTGTAGAGACAGGCGTACTAATATGAGGACAGGATTAGGAGGGAGGTGGAGAGTAGGGACACAAGAAGGCAGAGAAGGGATATGGTCAAGAGACAGAGTGTAGAAAGGCAGAGCGACAGTGGGAGAGGGAGATAGAGTTAGGTGTGTACAAACTAGTGGAAGCAGGCTTAGTGACAGAAGAGTAAGATTAAAGGATAAAAGACAGTCATCCAGACAAAAGGCACCACGGGTCTCCTGAAAGGACCCAGATGGAGTCAGATAAAGCCATGGCCTTTATGCCTCCCAAAATCAGGGGCAGATTAGAAGTAGGGTACCTTGGCTCCAGCAAACCAATCTCAGAGCATACCATTTTGCACTAAGGCTAGGGATGCGGGAGCCCCCTTCAAGGTTAAGAGGATGGCTACAGGGACCACCCCTAGTCCTGGAACCCAATTCTCTATGTGTGTAAATATTTATAGTTGAAAAAAACGGAAAACATATGGAACGTGTCTTGTGCCTCATTAGAAATCGTTGCCACATAATGGAGGGCTGTCACTAAAGCACTCAATCACTCACTCACTAGAGCTAGGATGACTAATTGGGTCAGCCTTGTCGGGATTGGAACCTGTGATCTGCAGAACTCCTCACCAAGCATCGAACGTAAAGAGATATCATGCCTGCGGGTCTTAGAATAATGCTTCCCAGTCCTAAAATGATGCTTCTGTTTAGCCCAGCATAAAATTTGCTCCTTGGTTCCCTTCCCTTGTGCCTTGTGGCACTTTGAAACACTGTCTTGTTGTATAAGCGCCTTAAACATATCCAATAAACAAATACATAAATAAATAAAACAACCTCCTGACTCGGGCATTACAATGTCTTTCTCTGGCTCATCCAGGTTACGGGGGATTGGTCAGTCACAAGCTGGAACTTCCTTCTTGTAAGATAATATCACAGGTGCAGGATGGTCCACTTGATGACCAGGGCTTCAAGTTCCACTGTGGAATAGGATTGTTCTCTAGGGAATAATTTCCGACTAGTGTATAAGAGGTGTTTCAAGTCGTCATGTTCTTGTGACAACACAGCTTCCAGTCCAACCTTAGAGGCATCCATCTGAGGAATAAACTCCTGGTTGAAGTCAGGCATCTTCAAGGCAGGCTCTTGACAAAGGATTTGTTTGAGACCTTCAAAGTTCTGTTTGTCTTCGATTTCCCAGACAAGCTTTTGGGATGGGAGTTTCTGAGCTTTTTGGTAAGAATGGTGGCCAAGGTGGAATAATTCAGGATAACTCATCAGTAGTAGCCTGTCAATCAAAGGAAAACTCAAAGGCCTCTTTTTGTTTTGAAGACAGATATTGTTTGCACCACTTTGACCTTTTCTGTCGCAGGTTTAATCAATCCATTTCCCACAAAGCAGCCCAGATGCTTTACAGCAAACTGTGCCAGATGACATTTCGTGGGGCTGGCTGTTAAACCTTCTCTCGGGGGGGCTCTTGCATTCACATAAATATGGTGCATGTGTTTGGGCCAAGTCTTGCTATGTATAATGATGTCATTTAAATAAGATCTGGAAAAGCTTGAGTGTGGTTTTAGGATTTTGTCCATCAGTCGATGGAATGTGGCAGGAGCATTGTGTAAACCAAATGGAAGTACCTTAAATTGCAAGAGGCCCTGGGGGGGTGGAAAAGCCATTTATGCCCCTATTGGTGGGGTTTTGGGGGCATCTGCCAGTAACCTTTGGTGAGGTCAGAGTGGATATGTATTTAGACTACCCTAATTTCTCAATGCACTCATCAATCCTGGGTATGGAGTACTTAGCAGAAGAAGAGATGGAATTTAAAAAATAAATCTATACAACATCTCCACGACTTGTCCAGTTTTGCCACCAACACAATGGGGGACGACCGCAGACTCTCTGAGAGCTCACTCATGTTGGCCATGAGCAGCTCATGGAGTTCGGTCTCTGTAATGTTTCTCCTTGCCTCCGGGAAGGTTTTAGATTCACTGTTTGCCCGGCCTTGGTATGTATGTAGTGGAAGAAGTCCTGCACGCTACATGGTTGCTCAGAGAAGACCCCAGGAAATTGGCCTAAAAGGCCTCGAAGGTCTTCTTATTGTGAGAGTGGTATATGGTTAGGGAGCAATTGTGGGTCGAGTCGGTGTCTGTAAGGAGGTTGGTCATGATTACTGTAGTCTCCTTCATGGGGTCGACCTTGCCCTCCAGCAGGTGCAGCTATCTGGTTGATCCTGCCAGTAGCATATGCTTGTCTCAAAGATTAAGCCATGCACGTTTAAGTACACACGGCCGGTACAGTGAAACTGCAAATGGCTCATTAAATCAGTGATAGATTTGGGTTTTCTGACATAAATCTGGTTGGGCCACTGCATAATTCAACTGACCCTTTTTTCAAGAATTCTATAGGGACCGTACCATTTTGATATCATTTTGTATTCCGAGGTTGGAAGGAGGACTATGGTAGATTCCAGAAAAAGACCTGGCTACTGCTTGTCTATCAAGTAGGGATTTGTGATGTTCTTATGCCCTACATAGGTGATTTTTGACAATTTCCCTTATAGCGTCCATATGGTATTTTAACTTCTCACCTGTCTTTGGCAGGATGGCTTCTTCTCTCTCCGCCCAGGCCTCTTTCAAAATGTCTAGGACATCTTGAGGCTCTCGACCTATACAGTAATTCAAAAGGTGGATCCCCTAGAGACTGCTGAGGTGTTTTCCTAACTGCAAAGAGAGTACATGGAATCATAACATCCCAATGTCTACAATAAGCCGCTACCAATTTGTGCAGGATTCTCTTTAGGGTTTGGTTAAACCTCTCCACAAGGCCATTCATTTGGGGATGATAGACAGAGGTCCGTAGGGTTTTTATGTGCAGCATCTCTTTTAAGTCATTCATGATTTTTGACATACAAGTAGTACCATAATCCCTGATGATTTCTTGTGGAATCCTACTCATGACCAGAAAGGAAGGAGACTTTTTAGGACCTGTTGACTAGTATTATTCTGAAGAGGAAATGCTTTGGGGGTAATGGATAGCATAGTCAACGATCACTAAGATGTACTTACTTCCCAATTTCGATGTTTCTAGTGGTCCCCTTATGTTCATCTCTATTCTGCAAATGGGTACTTTCTAAAGTATTCCTTGGGGCATGGCTTCCCCCTCTTTAGCTAAATAGGTAGTGGTCGGATGGTTATGGAGGATCACCTTCACCTCCCCGCTATAGCTGGGATAAACTACACCAGTTTCAACCTCTAGGGCATAGCGCCAGGCTAGGGTGCTTGTCAAAGTCCAAAATAAACAGTCCTGAGTCCAAGTCCTAATCAACTAAATGGTCCTACCACTTCAGAAAATCAAACTAAAAAGAAAAGAGAGGCTTCAACAACAGCTTTGGTGATGCTTCTGCCTGGCCCAACTCGTAAAACACTTATTTTCTCTCTCATAGGTCCTTGGGAATATTGGCTTAGTTCAGTCTTTTTGCAGTTTCTATTACTTTTAAAAATACAAATTCTCTGTATTGTCTTCTCTTTCCCTTTGGAAAACAAGAATTCTTCTTAGCTTTCTTTTCTCAGATTTACAAATGCTCAGATCCCTCCAGGATGACTTTAAACACAATCTTCTGCATCACCTTTGTAATACTGCGACGCCCCAAAGTCCTGAGGCTCTTTGGTAGGTGTGACAGTTTTCAAAAGACTTGATAAACTTGGGGTGTCTGCCTGCTTGGATATTGCAGATTCCTGTCACCTACTTGGCTTTGCCTCCCTAGTTGCAGAGTATTCACACCCCTTTGTATCTATTCCACACGGGAGGCTTGTTCAACCTTTTTTATCAGTTCTGTGTACCTCTGTCGGCCCTACCAGCCTTGGTAAAAAGCATACATATCCTTTTCACTCCATTCTACAGAGTGTGTGAGCCCCTTCAGTTCTTTCAGGCTCTCACACTTTTGTCAGCTTCTCCAGCCTTGATAAACAGTGTTTGTTTCTATTTCACTCCTTTCTATGTGGGGCATGTGCCGTTTGTTCTCTCAGGCTCTCGTACATTTTGTGGCTTTCCCAGCCGTGGCTTTCTCTCTTTGTGTGTCTTGGGTTTTCGGAACCTCGTTGGTTTTGGTAATCTTGGAAAGCATTATTTATAGCCCTCAATGGCTTTCTTCTGCCAGAAGCGTTCACTTCCCTCTTAGCAATTGTTCTGGCAGCAAACACCCTCACTGTGTGGTTCTTGGGGACCCGGGTTCCTTTCCTTCCTCTGGTCTCGGCCCACCACTCCTCCCCTGTGGTTCACCACCAGTGGAGACGGTCGTCTTCCCATCTCCTTCCTTCTTCGGACTGGAGCCTCTTGCTTGGTCAGAGCACCCTCCTCTCAGCCTCCAGCAAGTGGGTCTAACTTCCTGCACGCCATCGCTGGTTCCGTACCTTCAGGTGGCTCCACCCCTCCAGGTCTTCATATCTACAAAGGCTTACCTCTGTGTAGCAGTTACTCCACTCCCTCCGTAGTAGTCTCTCTTCCATTTGATGTCCACCTGGCTCTTAGGCATGTCATAAGAAGCGACAAAATTGTATTTGTCTTCTTTATTTATGGCTTTCAATCGATCTTCAGCAATGCCTGCAACCATGAGAGTGAAAGCAGGTTCTTTGTTTGTATAGTCATAATGGGAGATACCAACGTTTTTCCAACACTCACATAGGCAAAAAGGGTGTTAAGAACTCGAAGTTCCTTATAAGAATGGGAGTCCTTGACCCCAAGATGGGGGTCACTTCCAGTGAGGTCCCACTTGCCTAGAACCCTAGAGAGGGTCTTGCTTAGCGGGCCCACCTCCCTAACCTCTAAAGGGGTGGCTCACCACTATGGAGAAGGGACATATTGTCCAGATTTGTCAACACTCAGTGCCCCCTAGCACCACCAAGATGACAAGCTGTATGTGAAAGACAGGGCTTTCTTTAAACACCTCTCCCTTTAAGGCGATGCATGACTCCTCATGCCACCCCGCTGAAATAACTGTATGTCTTAATAAAAGCACACTGGACTCAGCTAGTGTCCACTGACTTGGTCCCAAAGCCCCCTGTGTTTCATCGATATTCCAGTCTTTCAAACAACACGCACATCTACATCGGAATGCCTTCCCATTAGGACTCTGAGAAAAAACCGCCCCTCACTGTCTTCAAGCCTGCCAACCCGACCTATTTCTTACATCATGGGAAATGATATTACCAACCTCAACATTGTGTCAAAGCTCAACTCCTATCTTATTGGTCAAACATAGATCGGGATGCCATAGGACGGCAACCAGAGGTGTTGCCAGGGTTGCCTGGGTGGAGGGGGATTGTAGATTTGTTTCAGGCACTGGAAAGGCAGGACACTGCACTCTATTCGATGGTTACGGGATACCCTGCTGCGTGTCATAGGGTCTGCTTAGGAAAGGGCCCTACTGTCCTTGGCTGAGTTATGGAAATTGGAGTTTGAAACCCTTCACACTTGCGCCAGATATTCTCATTAGAATGAGAACATGTTCTCTCCAATAAAGAGTAAGTCGTCGTTGGTTGTGTAAGTGCAACCTGTGTTTATTTGTGTAGCCGACACATGTTTCAACCCGCCTGGGTCATTTTAAAGGCTACTCAATACAAGTAAAAACTATTTACAGCAAGTGGGTCACCCGATAGTGAGTTTTTGGCCAGTGGTGGTCAGTCCCAAAAGATATTCCCAGTGCAGTGTAAACATGGTTGGTAGTTGTAGTTACAGTTCATGTGTTACATTGGACAATCATAGGCAGCACAATGCGTCCATTGTTATGACGAGCTTTCATAATGGTAATAACAGTTAATAAAATGGAGGCATATAGACCGTATTGCAGTTACATGAGGATTTCGTATTCAATAGGGAGAAAAGAGGGAAAAAGGGAGAGAGGAGAGAAAGTTGGGTCAGGTGTGCTCGAATTGGGCCCCCTACTAGGGTTCACGAGTGATCTCTATTGAACATGTAGGGTTGAGCTTACCGATTGATAATGGGTAATGGCTTGGACAATTGGTCCTTAGCTGTTGGTCACTGTCCTTGGTGGTCTTGAGGACGAGCCAAGGCTGCGGCCTCAAATGTTCACGGGTGGATATTCCACGGATTCTGCGGAGCAAGAATAAACCTGAGAGGGTGGGAGAATAAAGTTGTTGAGGCATGATCAATCACGTGTGTTGGGGGCTGAGGACTATTGAGGTGGGCTGTGTGTGTGGTTGGTCCGGTGAGGGGGACTTTTGAAAACGAAACTGAAAATTAGTGAATGGAAGGTTCTGAATAAATGTGCAAATCTTGCATTGCTATAGACTACCCCCCAACCGTTGTTTTTCAGCCTGCCATTCACTTCAGAAGGGAAAAGACCTTATGCAAATCAGGCTTGGCCCCACCCCAAAAGAGCCAGCCCAGCTGAAACTGTTAGGTCATATTTTTCTGCACGAGACCACAAGCCACCCCAGGCATGTTTTGGCCTTATTGGGTGATCAGTGAGGTGTAGCTTGGGTCTCAAGGCATGGCAAACTTCCCAAGTGTGGGAATATGAGACTGCAATCAGCCCCAGAGAAGGTGTTAGGAATACAGCGTCTATCCGACCCCACTCGTTATGAGTAATAAACTATTCACCTGATGCTGTGTTTTAGGAATACTGTAGACATTGAAAACCACCTGATTATCAAGTGGAATACCCCAGTAACGGAAGGTATGAGCAAGCGTAACCCTTACACGTTTTGGAGAAAAAGATGCAAGGAACCCTAAAGCTTGTTTGAATGTAGGCATCTCAGTTATTCATCCCCTCAGGCCCTTCATGCAGAAGCCACAGAAGGGTAGTTATGTGTCCTTCTGTGCATTTTTAGTTTGGGCTGTTAGGTGGTGCTAAAACGCCACTTATAAGCCAAAACGATTGCATTAGAGTACAGCTAGTGAGAAATGGCATATGAGGAGGGAGGTAAAGCTTATAGGTGTTGTTTGGTTATTTACCCAGCTATTCACTGCCCATGGCCATGCTAATCCCTATGGTCATTCCCACCCACTTTCTGTCCCTCTCCGCCCGAAGCATATCCTCCTGGGATTTCTTTGCGCTAGTTTTATCCAGCCTTACCATCAAACGGTGTGCTTTGAAGTGCCTGCCAGTGTTTTTTCAAAGCAGTCTTTTGAGAGCTAATGACTTATTTGGAGCTGTAAATGAGCTACGTAACATTTCCAAACCAGATCTGCGTTCATCCATTTAATTTATAAGCACCATGCATTTGCTTCTCTGAAGCCCTATTAAAAGCAAACATTGACAAAGCCAAGAGTTTTAGTTCCTCTATAAGTATTAAGCATTTGCCAGGCACTGCTATTAGATGCCCAAGTACTTGCACCATTTTGCAGCTGCTACCATCGATGGCCAGTTAATACCACCACGGCAGTGCCTGGCAAATGCCTTTCCCATTCCTACACAAAAGCCAAAACTGTTGGGATTGCCAATGCTTGTTCTCCTTGCGACAGCATCAGTATGAAATACTGCCATAGGCAGCCATTTCCCTCTCTTAGACAGGGGTGCAATGGACAAGGGCTATTTCAGAAATAAAGCATTTTTGGCACGAGTCATTCTGTATGCGAACTCCACACAATACTGTCTGCTGTGACTGTAATTACAGAAACGAATCATTCCCCACTATGCGATTTTGTTACAAGGGTGCAAAGTGGAAAAAGAAATAATTTGCAGTGTTTCTTCTTGTTATAATGCACTTTAGGTAAGGGACTGCGGTCTAAACCGAAGCATAGACTCCGGGCCAATGTGACAAGCAGAGGTGGCTGTAATTGTAACTACTTATTCGTAAAGAGCTTATACACAAGTGAAGCACTTCAAAGCGGGAAGGAAACAAGTAAATACAGTCATCATTCTTAGGCCTTGAGATGATCTAACAACAGTAACTAGCATACTAGGCCAGGGGCACATCTACTGGTGAAGTGCTATGAGGGGAGAAGAGGGAAAGGAACACACAGATCAATAAACTACAGTACTGGTCTGGCGAGCATTTCAGAGCACTTGGTGGTTGGCCTTCCAATGCGCCTATTCATGGCCAGTAGGGAGGGGAGACAAAGGGAGGACGGGCCAGACAGACTTGCTAGGCCCAGAACATTCAAGGTCATGTAAGTGCACAGAACAGAAAGTGCGAGGAGGGGGGAGAGGTTGCTAAGCGTGACCCGGCGCAACCTTGGTTGCTTCTAAGACCAGCGCGTCGCCACTGAGCTATACTACCCTGCCCGTAGAGAATGGCTTAAAGAGTTCTGCACGCGGTCCAAGACCCCCCTCAGTAATAAATACAAGGACGCCAGGCGGAGATATTCATGGGGACTGTTTATAGTACGGTAGTTAAAAACAATTAATAAAATAATTGTTTTAAGGAATGTACGCCTTACGGTGCATTTGTAAGTGGATTAATCAAATGCACTGTCAGGTGGGATGGTTGTCACGGCAACAGTTATTTTTGGAAGATTACACCGATTCCTAGTGACTCGTTCCTACTTTGAATTTCACATTTGAGAGGAAGGCTGTACAGTCATCCCTTTCTGTCACCAAAGCTAGGGAAATAGCACAATTTGGAGGTATTGCGTTGTGAGGGCACGTTCTGACACACACGGGCGGGCGGGGGGCTTTGTCGTCGCATTACATTTTTGGTGAACAGCCCTCTTAGGGGCAAGTGCTCTCTCTGGTAGTCCTGGTTTGGAGACAGGGTAAGAAGCCCCGTTTAGTGGAAGTACACGGGCAGGGGGGACGGAAAGGCGGGAACTAGTGGAGAGGGGAGGGAGGATCGGGGGTGAAGCATGCATGACGCGAAACAAGGTGGTGCGGGGAAACTATCCTGTACAAACAATTGCACATGTTTTCGTCCAGGATTTCATATATCACTCTATGCCCTCCCACTGCCGCGCTAAAGTGAGTGACAAACCAGAATTATCAACTATTTCCACATGATTAATAAACCGCATCTGAAAAGAGATGTATTGCTTTCCCTGTTTGCATAAGAATGAAAGAATTCCAGAAATCACTTAGAACATGGAGTTACAGGGGCTGGTTCCCAGAGCGCTCTTCAATGAGACCATTCTATTGAACGCTTTGTGCACCAGGCTCATGGTCTGTGAAGTCATAACAGTGCACAATTCATAGAAGTCCTAAATACTCGCAGGGGAGTGCGCATGCTCAGTTCACGTGATGCAGGCCAGGCAGTGGTGGAAATGGAAAAAATGTGGTGGGGGATCCCACAAGGGCCGGGGTGGGGAAGGAGTTGGGGGGGGGGGGGGGTGGTTCCAGAGGGGGCGTGGTCTAGAGGGGGTGGGGTTGGTAGTGGAGATCCGATCAAATGAATACTTAAAAAAGCACAAAGAAAAAAAAAGCGCCCGCGACGGCTGCATTGCCTTTTACGTGCCAAAGCCGGCGGTAAATGGCAATGCTGCAATTGCGGGCTCTTATTTATTTTTAAACATTTTTTTGTATTCCAGCGCGGTTCATGGGCTTGGGCGGCTGACTCTGGCCGGATCCCGAGATCCGGCTACACATCTGGTGCCGGATCTCAGATCTGCCAATGACCAGCACTGAGGTCAGGAGGATAGTGAAGAGGGAACGGGGCGGCGAAAGCTCGACCTGGGATTCCACATGAGGGTCAAGGATGTCCATGAAGTGCACCGACGAGACGTGATTGCATCATCACGTACAGACTGGTTGCCCTGGTAACATGTATACCAAAGAGAAGGCAGAAACGCTACCGCAGTGGACTTGTAACTGTATCTGTTGTGTTGGGGGAACAAAAATGAGTGCTGCTATCAGAGCCTCTGCACATTAGTTCAGCACCTGGAAACAGGGTGGCCAACTGTCCCGAATTTTGCGGGATTGTCCCATATTTGGGGACTCTGTCCCGCAGTTTGCCGAGTGGCTGTGCAGGACGCAGTTGTCCCGACTTGCTTTGTTCCCTGGAGTGGGACTCTCGGGAGACAGCAAGACAGGACAACCTGCTTCCAGCACAGCCACTCTGCTAACTGAAGTGGCGGTCTACAAACCACAGCGGATCCACCTGCTGCTTTCTTTCTCTGGGCGGCTCCCCGGCCCCCACTCCTTTTGAGCCTGCAGGTCGAGCTGCTAACGCTCTGACACCTGTCTTCATTCCAACGCTAATGCCTTTGTTCCTGGGGTCGTGATGGTCGTGTATGCAGTTAAAAAACGTGACCATCACCTCCCAAGGACAAACCATTTGCATTGCAATTAAGCCAGGTGTTAAGAGCCATTAACAAATTTAAATTACAAATGGGGTGGACCAAACGTGAATGATGCTGTGACATCATCACCGCCTTGTGGGCAAGTGTACCACAAAAGGATATAAAAAAAATTGGCCACCCTACCAGGAAATGGAGCACTCACAGCGTTGGATGCTTTTGAATGGTAAAACAGTGATAAGTGGACGCATGCCCTTGCAAGGGACAATGGGGGCAACACGCACACACACACATTTTAGTGATACAGCTTACACTTTCATACCGTTATGTGAGGTGTGGAAGGAGGGAATATTAAGGGGGAGGATCGATGCAATGACGCGCCTCAGGTACCCCTTCCAGAGAGAAGAGTTGCTTTTTTAGTGCAGTTTTAAAGGCATGCACGCAGTGGCGTCGCTAGGGGTGGTGGCAGTGCCCCCCCTCTGAAATACTGTGCCACCCCTACCTAAGGCGAGCATGTTTGTGGTGTATTTGTGACACTCACTGAGGCAAATGTCTGCATATAACACGGCAAATATTCTCCTTTTGTCTCAAAGCTAGCAGTGATCTTGGTATGCATTCGGGCATCAGTACGAGCACGGGCCACTTCTCAGGTGTTCCTTCCCGGCTTCTGCACAGCAACCTCCATTGTGTGCAGAGCAGCTTGCAGCCCCTCCCATCAGAACGTAGCGCATGGGAGGAGAGGTGCAGTGGGGTGTGGGTAGGTGGTGTACACAAAAGCCTCTCTGCAGGAGTGCTTGTGACGTCACAAATTACCTTTCATATGCGGCCCCTGCTTTTGTCTTTGCCCCCCCTTTGCCCCTCCTAAATTTGATTCCTGGCAACGCCACTGATGCACAGTAGGTAAGATCTAGATGCTTGGGCAGCTGGCCTCAACACTTTGGGCGGCAGGATGTCAGTTTTGAAACCTGTTTGTGAGTGGGGCCATTAACCCCTTGAGCTATCGACCCCCACCTTCCTCTGAGCCCAGGAGGCTGAATGCATATACTGCCTTCCTTTGGCCTAGACCCTCCTTTCACTCTAAGTCAGAAGCTACTTACTTTTGTAAAGCAATGCTAATCATTGGAGTTCTAGGCCATGTAAAAGCTGCACCCAGCAGTTATGCCTTTGGCTTCATTATAGGGTTATATGGATGCTACCTGGGCTTGCTTTTGGCCTTTGCCTCTGTACGTTTGCTATTGCTGATGTCTCATTAATGATTATTATTATGATAATAATTAATATTAATATGGAATTTCTTGAGCGCAGTCCTAGCTTCGAGAAGCAATGGAGCGCTTTACAGAGGTATACACCACTACAGATACATAACGGAGTGCTTTTCAAAGGTAACAACAGAAGAGATATGCACTGGGTGGGGTTGGGGGGTAGGATGAAGAGGGGCACAGAGGAGGGGTACAGCTGTATAGGGGGGCAGGAAGGAGAGGGGCGGACAGCGTCCAGCGAGTCAGGTGGCATGGGGTGGGCGACCTGATGGCCTAGGTGTTGAGGAGGAGAGATTCCTTCGTCTCGAGTTCTTTTCTGAATTGTAGGAGTGTGGGTGTGAGTCTGAATAAATGTTCGTTTCCCAGGTGAGAAATCAGACAGGCTCTCTACGCTGCAACCATTTGCCATTGGAGGCTCTAGCTGGGCATCACGGGAGAGAGCTGCTTTCTTCCTCAAAGTGGGAGGGCAAAAGCCCTCTAAAGCCAGGGCCGATGCCGCACATGTCTAGATGTCTTTTGGTAGGGGGCTCCAGTGGTAGGGCGCAAGGAGGGCAATGGAACAGAAACCGAAGGAAGGGTGCAGAGGTCGGAGACTTTGAGGAGGGCTTGGGATTGCAGAGTGCAAACTAGGGGGCTGTAAGAGGTGGTGTGGCTACATGCAGAGAGCAGGGACAGCCCGTGAATGGCCTGAAGGGCAAGAGGAAGCAATTTGAGGAGGGAACGGCCCTGCATGACGAGTCATCCCACATGCAAAGGTAAGAGGTGGATGGCGCAAAGACAGTTGAAGAGAATCTGGGTTGCAAAGTTGAGTACTTGTTTAAGGAGAGAAGGAATAGAGAGCAGGTCCCATAAGGAGTCTTAATCAGTAGCAATGCCTGATGAGGGCGAGAGTGGAAATCAAGGTGTTGGTGGCGTGAAAGGCGTGGTGGGGCTGGATCTTGCATACATTAAAGAGGGACTCTAGAGTGCAGTGACAGTGGAGTTCATGAACTGGTTTACTTTAACATTGCTCTCTTAAAGTACAAGGCACCACTTGCTAGCAACTGCTTTCACCTATTAGTGAAAGGTGATAGGGTCTCCTGGCACAGCCAGGATAGGCCAGGTCCACCAAGGGGACCAGACCATGACATAAACTAGCAAGCGATTACAGGACTATGAGCTAGTTCACTCAGGTGATGCGCTCATCATTGAGAATACTTTGTGAATCTGCAAGACTTCACACACACACAGACGCAGAGACAGACACACACCATCAGGGACATGTCATGGGATCATTCAAGAACTGATACTCTGCACATCTGTCCACGAGGCTGTGGATGTTCTAACGATGATGTCTCGAACAGCAGTTGCCCTTACACAAAACTGGAAGGGAGGATTAGCTCTGTCAGAGCCAAACACCCTGCACACACGCATGCATACACATACACACACACACACACACACACACACACACTCTTTATCCACCTATCTCTGTAGATTATGCCAGAACAATTTAAAGGGACAACCATAACAGCGATCTGATGATGTGGCATCTATTTTTGTATTCCTTGTGGCCCTACCATCATGTGCAATGCTTCCTACACACCATTTACCCACAGTTTATAAGTTGAGGTCCACCATTTCTTTTCCATGCATTTGTTCTTTGATGTTGTTTTCCCCTTTTTAGTTTCGGCTACTAGGTGGTGCTTTAGCACCATCTATAGGCAGAAACAATTGCATTAAAGTACATAGACGGAGAAATGGCATATGAGAAGGGACACACATCTTGTAGGTGTATTTGGTTATTTGCCCACCCGTTGACTGCCTTTGGCCAGGCTAATCCCTATGGCCATTGCTACCCAGTTATTGCGCCTCCCCGGCGAAAATATCTCCTTGTGGGAACTCTTTGAGCTCACTTTAATGAAGCCTTACCATCACATTTTACAAGATATCCTTGGTCGGTGCTGAGGCACATAACCAGAGCTTAAATTGTGGGAGTGTTTGCCAGGGCTCAGCCCTGACACTTATGTTTGAGTCACATGACTTATTGTCTCAGACTCGCTTTAATTATGAAGTGGTGATATAGTCAGTGCATCCATCAACCCCAATGCGCAGGTGCGGGCTGTAGTGTAACCCCAAATTTGTTGATGCTGTGGGGAGCACCTATGGGTGGTGGCAGCAGTGGTGGGGAACTGCCCACCCTCAGTGTCACAGGAGTGCTAGAAGATATTTGGTCCCTGGCACTTATTTTTTTAAACAAATTAAGCAATGTACATAGCCTGTCAGGTTTCGGCAAAATAGAGGAAGCAATACTCTCTGGGGCTGATTCATGGCATTATTTGCGCCGAAAAACGAGGATTTGTGCGCCATTCTGCCTGCAAATCCCCATTTGTTAAACAGGGATTTGCGGCCAGAATGTCGCACAAATCCCTGATTTTCGGTGCACAAATTCCATGAATCAGCCCCTCTGCCTCATCAGGACCAGTTAATCTGTTTGTTGGAAACTCCCAATACTTAGAATCCCTAATAAAAATTCCCCAAAAAACAAGAAATCAGCTAAAATATCTAAAAAATGGGATCTATACTTTGAAAAAAATAGTTTAAAATTCAACCACAAAACCTACCCTCATGTAACAATTTCATCTTTCCTGGGTGCAAACGAGTCATCAGGTGCAGGGCAAGCTTACAATTATGTATACCTTAGATATAGCTCCGACGTAAATTTCATAAGTCTTTCCCATTCTGATCAAGTAGGAATCACACACCTGCCAATATAATTGATACCTCTCTCGTGTTGTGCTCAGCTTTTCATGACTGGAATCCATGCTCACAGGATTCCTGCAGCAGAAGGACACACGTGGATAACTATTGGAACGCCTCGAAAGGTGTCCACTACATTGGACCAATAAGCCCGAGGAGGGCTTTCCTTAAAGGTCATTCCAAAGACAGTTCTGGGACAAATCCTGTCTTTTGCTCAAATCTGCTCCATTCTAGTAAACTGCCTTGTGCTCCCCTGCAGAATTACAGTACAGTAATTCAACCCCAAGGCTTCATGCACGTCATATTCATGGTTCTTGGTGTCTGTGGGGCTATGTCCTCATCTTAGGAACCTTCCACTAAGTGTTCACAGCCTTTTACACAATGATCCAGCTTTGCCTCATCCCTGTCTGCACTTATGGAGTCTGAGAACACAGAAATCCTGATATTAATGTTTGCACTTCACAGAAATCCTTAATCCTGATGAAGGCCCACTGAATTTAGGGGACCAAAACACCTGTCAGTACTCGTTCTCCTCCATCCCCTCCTTCCTACCCTACTGCTCAACAGCAAAGGAATGCAATGTAGAATACCTTTGTATCTATTTAGGGTTTGTTTGCATTGTGCACTTTGATAGTGTGCCAAAGTTCAACTAACTATTTCAGGAGAGGAGTATTCCCATTCGTATACAGTATATACTCTCTGAGGACATTTAGGCAACACAATAACCGGAAATAGTTTACATTCGGTTGGACTCTTGTACTCACCAATGATAACTTCGGATGGGCTATTATTCCTTGTGCAGAAGTAGTCGTGGGATATAAAAGGGGTTTGCATTATGCTGAGAGTAAGGAAGTCAAGCAAATGGATATTATTGGACAATGCAAGCAAGACAAGCAATGGTAGGCGGTGCCTGGTTGCTGAGATCACACTGCTTCCATTTTATATAGTCTTCACTGCGTATCCCGTCACTTCCCTATGCTATTGAAGTTATGCTGCATAACCTCTAAGGTGCGTACCCATGAACAGACTGTCTACTGTGCCTATACGCTTTAGCTGCCACCTTATAGTAAGGACATAGGAGGACTGTGTGTTTCAAAAGGGCAAAAGTACTGCTAGACTCTACAATTCAACCCGTCAGGTTGTTGTGGGTGGTCAAATTACGCTTGTACATTTCTGCAAGTAATACTTGCATTATATTCTGAAATCATATGTGTAGAACAAAAAAATGCATAAAAGGGGAGGGTGGTAAGAAGTTGTGAAAGATCATACAATAGTAATACCGGTAACTACCACAATGTAAAGTCATGTAATGATGACGTGGTTTGTACTGCACGCGCCCTATCCTTGCCCCCGAAAATCAAATTATTATGGTTAATGTTTTTTCTTACTGTTGGATATACACATCAACCAGTGTGTGTTTTTATTTAGTTGTTTGGAATGCAGAACAAATAGTTTTGCTGCTGTGCCAATTTCTACCACGGCAGGCAACTAGGCCAGATGTTCATTCCATGCCTCGGCTGTGCACCCTGGACAGGGGTGGACATCCCTATGGGGAACTCTGGAGATTTCCTGGTAGGCCTCTGCACCCTGGACAGGGGTGGACTAGCCTATGGTGAACTCTGGAGATTTTCTGGTACGTCTCTGCACCCTGGACAGGTGTGGACAGGCCTATGGGGAACTCTGGAGATTTCCTGGTAGGTCTCTGCATCCTGGACAGGGGTGGACTGGCCTATGGGGAACTCTGGAGTTATCCTGGTAGGCCTCTGCACCCTGGGCCTCTTTTGTGTGGTTACTTATTTTATTTCCAAATGTTCTCAGAGGAAAATGCTGAAAATGTGTAATATGAGGCCACGTTGAACATCATTTCCAGGGCCTTTTGGTTGGAGCAGGCGGGGTTGACGATATGGGCCACTCACAACATTAGCAGGCGGTATCTGATCCCTTTACAAAGGTGGATGATGGGAGCACTATGCTAAAACGGTCTCTGTGGCAGTGGACAAGCTGCCAGTGTTAATGCCAGAGGAGCACTCGTAGACAGAGGCAGAGTGACAAGTTCATGTGCCCCCCTGTTACTTCCTACTGTGCTTTCTCCATGAGCAGTGGCTGTGCAAGGGAACAGGGAAAGGAAATGTTTTCATTTTGGCTATTAGGTGGCGCTTTAGTATGACTAATAAGCCAAAATTATTGTATTGGGGTACAGATAGGAGGGAGTTGGATATGTGGACGGACACACAGCTTGTGGATGTTGTTTTCTATTTTATCCACCCATTGAGCATCCATGACCATGCTTTTCCCTATGGCCAATCCCACTCTCTACCTGCCTCTGCCTGCCCAAAACCCTCTAATTGAGATCTCTTTGAGATCGCTCTGTCAAGCAATAAGATCAAACGTTGCACTGTATATGATCTGCCAGTGTTATTTGGAAGCAGACCTCTGAGAGTTAATGTTAATTGAAAATGTGAATTGGTTCTTGGGTAATAATAATGTCTTAACCAAATGTTGTTTTACCCACTTGGCTTATAAGCAATATGTGTGTCCTTGCATCTGTTCCTTGCACTGAAGTCCTGTCAAAAACAAGCATTGTCAAAGCCACTAAGCTTTGCTTGCAAATAGGTACTAGTCAATTGCTTGGATCTTCATCATGTAACCAGGCACTCACACTGTGTTATCGCTGTTCCCATTTTATGGCCAGGTAGTAGAATTATGACAGTGCCTGCAAAATCCACATGCCTTGTCTACACACAAGCCAACTCTGTAGGCTTTGCCAATGATTTTCTGTTATGTGGCACCCTGTTCCCCTATGCACCTGGTGCAACTTGGGTTTTGCGTCCTTTGATATTCCGGCCCTTGAAGAAAAGGGTTCAAGTTGCCAGATTCTGTCAGGTTACATTCTCCAATCGAGCCCTTCCAGCCACCCGTAGCGCAGCTTTAGAATTCCAGGCCAGGCCCGTTACTCTTATTGGGGATATTTTTTCTATAATATTTCTGTTATCTTTACAGTGAGGCAGTGATTTGATTCGTTCTCCGTTTCAGTATTCTATGCTGATGTTTGGCAGTTTTTCATATTTAACAAAAATTGTAAAATGAATATATCAAATGTACAATGCACTGGTAGCTCAGAGCCACGTTACCCTTCAAAGGTGTGTAAATTGCATGTTAATGAAACATTTGCATTCCTTCTGTTGCAGGGAAAGGGAATTCGAGCTGTGCCATTCCGCTGCTTTTGGCGATTTTATACTCGTGGATATTTGAGCTCCGGTGTTGAACAGGTCAGTCAAGAGTCCGACTTGCTCACAATGTTATGTAGATTGAAAGGGAAATCGTTGGGTGCTCTGATCTGCATTTCACTTCTCGTGGTGTTGCACTAATTGTGAGCCCCTATCAGCCCAGAGTATCATGATCAATGGTGAGCGAAGGATCACGGGAGTTGTAGTCCACAACATCGGGAGGGCCACAGGTTGCAGACCACATCACTAACACAACCACGACTTTCTTTGAAGGAGTAGCCCTCACCAAGAGCATTGGAATACATGTAATGTCAGTGACTCAGCTTCAAGGTGTGCACATAAGGCAAACCATTGCTGTTTGGGTGGCCATCTTTCCCATCTCTACCCATTTATTAGGGACCAGCAACCCTTGGCTCTCCAGACGTGTTGGAGCACAGCACCCATCTGCCTTTGAAAGCATAGTCAATGGTGAGGGATCATGGAAGTCTTAGCGGCAGGGGAGTTGCTAGGTCTGGAAAAGACCCGGGGCTACGCTGATGTCGGAACTGTTGGGACTGGGGGCTAGCTAGTCTTTTGGCTGTAGCTCCTGAGATTCTATACGGGGCTACAACCAAAAGATCAGGGGCTATAGCCCCCTTAGCCCCCCCCTAGCAACGCCCCTGCTTAGCGGGAACAGACAGAGGACCTCAGATTGCACACCCTTCCCTGTGACTTCTTGCAGATTTCCTGGCACAACCTAAGTGTTGCCTTCTTACATTATGTACATGTATATATATCAGCTGTGCGGCGCTCTGCCTCTTTGGAGCGGGAGCCTCCAGGGTTATGGCGAGAGGACCAGCGCCACTATCAACACGAAACAAGTCTTAGTTCTCCTCTGACGTCACTGCAATCGCTCGATAGCAAGCTGAGGTTTACAAAAGAAAGAAACCCCAAGCACTCGAACAGAAGATAATGCTCCCTGAGCCAAAACTCAGCACCAGGCGCTCCGTCTCATTGCAGCGACTTCCTCAGGTGAATTATGCATATGCATGTAGCGCTTCATGTAAGATTCTGCCTGCTTCTTGGCACTGTAATAAAGTGTTACCAGTACTAAATTTAATGACACTCTACTTATCAGCGTAGATGAGAGAGTCTAGTATTTACAAAGTAAATGAACAGAGAAAAGGAGGAGGAGAAAAAACAGAAAACTATTTTTTTATTTGACGTGCACATCGGGTTATAGTACATTTTCTGCACGATGTACAAACACATTATTTAAATATTTAATTTCATCCAACAATATGTAAAGCAGTAATTATAATAATTAAAACATTTTCAAACATTACAGCAATCCTTCATTCAAAATTCATACTATGAGTGTAAGTTAAAGAAAACATGAGAATGAGTTACCGATTCAAATGACCCCTTCCAGTAAAAGAGTAATCCGACTAAAATGAAGGACACCTTCTTCCCCTCGAGTGACCTTTGCCAGGAGCTGTCCGATTCAAGGGATTCTAAGTTATGTACAATGGCACTTAATCCGGCTGGATGCAGCGTGCCTGTGAAGCTCCCCACATACATGGCAACATTGTCCATTCCATTTGTGAGACATGAGTCCAGTCCTGGTTTCAAACTTGCATTGAGCGGGCTCTAGTCCTGGATTTATAATGGGGGCCTGGAAAGCCAACTGGGCGCCCTGGATAACTACGTTGAATCCAATGGATTGAAAATCAACGTGCACAAATCGAGAATTTTGACATTTGGGGGTAAAAGAGGGACTAAAAAGGGCCTTCAGAAATCATGGTTCTGAAACGGAGAGAAGATCTTGCAAGCAAAGACTCTTACTTATTTGGGCAGGTGCCAAAATACTAGTGCAGCTGATGCTCAACGAGAAGCAATGCTTTGAAGTAAAGCCAGGAATCAGGCGGCAAAGGCATGCCTTACACAAGCGCGGCACTGCACATTTTCCCTGATACCGGTGGTTGAATTCCACCGAATGAAAGTGACACCAATTCTGACTTATGGCGCTGAGTGTTCATTTACATTATTGGCAGCGGGTTGGCTAAAACTAGATGGCATATTCTGGCGAAGAGTATTATCCTTACCAAAATGTTTGCCCAGTCAGGCTATAAGGGAGGAGTTGGGCCTCACCTCAATATACTCCATCACAGTGTGGAAAACGCTGTCGTTTTATCGCAAATTCATTTTAGCAACCAACGAAGGAGGCTTCAAAGTCTTAAATGGTGCATTACAAAGTAATATGGAACAACTGTTGACGGCGTGGAAGGAGAGATGCATGGCAATATTACATAAGCTGAAGTCATCCGAAGATACCTTGCAGTCTGTCCAACCCAACGTTGAAGAAAAGGAAATTATTCGATCTGTACTGGATCGAGACAGTAGAGAGCAGGAGAAACCTGAAACTCTATGGGAAAAGTATTACCAACTTAAGAGCTAGGGGTACTCTCTCGACCTACTTGTTGAGATTCCCATGTAGTCGCATGCGGTGTCGTTTCAACCTGATGCCAACAAGAGAAGTAATGGAAGTGAGAAAAGAGAAATCACTGCGAAATTATTATGACTGTAGACATACACGGGTGGCCAGGTAACCAGTGCAGTTCCAACCGGGAGTTCAGCAGGGAAGCAGGGGAGAGGAGGAGAGAAAGCAGAAGCAAAGAGGACGGTTTTGATGTGCTTCCCGAACCGGAGATGGTTCTCCTTAAGTTTCAGGGAGGCAGGAAGGCTGACTCACTTGTTAATGACTTACCCATTTCAGCTAGGGGTCTGCAACTTCTGGCTCTCCGGATGTTTTGGATTCCAACTACCATACTCCCTCGCCATTGACTGTGCTGCCTGGGGCTGATGGAAGCTGTAGTACGAAACACCTGGAGAGCCAAAGGTTGCAGGCGCCGGATTAAATCTTAATGTTGTTCAAGGATATTTGTACCGCACATTATCACCACCGTAGTGGTCCCCTCTGGTGGATCTGAAAAGGAAAGGGGCTGGGAGGTGAGTTAGTAGGAGCGAGCGGGATAAGTGCAAGAGAGCAGTGATGTGCTGTTGGCAGGTTAAGTTTGGTTACCACCTTTCGCTGAGCTTGGGGGTGCTTTCCAGTCGGTAGCCGTCGTGTTCTGTTGTGCGAAGGTATGTGTGGTTTGTTTTGTTGTTGCAGTGTAGTGAAGTTTGTGCGGTTTGTTGTGCTTTAGGGTTGTGGTTGTGTTTGGTTAGAGTTTGAGAGGTGCATGCAGAGTGGTGAAATTGTTAGTGGGTTGGTTATTGGCCTCGCTATCTAGAAGTGATATGTGCTAAATTTCCACGTTCTTTCAAGATGTGGTGCATGAATAGCTCTACATTTCTATCTAAAACCGGCACTGGCTAATATTCACAATCCTGTCTATATATGATGCACGCCAATATTCACAATTATATGCAAATGTGGCACTGGCCCACCTTCAAAATCCTGTCTAGAAGCGAAGCAAGCTAGCATTCACAATTCTATCTAAATGTGGCATTGGTAATATTCCCAATGCAGTCTAGAGGTGGCAATGGCTAACAATCGCAATTCTGACTAGATTTGGCACTGGCCGACATTCACAATCCTGTCTAGATGTGACGCAAGCTAATGTTCACAATTCTATCTAAGTGTGGCACTTGCTAACATTCACAATTATATACAAGTGTGGCACTTGCTAACATTTACAATCCTATCTAGATGCGACGCAGGCTAATGTTCATAATTCTAACTAAATGTGGTACTTGCTATCATTCACAATTCTGTTTGGGTTTGGCACTTGCCAACATTCGCAATTCTATCTAAGTGTGGCACTTGCCAACATTCGCAATTCTATCTAAGTGTGGCATTTGCCAACATTCACAATTCTACCTAAATGTGGTACTTGCTATCATTGACAATTCTGTCTGGGTTCGGCGCAGGCTAATGCTCACAATTCTATTTAAGTGTGGCACTTGCCAACATTCGCAATTCTATCTAAGTGTGGCACTTGCCAACATTCGCAATTCCATCTAAGTGTGGCATTTGCCAAAATTCACAATTCTACCTAAATGTGGTACTTGCTATCATTGACAATTCTGTCTGGGTTCGGCGCAGGCTAATGCTCACAATTCTATTTAAGTGTGGCACTTGCCAACATTCGCAATTCTATCTAAGTGTGGCACTTGCCAACATTCGCAATTCTATCTAAGTGTGGCATTTGCCAACATGCGCAATTCTACCTAAATGTGGTACTTGCTATCATTGACAATTCTGTCTGGGTTCGGCGCAGGCTAATGCTCACAATTCTATTTAAGTGTGGCACTTGCCAACATTCGCAATTCTATCTAAGTGTGGCATTTGCTAGCATTCACAATTCTATCTAAGTGTGGCACTTGCTAACATTCACAATTCTATGAATCACAAACAAGATAGCTCAACAGACCGATGCACCAGCTATGGAAATCCCTCTTTGAATTGCATGCCATTGATTGGAATCCCAGAGCCTTCCAGTCTTTCAAAACCAGTGGTTGCATTCAAATTGATTATAGTAATATCAGTTATTAGCACTGTTAGATCACATAGACCAGGGGCCAGCAACCTTTGGCTCTCCAGATCTTTTGAACTACAGAACCCATCATCCCTTGCCAGCCTAGTCAATGGTGAGGCGTCATGGGAGTCGTAGTCCAACACATGCAGCGAGCCTCAGGCTGCAGTCCCGTGGATTAGACACTTTACAAAAATATCAGCTACATCTCGATTCTGTTCCTAAGAATTTTGTGTGTTTGTGGGAGGGGGAGGGGTGCAGAGGAGACAATAGTGACTGGCTAACCTGTGCCAAATCTGAATTCATGTTCAGTCCCTCCCCATACAAGTTAAAGGAAGCAAAGGAATTGAGGTGTATTCTAGACATATGAAGATCTCATTTATAATAGTAGAATCAGCGTCAGGTTTTCATGCAGTGCTTCATGCCAGATTCCTTCTGCTTCTATGCACTGTAATGATATAGAGATACCTACCCCCTTCGGGGCTGGGCATGGACGGTAATGGCCCGCCAGCTCCACAAATTATCTCTTTATGCACCCTGGGGCTTTCTCCACACTGAGCCACTAGTTTTGTTTTAAAAAACACTACAAATGTATAAGGACTGTACGCAAAGTAGAAAAGGGACCATGTTTCTTTTCTATGTCTGGCAGAGGCAGGGGAGCTGGGTTGGAGGGAAGAGTAGGGCCCCAGGAAAATGGCACTAAAATGGCATGGGACGTGCAGCTCAAACTCGTGTTCTGTGCACCATGATTGGGCGAGGGATCTACCCAGGTGCTAGTATAGCGTTAACCCTCCATTCCAAGGGCTGGAGCGAGGGGTAATGGCCCAGCAGCCCAAGTTATCATCTCAAGAGAAGCTAGGGCCTATAACGAGGGCGCCGGGCCTTTACCCCCCATTCCCGTCCTTGGAACGGGGGTTAATGCTATTAACACTCCAGTTTACCAAAGCAGTAACCCGGGGTACTACGAAAAAAATTTTTTTATTCATTTCGCAGGAAGCTGTGCAGATCCGATGGAATGAATGAAAATACTTAACCAAAATGGCCGCCATGGTTATAGAAGGTGCAGCTCCATACAGAGCCCCTCTTCTATGACCATGGCAATCAGAAAAGGGAAGCTGCTGCGGTGGCGGCAGGCTGTGCTGTCGCTGCCACAATCAAGCAAGTGGGGATGGAGAGGGGGATTGGGACATTTTTCACCAAAAAAAACCCAGATAAATTAGGGTGGGGGGAGGAGCTGGTGGCCCGCTGAACTTTTGATCAAGTCGGTATAGTTGCTACATTTTATAAGGCTTTAGAACAACAATAATTATGGAAAAAAATAGAACAATCCGTAGAGAGTTTAATGAGTGGTAAAAATGCATCAAGTTAGGCTCACTCACACTAGTGGAGAATTTTTCATTTATTTATAGAATTTGCTGATAATCACCACCAGAGCAGGCCATAGCGGCCTGTAGTGGCCCGCCAGCCAGTGGTAACATTGCACACCATTACTGAGCTCTTGAAACCAGTCACTGCAGAAACGCACAGTAGGGTGTCAGGAATGTGCCAGAAATACTGAGTACAGATGCCAGGCACCCACATCCGGGCGCTGCCTGGCACCCAAATCGATGTTGTGAAGCAATGCGTTGCGTGCAAGTGATATGTGGGCGCAGAAAGTGAGGTGCACCTTCCCCTGACGTTCTGCAATACGCGCCCAAAATGGAAGACATTTCGAATCTTGACTCTTATCCGGAAATAACCAACAGATGTTCGATTGGCGGAAGAGTCTGAAGCGATGGCTTTGTCCAAACTGGGCTTCATTCTGTCCGAATTTAAGCATTTTGGGAGGGGCCCAGGGGGAGTAGAGTGGGCTCAAGGGGCACATTATCTTCTTTTCAAGAGGAATTCTGACAACAACAAACCAAGTGTGCTTCTTATTTATTTTTGGAAACTCTCGCTGTGGGAATGACTATTTCTTTTGGCAAACCTTTTTAAATCTATCTCAGCCGAAGGCCACAACTGCCAAAAATAGGACCGCAGTTGAGGAAGACGCTTTTCTAATTTTAGAATTCGGGAGCAATTGTGTATTTTAAAGCCACCTTTACACTAAAGATAGTCAATGTGTTTATTGTAACTATGATGGGGCAGACATTTCCGTAGGAAGTACTTCAATGGAGAATCTGACGGGGGACACCTTAATATTACAGAGCGATATCACCAGACTTAGTAAATGCAGCTTAAAGTTACATGTCATTGGGTCGCATTACGAGCGAGCCGGTCCAGTAACAACCCCGGAAAGAATGCCGGTACGAGGGCACGATTTGCTGGGAGTTCAGGTCCCTATCGGCAGAGAAATCACGGAAGCACCGGTGCCGTTGCCTCAGTGGTTCCCATTCCATGGAGAATGGGAACTTGCCGCTGTTGCCGGCGCCTGTAAAATCCCGGTGACACAGGGATATAGAGTGCCTGTAGCGGTAAGGCTAGTCTGACTCGTAATGAGGCCCATCGTGTGTTTTTTTCTTGAGTGTTCACATATGAGGGTTAGTGGGTTGATGCATGGAAACTCAATGAGCTTCCTTACGAGTCAAGAAGTAACTGAACAAAAACACGCTGTAACAGTAATAGCGCCTGTTTTTCAGTCCTCCACATGATGTAAAACTATCTGTACGTGCGCGGCAGTGTTATCCACCCCCAGAAATAATGGTTAATATGCTGGCGGTATTACCATCGGCAGTAAATCCCCTATTCCCCAATAAAGTCCATTGCCACTTTATTATTGGGAAAAAAAGAAACCCAGAATTAGGAGGGGAGACACCACTGTCACCAGCTCTAGTGACAGTTATTCGGTGTCACAGTATTATCACAACTAATAACGCCAAACTAATAATGAGGCCCACAGACTGGCTACACAACCTGCCTCCATGGTAACAACGTCATCTATGTATAATTCTAAAGCATTTTGTATCTGGGCTCAAGAATGACCACCTTCTCTTTTGGGGAATCAGTTTTTGCAGAGGCATATTGATTCATAGATGTCCTTTGACTTTGCTGCCACATTCTTGTAGAATAATCCAGGCCTATTTATTTGTAAATCACAAAGGCACCCAAAGGAGGATGCCATTCTTCAGACTCCTCCAACTGCTTCTTCGTCTTAGTTCCAGGATTAGTAACCTTTAGAATTTTACTACAATAAAAATACAAATATTTAATTTAAAAAAAAAAACATTAAAAATATTACTTTGTTTCGCTTTTTTAAGTGACCCACTGGGCCCCATTACGAGTTACGACCCTGGCGGTAGAGTGATAACAGCGCCAGTAGTTCTGCCGGCACCGTTATCACTCTACCGCCACATTACGAGTTCTGCTTGCGAGGCCGCCCTGTACGCATGGTCAGACCAAACGTGCAGAGTGCCACCCGCTAGCAGAACAGGATGCTAACAGCGGTCCCGTCATTATCGGGACCGTTGTTAGCATCCTCCCCATTCCCATTGAGCCCTATGGGAGCTCAAAGGGAATGGGGACGTACCGGGTCTGGATCCCGCGAATGGGAATTACCGGGCCCACAAAGGTTGGAATGGCCTGGTAATTCACATTTTTCAGGACCCGGACCTGAGTTTTGGGGTAGCCATGCCGCTAAAAACGGCATGGCTACCTCCAAACTCGTAACGAGGCCCACTGTATTGAGCACAAAACCAGATCCCAGCCCTTGAAAAAAGACCTTGCCTTAATAGCCCTGGATGAACTTCTAAAGCATGCCTCCTCACATCTGTTAGGCCAGATTTGCTGGTTACCGCGTGCATAGGACAGGTTTTGGCATGGGTGAATCTGACGCCGAGCTAACAGCAAACTTCCGGGTCTTTTGGGAAGATTCGTCGCCCAGTCAGGAGCCTCAGCTCGAATCTTCGGTTGATTTGTCGGTTTCGCCAAGTGAATCAGAGCCCTCTTGGGCAGATTAGTCAAGTATGTTCAGCCAATGAAATCCCTGGGCTCGTTCAAAGGAAGTTTGAACCGCATCTTTCTTTCTTGATTCATTCTACACCCCGTCCCGTTCACTTGGTTCTGTATCACAATTTCTTCTTGTTGTTCCTCGTCCTCTGTGTGCTCAGTATTGTTTTCGTTCATTTTCATTGCTTGCTCCCCTACATTGGAATCTTCTTTTCTTTTTCATTGCTCTATTTCTGTTTATTCTTTATTTCGTGACTCCTTGAGGTCTTATCTACCTCATTCTGGTTAGCATTACAGATTGCTTTCTAATCCTCATTTCTATTGTACTGTTTGATGAACTTACGTACAGCGCTTTGGTGTGAAGGGCTATATAGAATCAAAATAAAATACAAAAAGACAAATATGAGGGCCAACTCACTACATGTTATTTTATGGATTTTACAAGGCTGTGAGGGAAGCACTACAAAGAGCAGGCTCACGTTTGGAGGCATTTGGTACGGTTTTTGATCATTTGAACAGAGCTTTGAGGAGTTTGTAGAGTTCTTGCTGTTTGATGGGCGGTTTTGTTTTGTTGGTCTCCAATGTGGTTTTGCTGCAAATCTTTGTGCTCTTTTGTTTTAGTGTTTATTCAGTGTGTTATTGGTGTGTTGTTAGTTTCCCCATATAAAGAAAGACAAAAAAACGTTGTCCATTCCACTTGTGCTTTTCCCCTTTTTTCCCCTGAGTTAAGAAGTTTCCTCTCCCTAATCCTATCCCCCAAAAATACAATCCCTGATAAAATGGCTTACCCTTTACTCTTCCCCCCTGGGTGTTCCTTGTTGTCATCTTATATCGCAATTTTGTGTTCTGTTGCTTGTATTTGTTTGGCGAATAGTGTTGTTTCCAGTAGTATAGTTTGACAAAGTATAGTAGCATTGTGTAATAGTGGGATTTGTTCACTCGTTCTCAGGACGGTTTGGTTTAAAATGGTTGGGATCTCGAGGTGTGCTTCATTTTTCACAGTTCCAACGTTCACAAGCATCACTACTGAGGGATTTGTGGGACTCTCATGACGCACTTGCACCACTGGGAGGGAAAGATGGTGCGAGGAGCAGGGGAACCGCATTTCTCCTTGCAGGAGGAGGAGGATGCCTGCATGAAAGATGAGGAGGGGAGCACTAGTTTGCAGGCCGGGCCATGCAGCATCTCCGATCTACTGATTTGATGGGGTAACTGAGGCATTGGAAGAGGCCTCAGGAGAAGGAGTGCTAAAGAAGGCAGGACCATTGCAGGAGACCCTGACTACTGGCATAAGGATAAAGGAGGCAGGGCCTCTTGTGGACACACCAAGAAGACAGGAAAGGGAGGGCCGCTGCTGGATTCCGCCATGGAGACAGGGGAAGCAGAGCCTCTAGAAGATGGCCGCTGGGATGCAGGATCATTGGAGGAGCAGAAGGGCATGGACCTCATGGGTTGCTGGAGCAAGTACCCCAGAGGAACATCATGGGATGGCTCCTGTATGGGTTGAGGCATTGAGGAGGAATTGGTCTCAATCCTGCATGGCGAGGGTGCAGAGGAAGCGGTAGAGGACCAAAAGCTGGAGGTCCAGAGAGAGGACCAGCCTGTGGCTAGTCCTCAGCAGATCATGGACTTACCAGAGGTGGAGGTAGTGGAGAGGGACAAGGAGGTGGTGGAGGAGACAAGCAAGTCATAGGAGGAGTTCCCCGAAGTAGCACCCCCACCCCACTACACAAGCCATATGGTTCTGGGTATTGGCCTATTTGGCTCTTCTTCTTCTTCTAGGGAAGACCGTCAGGGTGGAGGACACTGAGGACGTTGGCATGGTGGGGAGCCGTTGGAAGAGGATTAGGTAAGGTAAGAAAATAAAAGGCAAGGGCCGTGCACTGGGGGTGATGGCCACTAGGAACCATTTTCAACAGATGTAGAAGATCATTTATGAGGCGAATTAGTCCACTGCCCCCACAGAGTCGGCTAGCTTTGGTGAGGAAGTAGAGGGTCCTAGTAATTCCCAGAGATAGGGTTTAGCACCGGAGAGATATAGGGCCCACTGTGCTAGAACACTCTGCACCCATCCACTGTTGGCAGTCAGTGGCAGTGGCACTGGAAACTGCGTACAACAACAGGCTCTTGTTACCAGAGCCGCCCCAACAAGCACCTTTAGGCAGGACCCTTGTTCTTAGTAATAAGCCATGCAGGGATGTGTTCCATTTATTCCAAGCAGTTTGTTAGCTGGAGGGCGGGGCTGGCCATACAATAGTAGGCCACAAGGAACTACACCATCCTCCACTCCCGTAGGTCATTGTGTGGGGTGATGGAATGGGGCATTCATGGCGGAGGGACTGGCCTCACAGAGAGACTCCGCACGTGTGAGAGTGGCTACAGTCTGTGTGAGAGCTGGCACATGTTAGTGGAAGGCTGCACCTATTGTAGAGCCTGAGAACATTTGACAAGTGGTGTTTGTTATTGTGAGACAATACTAGGATTCAAAAGGCCTGATTTATAGCATCTAACATACAATGCTAACATTATACGCTGTGGGATGATTCCCCTATTTGTGCCACATTTTATTATTTGTTCATGCACTATTTACTTGTAGTTTGAAGCATAGACCAGACCCGGACAGACGTTAGAGCATTGCAAAAGTGCAAAAGAAACAGCAGCACCAACATTACGAGGATTTAAACATTCCATGACTTGGCCTTCCTGGTGACTTTCATGATATTTTCATGCCTTGCTATGCCATGTTATGATCTGCTTTATGTGGTTTTACGTTTGCCTGTGCTCCTCCCCAACCTGCCTTTCGAGCTCTCTGTATGGTCCCTGCAGACAGTAGGCACACCAACCAAGCCACCTTTACCTGGCGATTGAACACCCCTCCTAAAATACATCAGAGCACTACACTTCTACAACCAATTTACAAGCAATTTACTACTGGCCAGATCTATGCACCCTTGTGCCAGGAGCACACAGGACTTCCTGCAGCACGCAGCTTACTTCCTGTCAACATTCATCAACATAATAGCAAAGCCATCGTGCCTTTCCCCCTATCTCCAGGGTAAACTCACCCATCCATCTCTCTTTCAAACCCACCAGAGCAGAGTGATCGGAGACCATGCAAATGGCAGCGGAGTGCAGTATAAGTCCCAATGACATAAGATATTGCCCACCTGCAGAGTGATTAACAAGGTTTAAGTAATACACGTCAGGATACTGTACAAGGCAGCAGGGTCAGGCGACCCAGGAAGTAAATGCACTCATTCTGGCAAGAAATTGATGCCGTCTTCTGATAATC
This sequence comes from Ambystoma mexicanum, assembly GCF_040938575.1. NCBI lineage: Eukaryota > Metazoa > Chordata > Amphibia > Caudata > Ambystomatidae > Ambystoma > Ambystoma mexicanum. The sequence continues at coordinate 251,555,729 of NC_090931.1, read as the reverse complement.
ACTGTGGCCATTACGGCCCATCTGCCAAGCTGAAATTAGCAGTGGCCGCGTCTAAGAATATTTTGCCTTAATCGGCTGTTTTATGGGGTCTTTTACTCGCATCCGGCGAGAATGTCTAGTCAATGGAACATTTGGCCAATTCTCTGTTTCAATCAGAAACTAAGAGGTGATCTTTTCCCTTTACCGTAGCCGCTTACTATTAATTGCGGTGAAGCCACCTCTTTAAAAATGAGTCCCAAATCTACAATACACATTCCAAAGCCTGCTTCCATAAAATTGATTTCAGTGAAAGAACATCTCAAGCTACTTGTGGGTTGTTATCACTTCCTTGGCCTCCCACCTGCGCTGTTATCATAATTGTAATGGAAATAGATTTTCGGTTTCAAGGGGAAAAACAATTCCCGTGCTATTTATTTTTCATTGCGAACACATAGTTGCTCAGTCGTATACTGTCGACCTACTACAGCACGTACCTGCCTGATTTCCTGCATCCTCGAGGAGTCACGTGATCTTACACAGGAAACCGCTGTGTACTCTGGGTTTCCTAGTTTGCTCGCAAATTCCATATCTATTGTTCACATACTTTACTATATGTTGCTAATACTTTAATGGTATGAGGGTGCAATTGTTCGAAATTAGTCTGGTATTCTAATTGCACCTTATCGGGAGGATATAAATGCTTAATAAATAAAATAGACAAATCACATTTGTGGCTCTTTTATGCAATTAATCTCATAACATTTGAAAAACGTCAAATGAAAAAGAAGGCCCCCTTCCTATAGTGACGTAATTTCACCAAAATCCCAGGGGTAGTGGAAGTGACATCACACGACCCTTGACCTCTGGTGGCGTCACAGGAAGTGATGTCATTTGACCTCACCCCAAAGTGATATCACTGGAATTGATGGAACACAACCTTTCACCCCTTGACAGAACAGGAAGTGGCATCACATAGCAGTGCTCATATATGGTTACGATATCACTATAATGTGATATACATTTCATACAAGAATGGGTCACCATATGTATCATTAAGATGGGTGTGTATAGGCCCATATTACCAAATTACTGTGAATGCAAGCAGACGTCCATGGCCAAATGATAATGATGTGTTATTATATAGCACTTGCGCTTAAGCGCTTTATATAGAACAAATATACATACAATATCACCCAACCTGTGTTGGTACTCATTTATCGACCTCAGAAGGATGAAAGACTGAGTTGAGGTGTTTAAGAAGAGACAAAATCAGTGACTCACCCCCTGAAGCATGCCTGAAATAAACCTTTAATGAGTCTAGCAATTATTGTATAGAATTCCAGAAAGACAAATTATTTGGTGTTCCTATTCTTTCTTATTTAGAGTAACTGCTGAAAGTGGTAGACTTGTGGACCCCCTGTTCTTTATTTTTTCTTTTAAAGAGGGCTGAACAAAAAACCCCAGCCGCTCCATAAGCAAAGAGCCTCATGTCGCTGGCCACAGCCCAGGAAATAAAAAAGAAAATAAAAAAATCTTTTTTTTAGAGGTAGCAAGGGAGACCACAGGGGTAGCAAGCCTTCCTATGTTACTGCGCCCCAAGCTGGAGGAATCATGAAGTGGAACATGCATCAGTGAAAAGGTAAAGTTTTGCAAAAATGCAACTTCAAAAGCCGCCTGTTGCATCACTGGTCTTTACCATTGCTTAGCACTTGGGGAGGAGGCACCAGCCAATCGGGGGCCAAGGAACGTGGGGTGAATCCTATGATCCAAGCCTGAGTTCTATCCCCTGGCCAGTGACGTCCACCCTATGTCATCATGGGTGTAATTTTAGGGGGGTACAGATGTGTTTGCCCCCCCAACTTTCATGGCACACCATTTTGTCCCCATTCATTGTGCCCTTTTCATCAGATGTCATGTCCCCCCAACATTTTAAGCAAAGTTACTCCACAGTATGTCACTGCTTTGCCAACATGTTGCGGTGCCCTTCACTCCTACCCCACCACCGACTCTTTCCTAAATCTTCCGTTGCCCCCCCTCCGGTTTCCCTCCTGCCTAAATTCCCAAATCTTCCCTCAACACCCGACCGTCTGCCCGCGTTTGCTTTATTATATTTATTTTATAGTTTATATATACAGCACTTATACACAGGTGGAGTGCTTCAAAGCGCTTTAGTTCCTCGTCCGCACCGGCTACCCTGCTTGGTTGGCCCTCTGGCTTCAGCCAGTCATAAAAATGGAAGATGGTTTCTGCTTCCTTTCTGTCACTGACTTTATTGGGGTCCACAAGCATAACGGAGAGCGTCGTGGGGACGGGGGGGGCACAGATTGTTTTTTAATGACTCCCTATTAGCACCTGGGTACTTAGGCCTTGGGTGCTAATAGCAATAACACCCGGCTGATGCAGCCCACTGCTGCTCCGGGCGTTATTGCTATAATAACCTTCACATCAGTGTTATCTTAAAGGGAAAGTGTTGATCAATACATGTGCTAATATTTGCTTTATGGCTTTCAGTTGCTGTTCACAAATGAATTCAAAGTACTTAGGTTTCGGCCCTCTGTTCATATTTGTTAAATTGAGTGCATTTATCAGTAGGAGACCAACTCAAACCTCTAGTTCACTACCACAGCACCCCCTTTACCTACTCTAGGAGAATGTGTCTTGCTCTTGTTATGTTATATGGATTTATAAAGCACAGCACACGCCAAAGGCACCTTGGCGCTGGAGGGTAGCAAGAGTGAGACAAGGTAATTAAAAGAGAAGAGTCTTCACAGTGAGTGTGTAATAAAATAGAGGACTTGCCTTGGTGTTGACATTCATGGTGGCATGAAGCTCTGGGCGTATTGGACCCCAATTATAATCCGGTTGTTTGGTCGCACAAAGAGGCACACTATTGCTGTTTGTGGGCTTTGATGGATTTGCCAAAAGATACACAACTTTGGCTCTGCAAAAAGATTGCTAAATTGATGTATGCCTCCACGACTCTGTAGGCCCCCCACAGGCTGTGAAGTGAGGGGAGTGAGGGGAACACAGTGGCCAGGAAGGTGGGCAGAGCAGGAACACAGAGGAGTACAGGGAGAGAAATCGAATGCCATGCATGTCTCCTAATGAAAGGGGTACAGCTTCAGAGCACTGCCCCAATGGGGTCTGCAGGCCTCTCAAAGTCCCGCCCCATCCCGCGGTCTTACAGGGGAAGCGCGCTAAAACTGGGACGCATAGGGTACATAATTACAGCCCAGCACCCAACTCCTGCACAATGCCAACTCCTGAACTGCCGGTCCAAAAAGAAATTGTGTTACGGTTTGAAAAGGAAACATTGCAAAGCAAATATGAATGTTTCTTTGTCACAAAATCTTAACTCATGGCCCTTATCGCATGCAACATACTATATATGACATCGAGGATGTCTTGTAAATCTGGAGGGATATCCCTTGATGTTACACTTCACATTTTGCCTACATTTTGTGCTGTTCTGATTGGAACCTGAGCTCCTTGAACTTTGAATTCCTCATTCCTATATTCCTTATTTTTCCTATTTGTATTCTTTCTCTATAAACATTAAATGACTTATTATTGCAGCAAAGATGCACATTTAAAGTTTGATTTTCTTTCAATTTACACCAGTGCATTCTCGTATCCTACCCAACCAGTAGCCATAGAAGTAATACCTATAATGATGGTAGCTTTAGTACTTTTAGTAGGACTAGTAGGGCTAGTGTAGCTCCAATTTTCATAGCACATATATCTGCCCCCCTCAGTGTTCTTCTTGAGAGAAAATGCCCGAAGGGAAGATATAAAAAAAAAACACCAAGATCAGGAGCCATGATATAGGATGGAATGACTAAATAGAATGGCACAAACAGTTGCACTAAAAGACTAGAAGGGTTTGTTGTATGAAAACATAGATGGCTATGTGGCAAAAATGAACATATCAACACCGGTTGAAATACACTGTAAGCGTATCTCACCATATGGAATGTCTATTATTAAACGCAGAAACATATTGGTGACACAAGGCAGTGTATATGAAGCGCAGATGTGGGGAATCCATGCACATAACCACCAAAAGACCACCAACTCAAAATTGGTCCTCATAATCTACATGGAGTGATAAGCATAAGGAGCATCATGCTTGCACTAGGAGCCTGTTATCTCCAGTATGTGGAAGTGATTTGATGATGCACTTGTTGATACCGCGATTTACTATATGTTTGTACAATAGCATTACGACATATACACAGTGATACAATATGTAATTGTGTTTAAAGGCCTCTAAGCTAAATCTCCTTTTAAATCAAGCAACAGCCCAGCAGGACAGAGGATATGAAATCAAAGAGTGCTTGCCAAGGATGGCTATCTAATTTTTACAGCACTTTTGAGGTCAGGCCCACTGGCAACAATTTGCATTTTATGTCTTTGATGAAATGTGACAAGATGTAAATGTTAAATGTAAATAATAGCATCCACAAAGGGGATTGTCTGCAAAGGAGCACTTGTGCCCACACCTATGAATCACAAAGGGCAGCCAAGAATAGAGGATAGCCAGGGAAAAGTGCAGGTCTGAGAAGTGTCTCTAGTCACAAGAGTAGTATGACATGGCCAGCGCATTTTGGCCTTATGTTCTTATTCATAATTCATGTATTATTGTCTATAAATCAATCCAGCCTGGGCAGCAGCATCCAGTGTGCCCCATGCTATGATGCCATGGGGTCAGAGGCCACTTCTCTAAAGGAAGAACATGGAGCTTGTGCAAGCACTAAGTAACACCTCTGAGTTTGGATCCCTTCATTTCCAAGCTGGACCTGAACAGTTTGAGTTTAGGCTGATTGACTTATGCCACAGGATGCACTGGTCCCAGATGGCCTTAGGTCTGGCTGAATCGACATCGCTGTCACAAAGAACACCGGCCCTTGGTACTTATGATGCGGGAGGGGATTTTATATTCCCCATGAAGGGGTCAGAATAAAAGGCGTCACGCTACACGTGCAGTTCATGTACGTCAGTGAGACAATCTGTTGCCAATGTGCACTGACTTTGTTTTTTTGGTATCACGTAATATTATCCCCAACAAAAATATCGGCTTATATATGGTCGTCAGGAACGGCCATAGGCGATATTTTTATTGGGGATAATATTTGGGTTTTTTGGGAGCAGGGATTGCGGGGGTGTCCCCTATCAAATAATACAGCGGTTGCAGGGGTGTTCCCCGCAGGTTCCTTGGCTTAATATTGCTGCAAAAATATGGCGATATTTTTGTATGCCGATATTTTTGCGGGGATGTTAACACATGGAACCGTTTTCTTGTCATTTTCACATTTGAAACCTAGCATATAGAATCTGCCCGATGACGTTGGATCTTTTCACATGAATCAATACCTTTTGAATATACATTCATCCCTTTGATTGGGTAATTTGAAGGCTAAAATGCAGGGGGAGACACCCTGCAACCCACCACTTCACCTCAACCTAATCTATACCCTTACCCACCCCATCAATATATTTAATTACATTTGACCAAAAAAAAGGTCAAATAAATGTGATCAAATGTTTTAGGTCAAATGTTTTTAGGTCAATTATGCTATTACACCCCACATCATGCTGGTGACGCAATGTGCAGTTCCACTTCTTCTGCCAGCTACAGCAAACCTCTGGGCTCATTAGATAAACACCGCAGCTGCTGCAGCACAAGCAGTCTGACCTGGACTTCTAATCGCTTAATAGCCCTCCCTGCAACAGGCTACACCTGCTTACACTTCCCCTGAGCCCAGTGGGCTTCTTGCCCATTGCCAGTGCTAGTCAGCGGGGGAGTCTGGGGTTATACAGGCTAATTCAATGCCTCTGGAGGTCCAGGGTTCATTTTCCCATGTGGCTTTGCCTGAGTTATAACCCTCTTTTTCTGTTACTGCTGTATGCATTATTAACTTTTCTTGTATCCAAAAATAACGTATTTCTGCTAATTAGGCTCTTATGCCAGAGGTCAGTGGGCAACCTTCAGTCACTCATTCAAATCCTGACTGGGCCGACTCAGACCTTGGTGCTTCAAAGGGTTCCATATCATTTCATCGCCTGTAATTTCATCCCCTGTCATTTTAACGTGCACATTCCATCGAAAATGCTCTTTGTTTTTTTTTGTTAGGGGAGTTCCCTGCCAAGCCCTTCTCCCACACTTATTCTTGGCTATTGCCTACCCGCCCAAACCCTTGTCTGCCCTTTCCCACCCCCCCCTAAAAAATGTGATGAGCACATTCGATGGGATGTGCACGTTAAAATGCCTGGGGATGAACATGCAGGCGATGAAAGGAGGTTGTACCGCTTCAAAGGCCGTTGTATTGGGTACCATTGACTTGTGTAATAACTACACCTACTATAACAATTTGGAAGTGGAAAGTATCCATCGTGAAGTGGTAATATAAAAATAACACACGTTTATTACGCTTATACGGTAAACTACAAACTATTTAATGTGTAAGTGATGAAAAGCAGCTTTTTGGTATATATGTTATGATTTCATGTGTCCTAAAGTTAGAAGAATGTGTATGATAACATGTAAAATACAGATAACGTAAGATATGTCATATAGTATGGGGACGTTTAGCACGCTGGGATGCAAAGGTGGACAAGCCAACAAACATTACTCACATGTGACACTGAGTGTGGGCTGGAGAGCAGGGAATTCTGGGATACCTGTGTCACCGCTTGTGATCGCATATGGCATCTGACAAGAGCAAAAATACTTAGGAGCAGATTCACAAAGATGTTATCAGGAGTAACGCTGACTTGCTCCGGACTTACTCCGGGAAGGATAGGGCCGTAGTACGTTTGAGTTACTACCAGTAACATTTTTGTGGATCAAACAGTCTCTCTTCAGGAGTAACACAGAGTTACTCCTGATATCTTCTTTGCAAATCAGACCTTTAGTTTGCGAGCCGTTCTTCTGATCCATAGAAATCTCTCTCTTCTGACTGGACCAAGGCTTACCGTGCACTGACTCTCACCTTTGAGATGCTATGAAAGATCCTTCATGAGGGTTCACGTGAAGGCGAAGGGAGCACTCTTTCCATGTAAACCACTGTGGACATGTCTGAACTACCTATCCTCAGATTCAGGAATAGTTGGTTTACCCGATCAGAAGGTCGTTACAGGTCTTTCATGCTTATTGCTGGTTTGGGTCTATGGCACTGACTCTTCACTGCCTCAACAGGCTCGTCCTCTACCCAAATTGTAGTTGATGATACAGAACTATCAGCTAATCAGCATCTTTGAATCATGTGCTTGCAGGGAATAAAGTCCTTAAATTGCCCAAAGGAGATTTGTTCTTTTTAACCATTCTATGAATATTTAAACACTTTTCTTTACAAACTTGTGATCCCCTTCAGGCCATGTTAAGAGGTTCTAGCCCGCTCTCTTGCTCATAAGCACCTGCTGGCACCTCTTAAATCAGTGAGGCTTGCTATGGCAAAGACCAGAACATGATGTTTAAGACTCACATGAGATTTACATATAATGCAACATATCATGAGACACTAATTTTATAGGCTCTATCCATGTTAAAGACATACCTAATGAATTGTTTGGGGTTAAGTTCTTGAAGTTCAACCCCATTGCACACGTAAAATTGAATAATTAAATTCAAAATTAATTTTCCTGATTTAGCCCTGGTGTGTCTGTTCCTCCACACAAAATGAAGCAGGCACTAATGATCATTAAGGTGGTGCCTTGGAACATTTAAGGCATTGCGGAAGGCTAAATATGTTATTAGTATACACAGAGCAGGTTCCCCTTAATGAGCATTGGAATTGGAATCCAGTTTACAAAAAATGGCCTCTAATTAGAAAAAAATTGTTATCTGTTGGCATCATTAGTCAGACACTTAACATTTCTACTGAAAGACCGCAATAGTGAGAGACTGCAATGGCGCCCACTGAGGATTCTGTTTCCACTTTGCTTAAGAGTTGAAATCCTTGATCTTGCACACTGCAGGAGACGACAAGCTTTACCCTTTCTAAACAGGATACTTTCACATCAGACCAAACTGAAAATTATTTTAGATTTGCTTGTGTGAAACATACAGTAAATTTGATAGGCTCCATCTGTTTATCTAAGAGGTGGATGTTGGAAAGTGATTAGAATCAGGTAACAAACATGTATCTAACATCCCATTTTGTTTTTAGGATTATGTAATCGATGTAGCTATGTATAAAAAGAAAGGAAGTGCCTGTACAGTCCACCGGCTACGGCCGTCCACAAGTCTATGGTAAAGAGGAAGCGTTGTGCGGGGCTTTGTGGTGTCTGATCCTCCGCACTGATCAAGTCACACGCTGCCATTTGGGAAGCTCACATTCGAAGTTTCTTATGAGATAATCGCAGGCCCAGAATCTTTTCAAATGTTGCAAGCCGGATTCCCAAGGGATTCAAATGGCCGAACCTTGCTTGCTTAGTGACGATCGTCAAGATGGGGCCTACTATTATGGAAGTGGCACCCATCTGAGCATGGGGTTGCCCGGATCAATGCCAGTCTATGTGAAGGGATCCAGAGAAGTAGCTCACAGACAAGGATACACCAGGTGCAAATCAATTCACTAGCAATTCTGCCAACAATGCTGCTAACCTTAATGAATCATAGGGCAGGTCAAGAGCAAAATGCACATAATGGAGATGAAGGTCCACAAACTCCTGTCCCTTTCTCACCTTGGCGTGTGCAGTGGGACACCATCATCCATAAAGCATCCTGGTAATTCTAACAAGGATTTAGAAGCACGTGATGTGGAAGGTGTCAGGCAGCCAATGCAGCGGTGTTGGGATAGGGTGAATGGTAGAGCGTGGGTGGAAAAACAAAGGTTTACCGAGGTGCTGTTTGGAAGGAAAAGTGGGTGCAGAAACCCTGATCTTGTAAGGAGTAACAATGGGGGCTTAGGATGTGTATAGCCCATCGGCTATTGGCAGCAGCAGTAATACCTGTGAAGTATTACAACATAGAATTATCTGTGAGAATGGTGTGGAATAAAATAGTGTACCGTGAACAGCAGACTGGAAAACAGTAATCTCCACATTTGGAGCTGCAAAGAAGTTATTTTTATTGTTTGAACATAGATCAATAACCAATTGAAAATGCAGTGACGTTGATGGCTCCTGTGCGCGCGCACACGCACACGCACACATACAACTTAATTTTCCAGTTATCCTATGCAGATAAAAGGCTCTGTGCATAGGATATTCTTCGATCTGCCTTCCCCCCTGGGTACAGGGGTGGGTCAGTCATGTCTTCTCATACGGAATCACCCATGGCATGGGGTGACCCCACTGCCAGACCCCCAGTGTGCGCATAACCATGACGATTCTGGAAATGTGCTGACTGTGCGGTCTCTCTGAGAGATTCTGTGTCACTCCAGATCTGGCACACCCTCCCCAGATTCGGGCTCGCCAATGTTTTTCTGAGGGCTGTGGTGAGAGGCACACGCATTGCTTTTTTCCCTCGCTGCTGTGACGGAGGATTGTCTGCAGGCTTGCAGACACCTGAAACGGAGCCCTACAAGCGAACCCCCACAAGAGGTCCCCCACAAGGACATCACTTATCCACATCCATTAGGCGCAGCTCAGGAGACGGAGCCCAAGGGAATATGGTGACTTAGGTGCAGGATCGGTCATAGTATTCAACAGCTACTCTCCGGGGGGGGGGGGGGGGCAGATTATAGCTCCTAGTATAGAATTTTTGTGCTACTCAATTTTTGTGCTACTCAATTTTTGTGCATATACAACTATGACAATTTGCGAGATGCTTTAGTTTGTTTATCCACAACCTGACCACTGTGCACAAGCATCATGAATGTGGGTTGGTTTTTAGGTGTGTCTGACTCAGGCTTTCAGAGTGCCTGGGGCGCTTTGCTTCTTGCAAATCTGTGCTTCGGGCACTCACCTCGCGCAAGTCCCCAAATCTTAGGAATCCAGAGCCCGCCCCTCCTTGAATACCTATGAACTAGTCATGTTCCTGCACTTATGTATTAGTGGCCAGTGACAGATCTTAAAGGGCCCATACCTATGCACTCATATACACCTCTATTTGGTAGATGAAAATATAAAATGGAAATGGAAACATTATTGTTGAGCATGAGCATTTCTATTTGGACCGAATAGAATGGCCACGGGTCTAAAGACACCTCTGAAAGCACTACGTAGAGGGCACACACTGTCTAGCTATCATGAGATAGGCTAACGGTGATCCCAATGATTCCCCTCATGTGAGTGAGGGCTGCCCTAAAATGAGTGTCAGCTCAACCACACTGACACATGGATTCTTGTGGCTGTGCCTCGACCCGGGATCGGGCATAGCTAAAAAAAATACCTTCAATGCACTAAAACATGTGCATGCAAAGCAATTGCTCAGTCAGATGCTTTCATTAACAAACAGTTGTCACTTTGACATGAGCAAGAACCCTAGGACAAGGACATATGTTTTCTCAGATAAGGGAGTTCATGACAAATGGGACAAAATAAGGGGCATAAGTAGCACTACAATCTGACTACTCAATAGTTATTCTTTGCTTTCCCACAGCAATCAAGTACTACCCTGTGTGTAAAGCCCTCACTCAGGTCTTCCTTGTGGACCTGTAAACATCTTTATATATAAACATTTAAATGAAATGTTCAAAGTACTGAATAGTTATCCTGTTACCAAAAGAATTGAGTTACTACTGGCAGAGTGGTAAGGCAGTGGGCAGGATGGTGTAACCGGGCGAGGCAATACATGAGGACTTCACCCGGATACGAACCAGACTGGAGTAGGCGAATGGATCCTGCAGAGTATACAGCACAGGAAGGGGCGAAACACACACACATATTATTCTACAATGGCAATACTTAAAGACTGAAGCCAAGATAAAAAGCAGGGGATATGTGGGAGGCAGAATTATGAAGGGCATGCAAGCAACAACCACGGCAGACATGATAGGGGGTTGGCTGCCTGAATGTATTATGTACACACACCTTGAACTTGCAGAGAGATCACCAAATCATAGCGCAGCTGTCTCTCTTGCATAGTGAGCCAATACCTCTATGTTAAAAGAGAGCTTCGATTGCCTGTGTGCGTGCAAGGCACTATAAAGTGGCTACGCAATGGCCCTCTTGGTAAACGTTAGGCAACACATTCAACCAGATACAAATCACAAGACACCACAATTGCAAAGATTTCCTGAAGTGGAGCAGGGCTGATGGGAAATCTATGACAGAGTGTTAGGGAAAATCTGGCTAAATCCTGGAGTCAGTGATGGTGACAATACGCTTCCTCTTCTGACGGTGATCTGTGCATTTTTGAGGGAAGCCAATACTGCATAGACTGAAAGGGAGTTTGGATTGGAGTTTGGTTCTGTTATTTATCAGGAGGTTAGTTGACACGCACCAGGAGTCCTGCACAGTACACAAGCACGATGGGCTAAAGCCATCACCAAGCAAAGCCCTTGCGCATGCAGATCTTCCATGATTGCACAATCTCATGGAACACAAGGAACCATTCTGGTTCTCCAAGATCTGCAACTGGATTCCGTAAGGGAGCCGATTTCAGAAATCATGCTGGAGGTTTGTGAATTGGTGCCAGCTGCCAAAGCACTTGAAACATTCAGTAGCATAACCAACCGATGGCTGCCCCCATAGGCCATTCGGGAACACCTCCCACTGGTAAAATGGTAGGATCCGGACACAGTGGGCTCAGCTGTCTTCCTTTTCATCAAATGCATCAGGGCATTATTCATAGCCAATACATAGATTATCTTACTTTCATTGCTGTTTGAAGTAATACATCTTTCATTGACGTGATACTGGTCACACAATAAATTGCTTTTGCAGAAAGAAAGCAGCACTGACAGAGGTGTCCACTGAGGTGTGGACTGGCCTGTATTTGATGTCATTCAGGAATGTCTCCATCACATTGAGAATGGATTTTCCGTACTGGAGATGATGAGGAGGTGCGGATATGCTCTCAGGGTGATGCTGGGGGTCTAACAGGCATTTTAAAGGATGAGAGGGCCAGCTGCAGAGTCTACAAATGCATGTGTTATTTTCTATGAATTATTATGCATACAGTAAAAAATATGTGGGTTTGGCAGTATTACCAACCAATCATTGTCAAACACACAAAATTATACATTGTCTTGTGCTCACATAAGAAACAGATCATTAGTTTTAATCTGGGGCCAACACATTCCAATAAGGGAAGACATTCTGAGAGACAAAATGCTGTGTATATCTAAGCAAAATAATGTATTGAAAAAGGAAAATGGGTGTTTGTGCTAACATTGTAAACCTTCTCTTTTTAACATTTTTAAATGGTAATTTCTAACAATCACTTGCACCATATATTGTAGTAAAAATGAGAACGTTACACTTTGCTTACACAGCAAGGCACTTCATCAAAATGTAGAATAACCATATACATTATTCTTTCATAGTAGTTTCTGTGAGGAGCTGGGAACGAGATGCAGACACAGAGAGCTCTGTGATGAATCAGCACTGATTCCCCGCATAAACCTAGCTTGGGACCCTTCTCATGTGGTCGAGGAAGGGCAGACGCTTCCTCCCCCCATAAACCTGGCTTGGGACCCTTCTCATGTGGTCAGGGAAGGGCAGACATTTCCAGATAAAGACCCTGGGGTGGTGTTCTGCGGAAGGATCACATAGGGGGAACAGGTCAAGAAGACTGAGAGACCCCCTGTTTAACTTTCCCCACAATTCCACAATTTTAATGGTTTTCTGTCCAGCAGAAAAAGTCAGAAAACCTAATTTCATTGTTAGGGACTACAAGTCCCATAATCCCAGAAGTACTGGGACGAGGAAGAGGACTGAGAGTTATGCTGTAACAGTGGTCAGGCAATTAATCCTAATAGCTCACATCTGAAGGAGGCTGGTAGGCTTAAAGGGCACCCTCAGTTGAGTCCATTAGAAGGAGAGGAAACTGTGGCTGGAGTGTTGGCAGCAGTTGCAGAAGGAGAAGGAAGAAAGCACAGTATTGGCAATCCAGGCAGAAGTGGGAGAGTCGAAGGGATACCAGGACTCTGAACCATCAGATTTCAACTGGTTATCCTGTGAGGGTCCTGTTCCCCCAAACTCTGAAAGGCAGAGGTTGTGCAGTGGAAGGCAGAAAGGAAAACTGCTTTTCCTCATGTGAACCTAATTGCAGAGATTGTGCAGCGAGAAGTGTGCCCGATACGGCGGCCAGAGGTTGCTGTGAAGTCATGGGTTTCAGGAGCAAGAAGGTCTCCTTAATTACGTGGCTGGACCGGAGACACCGTCAACAAGGAAGGCTATGGGTCCAACTAGAATGCAGAAGTCACAGAAGTCCTGCAATGCATGGAGAAAAGGAATACCGAAGCCGGTGAGTCTTACTGAGTGTTCTGATTCCTTACGCGAACACTGCCGCAACAGTAACCTTAAACAATCACTCGCATGTGAGAAAAGTGATGTGAAGTTGACCGTTGATTGCCAAACAATGAGGCACTTGAAATGTAGCACTCAGGCTGAGATAGGGTTCAGTTGCAGAAAAAAGTCAGAATTCCTGTGGAAGACTGCCCAAACAAGTAAGTAGTTCACTTTAGAGTTAGATCAGGTCCAGGGACTTCAGAGAAGACACCATAGAAGGATTCCAGCAGTGGGCCTTGGTGAACTGCATGAGAGAACTCCCAATCACAGAAATCAGCCCAAAAGCTTTACAGAAATCACACAGGCTTAAGATAAGTAAATACTCCAGCCAACACAGTACCTCAACACAGAAGAAGAGTTGCAGCAGGGGAGGTTTCAGGCTCTGCAGCCAAAAACCCGGTCGATGAATTCCTCGTCATGAAGACTGAAGATAGGACACTGCAAGGGATTTTGCAGTAGGGATTAATGGGGAAGGCTCCAGGCAAGAGTTTCTTCATGGCTGAATGCTGCTCTGTAGTTTTGACAGCCTTTTTAGGAGCCAGAAGAAGAATGAATATCGCTGGTTGGATTCTTGTCACTTGCAAGTTTCAGCACTCTGGTGAGGGGACTTTCCAGACAGGATTCACGTCTCTGGAGGACCAGCAGGAAGACACCAAAGTTTCAGCTCCTTTAGGAATTTGGAAGACTGTGCAACCGCACAATGGCTTGAGGTCCCGAGTTATTGGTTTATTGCAGCCCGGCAAGGTCACAGCAAGTTGCGGAATGGCTCAAAATGCAGGTCTTTTTGAGTCTAGTGGATCTCAATAGGATATTAGTCAGGCCCATCATTTTCAGAGTCCCCAGGTTGCTTGGAAGAAAGGGTAACAGCAGGCTCTGGCTACAGAGCAGGCTCTCCGGTCACTGGAAATCATCTCAGCCATATTTGTTTCATCATCCTCTTCAGATTCAGGTCCAGTGGTCGACTTCCTCGTCAGCTTCCATGATAAGACTTTTATACCTTGATAAGACTTTTATACAAGAAACATGTCAATCAAACAGGCATGCAATATTCAAACCTGGGTGGTTGGCAGCCCTTTCAGGCCAGACAACATCCCAGTTGGATTTGAATTCTTGCAGTTACGCTGGAAGAAAATGGTTTGCAGAGGTCTGGACTCCCCCCTCGCTTCCTGCCTCCACAGACACTCTGGAGCCTGGAAGGGCTTGGCCTAGGAAGATAAAATAAACACAAAGGGCTTTCCCAACCTGGAGAGCAGGGGAAGAACCAAAAAGGGTCAAGAAACTAAAATGGCAAAAAAAGAAGACAGGGGCCCTTTTCGTAAAATGGGCTCCCATGGGTGCCTTTATTGCAGCTGTGAAAACAGCCCGTAGTAAAGGTACACTGAATTTGTAAAAGGTCTCACTGCCACCAGCCATTAAAGGTAAGCTTGTCTCTGTAACAGAATTGTTACTGTGTTAGTGAGAAAGGGGATACATTGTATCTCCTCAATACTCCACATAAGGTGGGGTGTGCTGGTTTTCACCTAACAAAATGTAGAAGGGATAAAAAAATATCTTTTCTAGCCTTGGGAACTGTAGTTCCAACAAGGTTAGCCAGAGAAAGTAAAAGGGAAGACCAAAGGGCAACCCTGTAACAATAAAATGTATATGCTCAAAAAGGAGTCAAAATGAATAACATTAAAAGGACACTATGAAGAGTCTTAAAAATGACACCCATAAAAAGAGTAAAAGGATCTGCGAGTGTGGTGGAAAAAGGTTTCCACTCACTGAGGTATAGGGAAAAAAATATTTCACCAGTCTAGCAAACAGTTCTGGGGTTCTCACAAGGGAAGTAGATTTAGCAATAAAGTTAACATCTTAACTTACAAAGAGTGACCTCTGAATCTTTACTGAAGCAATTAAACAACTTTAACAGTGGAAGCCAAACCTTTGAAAATTCTTCTTACAAGTTGGAAAGAAAAACATTGCCCAAGCCAAGAGTGAATAACGTGTCTCCCAATTAGGAGTAAAACCAGCCTTTCTCAAAGCCAAGAAATGGTGCAAGTATTGTTGTAAGTCTAACAGAACATCAGCATTGCCCAAGCCAAGAATGTGCAAGCATTACCAGAAGCCAAGAGAGAGTAGCAACAAGGCTTCTTGGTACATTATTCTGGCTGACAGAATACTGGGAGATAAAGGCAAGTTTGGGGAAGGGGAGCTTGCTGCTTGTAATTATTTCTTAGAAGTTGACACAACCTATATTGCCAAAGCCAATAGGAAGAAGAGAGAAGTGTATGCTAGAGGCAATTGTGCGTCATCATTGTTACAGACAGACAAGAGTGGCAAAGAGGCTGCCCCTCTGAAAAGGGAATATTCTGAGGAAGAGAGCCTTGCGTAATTGAAGGTGCTGAAATGCCATAAAGTGATTCTTGTCATACCTGTAAAACTGTCTAAGGACACGAGGTAATGAAGCTGTGGTGGTAGTTAGGTTGTCAGCAGATTTAAAACTTCATTAGTACAATTGAGGTGGAATACTATGAGGCAGAGGAGTAGACCCGGATAGGGAATCTTGTAGAAGTCACCTGGAGCTGAGAGTTGCTTAGATGAAAGTAGAAGTGCTGTGAAGTCATCCTGCCAAAGATCCAAACTGTGATTTCTAATTTTACAAAGAAATACTTACTAGGTGTTAACCAGAAGTTCTGTTTCATTAACATTGCCAGAAGTTGTGTCCATTTGAATCGAACATGGAACTGTGTTGTTTCTTCTTGAACATTTATGAGTTGTGGCAAAGAATCTTTGCTGAAAATAACGCTGATGCTATTGATGATGTGGAAAGTCTTTATTCCAGCAAGAAGAGACATTTTCCTGGTGTTTATACTTTGGTTACCAAAACTATCCTTTGACTCATTGAAGGAACCAAGAACTGAATTGAGACTTCATAACAAATCCGGATTTCCTTGCTTCTTTTTGTTGAACATTGGAACTGAAGTTACCTTGACGTTCACCCAGGCTACCGAGAAAGACTGTGAATACCATTGTTGATGTCATTGTGAATTGCCATATATTTCTTTATGTACGTGATGTTTAAGTGTGAGGCCCAGTCCTATGTTATAGGGTTTCCTTCAGTTTTGATAGGCAGGGAAATCCTCGTCAGAGTTGGGATAGTGAGACGTTTGATGAAACGTATACTTTAATAAAATGTCAAAGTTTGAGAAATCATCTAAAAGTTGTCTGCCTCACATTTCTGACCCCTCACAGCTCATAGTTTGGGCTATAAACATTTATTTAAAATTAAAGGTTTTTGGAAAATGCCTTGCTGTCCCTCTTCTAAAAGGTGTTTCCCTACATCAGCCAAAAAAGAAGGGCTGTCAAATGTCAAGATGTCCAACGCAAGCATGTCCTGTGTCCGAAATACGATTCGGGTCCTCACATTCTAAAATTAACATTGAGGTGAAAAGGATAATGTCTTTGGCCTTGAAAGTGCACACATGTTCAAGTTCAAAAGGAAAAGTGTAACTCCAACACAAAAGTACTGAATTAATAAAGTTCACGGTTCCAGGGTATTGCTCTCATCCCCAGGTTTTCTCTTCAAGATATTTTAAACTCCTAAGGGTATCAGTCTACCTTGGAATACACTGACCAACAAAAAACAACTTGTATATAAAATAATTTGGCTTTTAATCCCAATTTCAGAGGATACCTGGTGTACTGCCAGGTTTCTTCTCCACTTTAATGTAACCTTTTCACACAGTCTTGGCTTTGCAAACTTGTATATATCTTGCATTCATTCCATTGTTTCCCCTTTTTAAACTAAACATTGGATACCATATTCCCTCTTATGCGCTTATCTGCCTTATCTTTTTCAGTCCTTGATAAGGTTGCCAAAGTGCCCCCGTGTCCCAGCTTCCCTCCTGAGTACTCATCAGCTTTCTGTGGCCACTTTGGGAAGGTTGCCTAAGTGCCGCGGTGTCCCAGCTTCCCTCCTGAGGACTCACCGGCTTTCTGTGGCCACTTTGGGAAGGTTGCCTAAATGCCCCGGTGTCCCGGCTTCCCTCCAGAGGACTCACCGGCTTTCTGTGGTGTCCTTCAGTTCTCCTGTGGTGGATGTGAAGTGGCTCTTCAGCGTACCAAAACCACACATCCGGGCTCACCGACTTTGCTTGTCAGCTCCTGTGTCCTTCGTGGCTCCTGCCTGCCTCCTGTGTGCTTCTCCGTGTTTGGATGGTGTGGATACTGCTCTGTGGTTCCTGCAAATGTCAGGAAGTCTTCCCCTCTCTTCCTATTGTGGCTACTAAGTGGTTGACCGGTTCTTGCAGTCTTCTTCCTCTGGCCTTCCCAGTGAGCCTGTTGGCTCCACGGTCTTCCTTGCAGCACAGTAGTCTCTCGGTCAGCACATAGAGGTTGATGCTTCACCAGGCAGCGTCTCCCAACTGCCAGCTGGTTAGGGTTTTTAAATGTCCCGGCACCTATTATGTGCTCGCAACCACTAAAGTGTATCTTGTGCTTCTCGCCTTTACTGATGCTCAGTACTCCCTTCAGCTTTCTCGTTGACGTACTTTCACATGCATGGAAATGGTAGTCAGTTCTTGATAACTTTTGTAAAGAACATTGGAAAGCGTTCTCAATAGCTTCCGTAGGTGGCTGGAGGGAGCCATGCCAATATGGGGAATGGAAGAGGTATCCTTAAAAGGAAAGGGGGATACCCTGTCTCATCCGATGATGTTGTGTCACTCTCTTGAGGGTTGCCTCCCCCAGGTGGTCCTCCTTCATATAGCCACACCCAGGGTCAGGATCAGGTAGTGGCTGCCATCCCCTGGCCACATGGGGAGCAGCTGCCACGGGAAAGGAGTGATGGCATCATCAGATTAATCACAGTTATCATTCCAATATGCACTCTTTTTGCACTATTTCAAAGTACCCCTGTGTGGAAGGGGATGGGGATAAATAGCACACATGATGGTTCCTGGCTGCTTTGCAAAAACCCAAAAAACATTTTGGAAACACAAGAATGACCACAGATCTTTATATTTGACAAATGTGCATGTAATGAAAAGGTTGTGTGCTTGAATCATTAAGCACATAGTGCACACTGGGCATGGCAATCATTTAATGTTTCACAACATACACCCTAAAATTCAGGTATTTATAAACATGAATATTACATACTAATGCAAACAGCCTCATGATTTGGATATGAGGCTAACATGGGTAGTACATCTGTCACTCAGTTGGGATCTACCATACCTGAACTAACTTTGAACCCAGACATAAATAATCTGTGCAAGCGGGTCTGCGTGCATACACCCACATCCTAAGAGAATTATATATAAGATTCAGTGAACAAAACGTTATTTAGGAGAGAATTATGGTGATCAGATTTAATGTGAAAAATACCTTTGAAATTCAGTGAAAAAAACCTTGGTTAAGGGAGTTAAGGAAGCTCCTGTGAATAGTTATGCACGGCCGGTGAGATTACAGACTGGTAGAAGTGAGTGCCCAACTTGGCCCCTTGCTCTTGGCCTGTACAATTGTCACCTGACTCTGACCATCATTTTATTTTATTTTATTTTATTTTTTGTATTTGTAAAGCTCACTACAGGCCACGGGCTTCGAGGCGCTGTTGCAAGAAAATGTCTTAGTTACATGAATAAATGACCATGCTCAGGTGTTACAAGGAGCATGAATTACGCATAGTTTTACCAAGCAACAGAGGCAGGTTTCAGTTTACATAGGTGCTGGTTTACAAAAGGGGCAAGGAACATAGTTGGCCAAGGGGCCAGGTTATACAAACAGCCATGTTGTAATGGCTTTCCTGAAAGCAGTATGTGATTACATTTTTCTTAGATGGGTTGGTAGGGAGTTCCATTGTGAAGCAGCGATAAAGGGGAAGCTAGAACCTCCCGCGCGTGCCCCAGTGTTTTAGGCACAATGACCATGTTGGAATAGGCAGCTCTTGTAGGTCTATCTGAATGGGATTTAACCAATCTCTGGGAGAAATACATTTGAGCTGTGTTGTTGAGCCACTTGTGAGTGATAGCAAGGGGTTTGAAGGTTATGTGCTCCTTAATGGGGATCCAATGGACTAGTATTCTGGTTGCAGAGATGTGTTCGTTCTTTGAGATGCCAGTGACCGCCCGGAGGGCATTGTTCTGATGGTACACTTCTTGCTAAAAGCTACATCATTCTACCTTCATGGCACTCCAAGCAAGGTGGACAAAGCCACTAAGGGCTGAAACAACAGGAAGGGGCCATCATGATACTCTGCTCACATGAATAATCATCATCATCATCATACGTTCAGTGCCCATGACATGTTCACACTGCACACATAATGCATCTTGCCCTCCAATTCTAGAATAGCCTGCCAGATGTGTACTCTCTCTAGCTCTGATTTTAACATGTCTATATGCGTCAACACAGGTACCTCTCAAATATTACTAAATGTTTAGAAACAGTGCAAATGTTTGCAAATTGCATGGATGTGCTTCATGTAAAAACCATGTTTAGAAGTTTAAATCAGTTGTCCCCCAATACTTCTGAACAACTAAAGCTAGAGTAAATAAAAAGTGGGCCACCTTAAACATCATCTCTGTTCATTCCACAGGGGCGTACTTGAAAACACACCACTTTGAAGAGAGGTAAGATTTTAGCTCACTGTTTTCTTTAAATTAATCTTATAAGAAAAACGTTTTTATATTATGAATTAGCTGCTGTATTATTTACTGATCTGAGAGCTGCATTTAATTATGTGACATGTAATTTACTTATGATGCATTGAAGTTGATGGGCGCTATCATTCCCTAATGGATTTGTGGGTGTGTTCTGGCCCCCCGCTTTACTAAAGCACTTATTAACGATCTGAACACATTTTTATTTAAATTGTGGTTAGACATACCTTGTGTTGGTATGTGCTACTGCCATACTACTATTTGCAGACGATACAGTCTTGCTGGCTGTCACTGAAATAGTATTAAAGAGTTTTGTAGGCTGTTGAACCGGTTCTATGTTCTTAGATCGCTAGGGTTTTTTCCGCTGAGTTTTTTGCTGAATTAGTTTTGCCAAAAAATCTCATTAACATTTTTATTTTTTATTTTTGGGGGGTTCACCTCGAACCCATACATTCCCTATTATCTAGTCACTATTCCACACACCCACTACCCATTATATCCCCTTACCCACCAATGGCAATGTACATTGTACCTCTAAATACAGACACAATTATAAGATGGAGTGGTTATATCGTCCACAGATTATGAATCATAAAGGCATATAGTGAGCACCTTTGAAATCTATTTAATCACTATTTTCTTCTCAGAGAATATTACTAATTGTGCAAGTGGGGAAATGAAAATTAGCTGTGGAAACTCCCCCCGTCACTTGCTGTTCTCCCGTTCCTCAAGGGTGTAGATTTACAATTAAGATTTTGTTCACATATTTCACCATATGTTCTAAACCAAATGTGTTATAAAGATTATCTGTGTGCTCATATGGCTATTCTAACTTTCATCTTGGATCTGGAATTGACAAATACTTATACAATCTTTGAGACTTTCAGAACTTTAGCTACTTTTACAATTCACCAATTTAAGACTTGGTTTACCACCTGGAACACTACCACAGGCTGTTATGGCCCTAACAAAATAAATGTGAACTATTCAGGGGAAAGTGGTCCAGAGGAGCCAGTAAAATGATTTGTCATAAACGTTCAAGCCCTTGTTGAAAAGTAGTGGCCTTGTTGGCTAAACATAGCTCTATGCCACTATCCACTATCTAGAGAATTTACTATCTAAACATGATAATACTTGCTAACTTGCTGAATTTCTAAATTGTAGTATGTGTATTTTAAATAGTTCCTTCAGACTACTTTATTCAGCTGTGACTCCGTTCATAAGGGTGCACAAAATCTTCTGCATTTCAACTAAAATGTTGAAATAGCCAACATAAAATGATGGTCTCTCATGCCCAGATTTTAAAATATATATCACAGGCATGAGACCTTCTTAAGGTGCAATTCTTGCATTTCTCACAAACATGTAGCCACACTGACTTTGATTCATCCTGAAGTCCCAGATGGATAGCTCTTTAATTTTGGGCTCCGAAAAGACCTTGAAGGAGTTTGATTAAAAAGTCTTTAGCTTATAGTGAAGATATGGGTGGATATAGGTAAACATATAAAAATAAAACCATCCATCACATGATTCCCATCTGGAATAATGCCTTTTTCCCAAAAGCATTTCAAAGAATAAAAGGTAGCACCCAAGACAGGGCCAGGTCTTGGATACAACTCAGCAAATAGCAAATATTGGTTGGATTGGGAAAGGGAAATAAAATATGAGTAACACATGTGAAGTAAACTCCAAATTGAAGTCTGGAAAGGTTTTTGTAAATTCTTTTACGTGTCAAATCACTTTTACATGTTTGGGAATCCATTGAATATTCATGCCGCTAATGTCACACTTTCATAGTCTATGTGATGCCAAGCACTCTACTTGGTATTCTTTGGTTAGACAGCATTTGTATACCTTGATATTGGATCACGCCGCCTTGGTTTGAAGACACAGGATTGATAATCTTAGTGTTGTTGTTGGGAAGGAAAGCTGTGCTTAATCATTGTCACCTCACTGAGACACTTGCATTTGACTGACATTGGTAATGTTACCGCTTTTGTGTCCAAGGAATTAGGTGGGTTCTTTCCAAAGAAATGGAGCCACAATTGTTTTTATGGTGGCTTCAGTGACATTCAGCGACTTTTTTTAGGAACTAAAAAAAATATTTCAACAGGACATAAAAAGCAAAAATATGAACAGTTTGTGACTTCTGTTGATAACATTTTGAATGAACGAATTGAGAGTTAAATAGTTCATAGAGCACACAGTGCTCAAAACATGTTACCTCTTTTGAATAATTGTCAGTTCTATTTTCAAATTATTTATCATGGTCTCTCCGGTTATTGAAGAGTAAAATTATCTTAACTTTGAATGCTCAAGCCATTATCCACTTACATGATACATTTGGCAGCCAGGTGTAGCGCTATGGTTGAGATATTTAGAGCTAAGGCACTTGCAGCAGCAATGCAAGGAGCTGGAATCTGGGGAGGTGGTAATATTAAAATTATGAAACATTAGACGTTCTGATGTTCATGACTTAAACTTACCAGCTATGACTCTTCAAATGGAGGATTGGTTAATTAGGCAATAAGCCCCAAGACTGCAGGCCATTACTGCATAAGGTAATGCCCCCAGAGCCCATAGTTACAGTCCTGAGCGTAGCACACATAGTCCCTTCTCCCTTTCCATGGCAGCTAGTCGCAGAGCTCTGAGCATTCTAGGGCAGGTAAGGCCGGGGTGAGGGCCAATCAGCCTGCGTTTTACAAGCTCATTGACCCTCGCTGGGTACTTATCTATATTCTAACCTTTGTTGGATTTAACTTTGGAGCCAAAAAAAACAATCACATAGATGTGCCTTAGAGGAGCTTTCTAATACCCCCACTCTTTAGCTTGTAGCATGGACATATGGTTTATGCAATTGATCTTCACTGTTGGTCAAATCTGACTACCATCTCAAAGAAGGATGTACCAGTAGTAAACTGGTCTTGGACCAAGCTCAGCATTGATGAAGTATTCAAGGATCACACAATCGTTATCATTTTGTTTAAGTACAACTTCTTCTGGGCTTAGAAATGAATGTGTTGGATCAGAAACTGGTAACATGAATGAATCTCAAAATCAGATTCAAGGATTTATTAGTGGTTTGTTTGTTTGTTTATTTATTTGTAAGGCGCACCACACCCTTAGGTAGCTGGGCGCCCAACATCACAAGAATACTTAAAGCTTAGTTACAGATATAGACTGGTACAGATACAGTGGTAAACTTTAAAGTCAATCACAGTAATTAATATAATTCACATGAATTCTGCCACTGTCTCGCCTTTCTCCTAAGTTGACTATAGGCAACATAACCATTGTTGATGATGATCAATGGTATCTAGTTTCAGATTATCTATTGTACTACAATTATATTTGCATAGATGGAATATTGTTTCCGAATAAATTTGAAGTTGAATTTGAGATTAAATCTGCCTCCTTGAATTGTGACTGGATCTGCCCGCCCCTACTAGAATTGCAGAGGATTTCTCAGCTGCTGATTATGGCCTATAGCACACTGATTATGGCCTATAGCACACTCTTTTCCTGTAAGCTAACTAAGAATATTAATGTGAGGGCTTTGTGACATCTGTATGTAACACTTACAGGTCCTTGTGATAATATTGCTGGATTAAATCTAGTTTCAGAACAATATTGATCCCTAATGGCGCCATAATCTCTATCCAGCACCTGCTCAAATATTCTAGGATGGAAGTTATGGTAGTAAATTAATCCAGCCCTTGGATAGTTGGGAACTGCATAGGTCACATGTTTGCATCCCTTTAACACAGCTCGGTTGGCTAAAATGCACACTATACAGGTGCATGTGAAGCGTTGATGTGACAAGTTGGTGTCTCAGATAAACAACAGGGTTGATTAAAGAACCAGTACAGACATCAGTTCAGTAGTTCCCCCAATGGTACTTGTTTCACTCTCCTTGAGGTGTGCAGTGGTTTAATGCACCTCCTGTAGAGTTTGGTGTTTAAAATGCAGGTCACAGTTCTTGGCTTGGGACGACCTAGCCTTCTGAGGTCTATGAATCACGTAGCATTGAGTAGTGCAACAGCAACACCTACCAGGCGCTCAAAGATCAGTTTGTAATGTAGGCACAACAAATGATCAGTAATGAGTTCAAATGATTCCATATGAAGCAAATCCCGGATCAGGGCTTAGAAGCCGAACTCAGGTATGGTATTAGGTGCGTTATAAAAAAACAATGAAATTAAAATAAATAAAATAAAGTATCTATGGTCCTCAAAGCCATAGTGCTAATGCTAAAACAGGCGGTATCGCATGAATGCAAGCAGTTCCGGCAGCCACCGTATTACACGCATGGGTTTATTTACTGCCATCGGTATTTCTAAAGCCTACAGCCAGTGTTTAATAATGCCTGACTACAAGGGAAATATGGCCTGGTAAACCTTGCAGTTTTTTCGCACCAGCCAAGAGAGATGGTGAGAAAGACTAGAACAAGTTCCCAACTATTATAACATTAGTTTTTCCTGTACAGAAGGCAACCCCTTTTACACAGGGGAACACCTTTTCCATGGGGTCATTGAAATCATTGAAAGGAGATGATGCCAACTTTCTCACCACCTTGAGCGTGTAGTGTAGTGACAGTGAAAGCTCAATAGTGACCGTTCTCTTTATTATAGCATAATGCCCAGTAGCAGTATGAAGCAGCACTGTACATACAGCAGGGGACATCCTCAAGTTGAGAGTTGAATCATGCATGCAGATTTCATCCAATGAAATCCCATTCGGTAACAGCGTAACAGTGGGCAAGCTGAAATGGAGTGGTGCCCCTTGGATTCCCACTGCAGTATTTCCCCGAGCCTGTAACGAGGCCCTTCCATGTGTCTTCTTCACTTGATCCACTCAATGACAGTGCCCTGATCCTGCACAAGACCCTCTCAGGACAAAGATGGCAAAGGAGGAAGGCATCTGCATTTTGGGAACTCAGACTGGTCAGGATCCTTTTGCTCTTCCACTCGCTCTTACAGTCTTAAGTGCACCCCCATGAAATGTCGAGAGTTCTTAGGGTGCTTCTGCATTGCTTCACTGGTTCTCGCTGCCCATATCTTCTACGAAGCCATTAGCGCTGATACAGGTACTGTATTTTGGTTTGTCTTGCGCTGCCTGCTAAATTGACCTAGCCGAGCTGTGGACATTTATTCAAAGCTCTCTATTGATTGCTGGTAACGTTGTTGAGTGCTTTTATTGGATCATTAGAGCATGTGGTCCCTTGGTAGGGTGACAAATGTCTTACTCCTCGGTCTGCTGATTGGAGTATTTTTTGGGATCTGTATTTTGTTGTTGGATTTGTACCGGATATTTATCCACTGATTCGCAGAGCCCCTTCTTTTTCAATAGTTACGATTGCAAATCAGTTAGTTACACTTTTCTATATTTCTCTTCCAGCAGATGATGGCATTTGGGGGAATACAGCTCTGTCTGTCACTCACGTAATTTATTTGCAGAGCCGTTGTTAAAAACAGGCAAGCGCCAACAACCTTTGGCTCCACAGATGTTTTGGACTACAACTCCCATCACCCCTATCCACCATTTTCAATGGCGAGGGATCATGGGAGTCATAGACCAAAACATCTGATGGGCCGCAGCTTGCCAACTCTGACGGTATTATTGCCATGCAGGTTTCTTGGAAGGGGCTTGCTAAGAGGCGTGTCCTTTTTCGTGAAGGGTGTTAGGAAATAGTTGTCAGCTACTATGAGAATTTGGTTATATATAACTGCTAGTACTGACGCCCTATGGCTGCACGTAACCAATGCATGTTCACCTAGACTCTGCCTGAGTTGGCCCTGTGAAAGTAACTTCACCTGTATCCATGTCTACCCGTTTATCGTTTAATGAAATTTCTATACCCCAAAAGACACCAGACTCATGTAACTAGTGTTGCTGTTGCAAAAGCATCTCCCCATTGTGAATACCACCCTTCCATTGCAGATCTCCAATACCACTGTACTGAAGCAGCCTACCCACTCACATGCTATCTGAACCTTGTTTGTAGTTCACACCTCTGTATAGTGCTTTGAAGTGGAGCATCCCACAAATGTTAGCCTTACAAAATACCAAAACACCAAATAAATATATCGGTGACCTCTGCCGGAATTGGCTTCCTTCAACATTCTTGACGATCCTTCTGAGTACTGTACATGGTATAAGTTTACGGTTTGGCCATTCAGATACTTTGTTTTTCGGGGCAGGTTGTGTCTTTAGATCTCTCCTTGGAGCTGTCCGGGGTGGGGAGGAGCTGCAAATGTTTCTAGTTGTTGCAATTTCTAGGATTCATAATGTCCCCACCGGTTGTGTCAGGAGAGGACGGCAAATGGCTTTTTAAATGCATCCGTATCATTCAGTCAATCCCTGGGTCCCTTTCAAGTTCATTTACTGAAACAAGGCTCATTGGACATTCCACAAACATTTTCCTTTCTTTCAATTATCACCTCATTAGACATTCCCCCAACATTCCCTTTTCGAGGGTTTTGCTCTGTAAAAGTACTCCTTTATCTCTCTGCTTTCAACTTCATCAGCCTTATTTTGGATTGGATGTTTAGCGCATTAACCAAACATTATTTTCTAATGTGTGTTCATTGAATATTTATTTTGATGTTTTCTCACCTTATCTAGTTTCAGCCTGCTTCCCTAGTTCCGGAGTACCATGAGTACCAGATTTCTTTTTTGTTTGTTTTTGTTGCTTACAGCATCAACCCAGCTCGAGGGCAGCAGAGCGCTTTGCAATGGTCCCATATCTTTTTGCCGACTGGCATTCCACTTTACTTTGATGAAATTCTGATGACAAAACTCTTTTTTTATGGGCGGGTTACCCATCAATACCCTCCTTTCCCTACACTTTTCTTCCTTTCCCAAACCCCACCCCACCCCTTTTACCCTGCATATCTCGATACGTTTTTTTAGCTGAATTCCGTCAAAGTAAAGTAATTGCAGTCGGCAAAAGGACATTGTACCTTTACAACGGGAGGGTGACATTTTATAGAGGAGTGTAGTACTGTTGGCACAGAGGAGGTCAAGATTCATATTAGTCTGGTAGGTCTTGATGAAAGAGACACATTTTAAGTGTTTTGTTGGATGGATATTGAAGGATGACAAACCTGTGACTTAACTCCTCAAGAACATTATTTTGTCAACTTCCCTTCACCATCTTCCAGTTGAACAACTGAGATGTTTGTGTTCAACCACCCAAGGCAGACACCGCATAGCGATATTGTCTCGGGTTCTTCTTTCTCTGCCTTTGAGGGCATTTGTACTCATTCGCCTCTTATTGTCTGGAGAGGGGAGGAGGGGTGAGTCCTGAGCAAGAGTATTAGGTTGGTGATGGTGACTATGATTCTGACTGTATCTCTGTCTTTGATGTCAGGAGATGTTAGGGACGTGAGTGCTATGTTGTTTGATGCGATGGGATTACATAAAAAAACGAGGGCCACTGGATCAGGACATTTCCCATTATATTTCCTCATCCAAGGTCTCCATCTGCCCCCCCTCCCTACACCTCTAACTCCCCCACACTGATTTGTACTTTTTGTCTGCTGGTTTCTGAGTGTTTGGTGGTTTTATGCTGACTCGTGTCTACAATATCAGCATATCTGGATGAACCTTCTTAAAAATTGATGGATTTGAAGGCTCTTTCGTTGAGGATTTTCATTACCTCCAAATAGGCCAAGCAGTGTCTCGAGGTTGAGACAGATACTTTGAAATCCTCTGCATTAAAAATGGAGTGAATCCCCTAGAACGTTGTTCCAAAGAAAACCTACTTTGTTAGCGTAGCTCGGGAGGATAGCTCAGGGGCAACACGCTCGCCTGGGAAGCAGGACAATGTGGCGCAACACAGGTTTGATCCCCAGGTCCATGCTTAGAAACCTCTGGGCATTAAGCGTGTTGTAAATAACCAATTATAATTATAGCTAATATGTTAACCATGGCGACCAAGGAATATTATGAGACTGTGAGGCCAGTAACTATGATTTATTTTTCATCATCATCTTGAAGCGTCCTGCACTTTGCAAGTTCGAATCCTCCAGCAGGGCCCACTTAGCCCTTGTTACCTCGGAGGTCGATAAATCGGGTAACATTGCAAATGGGGCAATAATAACATTTTATTTCAGTGCTTAGAAGGCAGAGGCATATGGCTTGAAGTGCTATATAACTAACACACATGATTATTTTCGTATCTATTTATTCAAGAACAACATACAGCTTAATAAAAGTTGCATTCCTACGCAATTCGACGTTTGTGCTTGCTAACTTTCAATAAAGCAGATGTATTGTGTAATATTTGACCCATCACATCAGCAACATGGAGCCTAAGAGCTGTGACTCATGTCTGAGATGAAGACGAGTAACCTCTGTGCTCTGAGTATGCCTTCCAATTCCACCCATTGTAAAATAAGTGCAGATATGCCAGAGAAACAGAAACATATGATCATTATTTGTAAATTAGGCATTTGTGTACCTGTGTTCAATCTCTACAGTGTGCTACACAGCACGAATCTTAGGTTGTTTTTTTCAGCCGACCCACCTGTGCCAAATGTTTCAAACCCTGCATTTTCCCATCATTGCCAGGTTCTTAATGTGCTTTTTAAATGCACAGATTCTCAAGCAGGAATGTGTCTGGTCTGTGTGCTATCGTCGGCATCTATTATTCCATCTCTACCTTTCTTCCAACACTACATCTCCATTCGTGCTGCATTCAATTGCTTTTTAATTTTGTTGGAAGTTTGAATAGCATTATAGAGCCTGTCAGATGTTTTAAAAAAAAAAACATGTCTTCCGGCTCTTTAGTGCCATTTTTGGAGTTGCAATTACAAGCGCTGTTATTCCTTTCTGAAACCATGCTGTGATGTTGTGTGTAAGCCATTCCAGAAATGCTGTGTTCCCTGGTGATACCTCCTTCCAAGCAAGTAAAGCATGCAGGATGCTTGATTCATGTGCTATATAAACTCTGTAAAGTAGTAGGTTGCCCTTCTGTTGGGGCGCTTTGAATGTGTATTGTTTCAAGCTGTAGGTGTACATTTCTGTAGAGCCTTCTGTTTAAGTTGGCTGTTAATGGATACTGTGCGTAGAGTGAGTGCACATGCCATTATGCGTTTCCTTGTGCACAAACACAGCCACTCTCTCCTGCACGTCTTTCTCATCATCACAATTGTATTTACAGATCCAGCACAAGGCACACACATGCAGCACATTGGTGCATGGAGTTAGTGAGCACCCCATCCAGCCAAACATCAGAGTACACACTCTGTTCAAATTGAGAGAGCTCTCGTTGACAGTCCACAGTAAGAGTTTGAAGGATGGTTAAATACAAGCTGATAATAAGGTGATAGATAAAGGGGGGGGATCCAGGGAAAGACAAAGGGATGTTGAGCTGCAACAGGTTATTTGCTCCATAGGGTGGGATCCACGTCAGCCACGTGCCGCTTTTCAGCAGGGCACAGCCATGGGTTGCACAGGTGCCACTATGTATGCCAATCACAGGCAGATGTGCTGGCCCCTTCACTGTGGAAGTCTTGATTGGAGTGAATTGATGTCATTGCTTCGACCCCTGGCACTGGTCTTTCCATGACTCCTCAGTCCACTCATGGCCAGCCCTGGCATTCATTCGAGCCAACATGCATGACCTGTTGTCGTTTACTTGAGCCTTTGAAGTTGTTCAAGGGGGGCGGGGAGGAAGCTAGCGTAAGGCCTATCTCATTGCTCAAGTAGTGTTCTGATTGATCAATCACTTTGATAACAATCAGTTTTATAAATCTCAAATCTGACCTGTTAACTTTGATAGTGTCCTGAAGCAATGACACAGACGTACGTGGCTGAGGGTGACCAATGCTGTGGTGAGTGGCCGGATATACAGTGTCAAAGAGACCAGTGGTGGAAATGGAAAAAATGTGGTGGGGGATCCCACAACACAAGGGCCGGGGTTGGGGGAGGAATTTGGGGGGCGTAGCCCGAGGGAAG
Organism: Ambystoma mexicanum; assembly: GCF_040938575.1. Classification (NCBI taxonomy): domain Eukaryota; kingdom Metazoa; phylum Chordata; class Amphibia; order Caudata; family Ambystomatidae; genus Ambystoma; species Ambystoma mexicanum. The sequence goes on along the minus strand of NC_090931.1, from coordinate 251,525,742 downwards.
TGGTCTAGAGGGGGCCGGGCTCGTAGTGGACATCCAGCAATGCTGGAATACGTTAAAAAACGCCCTCGTCGGCAGCATTGCCTTTTACCGCCGGCTTTGGCACTGGTGTCTAATGCACAATGCTTGCTACATATACACGTAGCGAGAATTTGTGAATTACACACAAGTGCATGCTCGCTACATGTACATGTAGCGAGCATTGTGCATTACTCATTGCGCTTTTTTTTATCTATTCCAGCGCGGTTCATGGTCTTGGGCGGCTGACTCTGGCGGATCCTGAGATCCGCCTCCATATCTGGTGCCGGATCTCAGATCCGGCGAGAGCCGGCCCAATGACCAGCACTGATAGAGACTATGGGCCTCATTACGAGTAGGGCGATAAGAGATACCGGGCACCGTTAAGGAGACCGGTGCCGGTAATCCCTTACCCCCTACTACGAGCTAATAACGGTACCGCAAACTGCGGTACCGTTACTAACTACTTCCCCATTCCCTTTGAGCCCTATGGGGGCTCAAATTGGAATGGGGAATGTTTTTTTCAATGGGGATTTACCGGTCAAGTAAAGGTCGGACTACACCGGTAAGTCCCCATTGAACAAGACCGTTGCCGGTACCGTTATTTGGAGGCTGTCATGGCGCAAATTGCACCATGACTACTTCCAATCTCGGAATGAGGCCCTATGTCTTAAGGATCTTTGGTGTTACAAGCCCTGTTATTCCTTACCAAATTCTTGCTCTTATGTTGTATATAAGCCATGTGGCTGGTGACTAATGTGGAAGGGGAAGGACCCCCTCCTTCCATGCATGTAAACCTTGCTCAGATTGTTGCATGGAGGATAACACAGGGGCAATGCCCTGGTCTTAGAAGTAAGATCAGCCAGAGCAAAAGAGGTTCGAATCCCGGATCCGTGCTTAGAAACCGAACTCAGGTATAGTATGGATGAAAATAAAGAAATTAATACCCCATACGAACATGTGTGAAAGAGTATTTTTCCCTTTTGTTGGGAATCTTTATATTTGTATTGTTTCAAGCTGCATGTGGTTATTTCTGAAGAACATGTTATTTAAGCTTATAGTTAGTGAGTACTGTCCATGGGCTGGCTGGACACAATTAAAATGAATCGCTTCTCACCAGTCAGCTACACCACCATGTCAATAGTTAATGTTTTTTTTAAATGGGACTTTCCATAAAATACCGGCACCGCCTTGGAGAAAAGGGGATTTACCGCCCCATTCCAAGGTTGGTGGGGCGGTAAATCCCCCTTCCGCCATTGCCCTTCCCCATTCCCATTTCTGCCCCATAGGGAAGGCGCTAATTACGGCACCGCAATTTTGCGGTGCCGTAATTAGCTCTGAGGTCCCTTAGCGGGTTGGTTTTTAACGCCTGCAAAAAGCACCAACCCGCTAAGGGACCTCGTAGTAAGGCGGTAATGGTTAACGGTCACCGTTACCATTAACGGTGGCCGTTAACCATTACCGCCTTCCGTGTAATGAGGCCCTATGACTCTGTTCATCTTCCTAGACCACCGTGCCAAGGTCAATACATCATCCCACAACACAAAGTAACACATTGTGTATAGGAAGGCACAGAACCCTTGGACAACCATATGTGTGACGCTACGTTTATTTTGCACTAAATTCACACTCCGCTGTTCTGGCCACATAAGTGCACAATGACTTCATTTCATAGTGTGAACTCCCTCAAATCGTTCAGCAGTTTAGCCTTTCTGACTTGGTATCCTTCCAACCATCCTCTTTTTAAGCTCCATTGCAATTGCTGGACTTGCACTGGAGCAGAACGCCTGACCTAAGTAGCGCCCTTGCTCTCCAGAGCTGCTTGCTATCCACACAGCACTGAAGCCATCCTATTGGCAAGTTGGCAGTGTGGGGGCAGTTCTTCTCATGCACCCCTGCAGGTAAGCCTTTTCTTAAAAGGCACAATTCTATCCACACATGTACAAAGGACACAGATGTTGGGTGTTGAAGATAAGGCCATCACATTATTCAACCACAACTAATTACAACTTTGGTCACAAACATGTATCGTGTTCTGAAACTCAAAATGTGGTCAATACCCTTCATGACAGCAGCATTGTTCTTGATACGGTTGAAGTGGGAGAATGGAAGACCAGGCTCCCGTCCTTCACCTCTCGCGCTTGGCCTAGAGGGTCACGGCCCAGACACCCGCCGCGAGAAGAGTTTGTCCAGTTACCAGACGACCAGGTACCATGGTACAGGAACATACGGATGTGTCCACCTGTTTGCCCAGCAGCCCGCACTGGCCATGTCGACACCTGCGGTTCGGATCAGCTAGACTAAAAAACCACACGTCGTTAGAGATGCCATGACGACCTAGACAACTGGAAGCACATCTGTACAAATACACACACCTAACATTCCCACAACAATCTACACGAAGAACATACTCAGTGCTCTGACGTAGGCGACAGGCATATTCACGGACGTGCATCTTTATTATTTTTACATAGGCTTTCAGAATGCAGAAACGCAAGATGCACCATGAATTCATCTATAACGCCGCTTGCTCACGCTTCTCTTAAAAACCCGTTACCACCATGAGAGGTATAATAGAAACACGATACTGGTCATGGAAATATACGCCACTATAACCTAAAGCACCCATGCCCGAAATGGATCACTTATACACCAGGCCCAAGTAGGCCTCAGGCAAGAGTTCCCGTGGACATTAACGAAGCAAAAGTCAGGTTGCTGATCCCGCAGAATGAGCCTGGTGGAGCAACCAGCCAAGGTCGCAATGTTGCAAACCCACATCCAAGAACAAATCATCAAAGGTATAATGTTGCAACCTTGCACTCCGCGTACCAACGTTAGAATCATATCTACATATTAAACCAGACACACAGTGGAAAAGCAATATTAATTGTGCAGAATTCTGCCTCAAACACGGTCCCGCCTCACGTGACCAAGCCGAACCTGACGAGATGCCAAAGCCCAGGAGAAAGAAAGGCGTCTGGGTCCCTCGCTACGAGACATAGGCCGATACACTTGAAAGGCTTAATGGACATCTGCTACAGTGGGAGCGGCCAGCCTTCTACCTATGAATAAATCCTCACATTGTCTGCACGTACCCTTATTGAAACATTGTTGCAAACACAGGTACACCGAGAGCTGGGAACAACGGTGGTCCCAGGCTGGGGAGCTCACGGATGCACCAATCAGAACATGGGGCTCTTATCTCAGACGTCAGTAACATTAGCCAATCCTCAGGAGTCTTCATGTAACAATTCTTATGTATCTAATTATAGGGACAACCCAGATATACCACCTGACTACACCTTGACCACTAATATCATTCTCTATATGTGTACTATACTAACCCTACCACTCGAGCAACCAATTAAGAGTGGCGATAGGTTTTTTGTTAACTTTCTGAAGTGACGCAAGTAGCGCGTCATAATGTAGTAAAAAGGGCCTGCGAGCCCAGGATTGTGTGTGTGTCAGGACGAACGCGTACGCTCCTTGACCCATCCCTGCCGTTTGCATAATAAACAGCAGAAGTTGCCTTGCTCCTTGTGTGTGCCTCATACTCTGTCTCGATCCGAGATATACACGGGAGGAGTTGGGGCCTCCCTGCCCGGAGGTCTGCGGACGGCCCGGCCGACCCCGGCAGAATTTCCCCCCGACAAGTTGGAGGCACTGCTGAGATCTGTTTAAGATCGACTTTTATTTTTAATTTTTCCAGGCACTCCCGTTGCGAGGAGGCCCGGCGGCGCGGCCCCCTCTGCCGTTGCCCCCTTCTGAGGACTACAGGACCATCGCGGAGCTGCGAGAGGACCGGACAGCGCAATCCGGATATTGGCCCTCGGGAGCCGGTTGAGAAGTATCCCGCCCGCGGTCGGCGAGTGTCCAGACGTGGTCCAGACGAGGGGAGGTGGCGAGCCGCTTGGAGGGGTGCACGCAATCGAGCGGCCCTGCATCGAGAGAACTTGGTGAGCATGACACGCACAACAAGCAATGCGAAATTGTGAGGGAGGAGGGAGGTATTGTAAAGCGGCGAGGGTTTAATTGAGTGTTGCTAATGGAATGAATGGTAGCGAAACGAGTGCGAGAGCAGGCGGCTAACGTTACGCGAAAGAGGGGGGCGGGGCACGAAAATATCACGTGCAGCCGCTCGTAACAGTGGGCTAACGTTACGTGAAAGAGGGGGGCGGGGCACGAAAACATCACGTGCAGCCGCTCGTAAGACACTGATTGGCCTAAATCGCGACTACGTGTGAGGGTGGGTGTGTGGTTTCCTACGATTTGATATTTATTATTGAATGAGTAGATGAGGTTCCCTATTGTTCGAGCAAGAAACTCGATAGGTAGATGACGTTTCCCTGTGGGCGGTGGCTAGTTACGTAGTTGCCCAAAACGGAAGATAATTGGCTGGTTAAGCCCTCCTGTTGAGGGGCGTATCACACGCGAGGCGACGCAGCGTGCGCAGTCCGGTTATAGTATTGATGAGATTACCTTGTTCCAGGAGAGACAGGAAGACAGCTGTAGGGTTAGCGGGGTAGATTACAAGTGTATTTTGAATTTAAAGAACATAACACGAATATACCAGTAGCTCGAAGAAATCGGTGACGTCACCAGTAGGGATTTAATAGGATATCGCGAGCACAAGGAACATTGGGTTGAGAGTGGTGGGGAGGAGAAGCATGATAAAGGAGCTGATACGGAGATAAACTATAAACCAGTGGATCGAAAGAAGAAGGGGAAAGGGGCGTGGCTGCGCACGGAGAACGCCGGCCACGGCAAGTGTAAAAGGGGGAGGAGAACGGAGAAACAGGACAACTGTATAAGATCGTCGTAAGGGGTACGCAGCCGCAGGGGGCTGCGTGCGCTTCGGCCGCAGGGGGCCGTAGGGGAAGGAATATAATATAACATCACATTTATTACTATTGCATAATTTGTCAAAGGATTGTCGTAAGTCCCCACACTTGCGGGGCGAGGTAAGCAATACAAGGTTGTATATTGTAAATTGGTAGTAAGGGGAAGGGTAACAAGGGGAGTACAACCATGTCATACGGGAGAGGGTCGGGAGGGTGGGGGAACACCCTCACTACCCCACTACAGCACATATGCACCACACTGCCACCACACAGGGAGAAGTTAATTAAGTACAGCATAGAGTGGACCCAGGGGACAGACAACAAAATGTTAACACCATGGCCGCCTAATGGTAGTTTCGATCCATATGCCCAACACTCACTACTGAACCATCTGCACAATACATACAAGGGGAAGAAGTTGGCAAACCACGTGGAGGTGTTTAACTTATGGAGGATGTTCCAGGGGTCTCGACCAGGACCAAATGGAATGTTCACTATGGGGGAAACACCGGAAGAAAAGGAGATTAAGAAAGAAGGAACGGGTGGGGAAAAGGAGAGCGAAAGCACAAAAAATACGGGGAACGAAAGAAAGGGAGGAGAAAAGGTTGATAAATCAGACGACATAAAAAAGGAACCGAGCAATGAGATACCCATAACACCGGGAGTGAAAACAGAGGGAGGAGGGTTGTACCCTTTAAGAGAATTAGGAGAAATAGAAGGACAGTTAAGAGCGGCTGAAGGATTCTCAAACCCGGCATACAGCCCTCCACCATATGTGGCTCATGGGAAGATACCAATGGGGGAAGGGAGGATTAGAGAAGAGCAGACTGTAGAGATAGGAGACGATGAGTGGGTAGCTGCACAGATATTGTTGAAATTACGAGGCTCACTAACTGGAGAAGAAAGGGAGGCGGTAAGGAGAACAAACGAGGATAGTGCCAGAGAGAGTGAAATAAGGGGAGAGGAGCTACTACGGCAGAAGGAAGAGATTTTGGAGGAAAGATTAGCAAAACTAAGGGATGAGCAGAATGAACTGATCAAACAACTTGAGAGGGAGGAAAGAGAGAAAGTGAGGAAAAGGAAAGAAGGTAAGGACGAATTGGAAAGATTAAGGGAACGAAGCGAGGAACAAAAGAGAGAAGCTGAAAGGGTAAAAGCAGCAGCAGATAGGGTATCAAGAGTAGTGCTGAGAGAGAAGAAGAAGGAAGAAGAAGAAAAGGAAAAAGAAATGGAAATATGGAGGAGGAGGATAATATCTGAGACAGCTAAAAAATATGAAGAGGGGAAGGTAATAGAGAGTATAGTAGAAAGAGAAAGGGTGAAATGGGAAAGGAAGAGGGAGGATGAAAGGATATTGGAACAGATGAGCAACGAAGTAATGGAGGAATTAAAAAGGAAAAGAGAGGAAAATAGTAGGGAAATGGAGGAGAGAAGGGAAGAAGGAAGAGAAGGGAGGGGTAAGGAGAGTGAAAGATGGGGAGATGTATATAAAAGTAGGGAGATAGCAACGACATCAGCACTAGGGGGGACAGTTGGTAACAACGAAAGGGGAGAAAGAGACCTAATAGATTTAAAAACAGTAACAATAAAAGGAAAAAAGGCAGAGTGGGGGGTGTCATTTATAAATGATTTTTGCAGTGAGGAGGAAGAAGGAGTGGAGAAGGATGGAAGAGAGAGTGAAAGGGAAAGCTTAGATAAGCTGTACCTCACTAGAACAAACATAGATTCGCCCTGGATGAGTAGAAGAGGGGAGGAGCTGGAGAGAAGTAAGGAGGAAACGAAAAGAATAGGGGAAACACAAACCAATGAAACCACGCCACCCACATCTCCATCACGCCGCCCTCCCACGTCACTACCTACATGTTCAACCACCGCACGCTCTCTGCACAGAATAAAGCTCGCGCCCTTCATGAACGAACTTACACCGTATGCATGTCGGCTTAGGGACCTCCCTAGTCGCAGGCAAGACAGACAAATAAACATACCCATATTGAACACAGGAAATGATGAAAGAAGGGGAAAGGAAGAAGAGGGAGGTAGGGGCAGAGGTAGTAAGGAAGAATTTGAAGTAGTAAAAGAAATGGGGGAAGAGGAGGGGTGTGAAGACTCAATATCATGGAGCGTAAAGGGTGACAAAAGACAGAATTTAATGCCACTGTTGGAGAGAGGAGGGGTTAGACCACAGTATGTACCTTGGAAACATACGGATAAGGAAAATATAAAATGTAGGCTCCCATCACTAAGTGGAGGTGCGGGTAAGTGGATATATGAAATGGAAAAACACACCGCAGGACAGAAACTAGCAGTAGGAGATGTGAAGGGCCTGTTAATATCAATATTAGGGGATAGAGCGGATGACATTTGGAAAAGAGCGGGATTCCATGGGGTAACAATAACAAACACATCGCATGATGGGGCGCCATTTGCAAACTGCAGACATGCGCTATGGCAGGCACTGAGAGTGCAATACCCAGACACCTCAGACATAGGAGCCATTACTTCCCGTAAGATGGGTGAAAATGAGGATCCTGTTGATTATATCCAGGACATTCAAGAGAAGTGGCGCATGGAAACTAGAGAACAATGGGACAAAACACCAGCCATATTTTATCATATACTAGTACAAGGGCTCCCAGAAGGAGTTCAGAAACAACTAAAGAAAGTAGTAGGAATGGAAGCAAAACCATGGCCAGAAATACAACTGACTATAGTACATCACTGCAGGACATGGCAAGGAAAGATGAAACAAAAGGAGGAGGACAGGAAAACAGAAGAGGCCAAATTAGTACAGAAAAAACTTACTAAATATACAATGGAAGGGGCACTAATAACTACGCCCACACCAATGGCCCAAAGCCCAACGCAAGTAGTGGCTGCACAAGATCCAGCTCAAATAGCGCCCCCACAAGGTGTAATACAGCAAGTGCCGCCTCTGCAATTACACACACCGAACATGGGAGGAGGGTACCCAATGCAAGGAACTGGGTATTATAGTTATAACAGAGGAAGAGGAGGGGTTATGAGGGGGAGAGGATATGGATATAATACCCAGCAACAGGGGGGGGGACTCAGAAATTACTACCCCACAGGGCAACCCGTATACCAGGACAACACAGGGAGCTTCCCATGGCAAAACAGGGAACCACCCGTGTGTTGGAGCTGCGGACTATTAGGACACATGTCACGTACATGTAGGGTCAGGCCAGGAACACCAGCATGGAATGAACAAGCACAACCTAGGACCTCACAAGAACAGCAGGGCATGCAACAACAGCAGATGTCACAACAAGGGAGTGACCAACCACAACAAACACGACAGCAACAAACCTATTCACTGCCACAACAACAAATAACACAGCAACTGACGCCGCCACAACAACAAGTGGCGTTAATACAACCACCACCCCAAAATGAACGAACACAATTGGGTGGGGTGTCGGTGTTGGGACACAACCCTTATACAGGGAATGGCCAATCATTGTACCCCCAATAGGCCAGCCCACAGACGGCCTTGGTGTGTCCCATCCTGTCAGTAACACCTAATAGTGCGGAGGAGCCACGCATAGAGGTAACGATAGGTGACAAAAAATTATCATTTCTTGTTGACACCGGGGCAACCCGGTCTTGCATAAGGGAAGGTAAATTTAAGATGTCAGGCGAAGCCATGAACACCCAAGGATTTTCTGGGGCTAAAGGGTTGGTTCCATTTACTGATAACGTTCCCTTATCTATTGGAGATTATGATCTGTCAGTCCCACTTTTGTATTATAGTGCCTCGCCAGTAAATATCCTGGGGAGAGACATAATGAACAGGTTGAATATGACGATCTCCTTTACAGAGGATGGCATAATTTGCTCTACTCCAGGGATTAACATGCTCGCAGCACGACAGATTTTGCAAGCATACTGTGGACAGACAGCGATTAGGGCGGAGCCACTGGATGGCGAGATATTCCAATATGGCACAGACATGGCATTTGCATGGATGCCAGGGATAGAAGGGAAAATATGGAGGAGGCCAGCAGCCTATCTATTCCGACCAGAAACACCAGCTAATGAACTGGAAGGGAAGGTGTTTGCAGTGGACATTGAGAGCATTATTGCAACAGCTGATTATGTTGCTGTGCACGCCCAAGATAAAGAAGGGAGAGCTTGGAGGGCGGTGATAGCACTAGCAGAAGGGTGTAGGCTGACCCAGGTGTCAGATGAAGAGCTGTTCTCAGAAGAAAAGGAAGAAAATGAAATGGTGTTCATGATGAGTGTAGAAATATGGCTAAGAGTGGCTCACAAACAAGTAGCACAGAAAATTGCAATGGCACTTGAGGCACCCGCAGGCACCCCAGTCCCATTTTTTAAGGAGGATATGTCAAAGGTGCCCAAATCATTATGGACTATTAGCCCTTATGACGTGGGATGCATAAAAAGCATAGGGGGTGTAAGGATAAAATTGAAAAAAGGTGCCATATTACCAAGAGTGAAACAGTACCCATTGTCAAAAGAGGCAGATGAGGGCATATATGAAACCATAACGGCCCTTATAAACAATGGCATATTGGTCCCCTCAGAATCACCATGTAACACAGCTGTGTACCCGGTGCGCAAGGCTAAAGGGGGGTCTTGGCGCTTCATACAGGACCTCAGACCCTTGAACAACATAGTAGAAGCAGAGTATCCAGTAACAGCAAACCCGGCCACAATATTGTGTGGCATTCCAGCAGAAGCATCACGATTTACAGTGATTGACCTTAAAAATGCTTTTTTCTCTATACCATTACACCCAGACTCACAAGATTTGACAAGCTTTACTTACCGAAATACAAAGTGGAAACATACCAGATTACCACAGGGGTATTGTGAATCACCCTCAATTTTCAATAGAGTAATACAGATGGATTTGGGTAACGTTGAGGTGGAAAGCACAGTGTTACAGTATGTGGATGACTTAATAATTTGCAGTACAAACGAAAGCAAATGTAGAGAGGACTCCTTAAAAATGTTGACAATATTGGCTGAAAAGGGGTATAAGGTAGACATGGAAAAGATACAATACTGTCAGGAACAGGTACTCTACATTGGCCAACTGATATCTCAACATGGAAGAAGGATTGCACCACAAAGAGCACAGGCCATCTCAAGCACTCCCGTGCCACAGACTGTGAGAGAACTGCAGCAATTTCTGGGGCTGTGCAACTACTGTAGAGCATGGGTATTTGATTATAGCTCATACATAGGACCCCTGCTTGAGGGTTTGAAGGAAGCAAATAAAGGGGAGAAAAAGTTGGGATGGACTATGGAAATGAGGGAGGCATTTGACGAATTAAAGGACGCGATATCAACTGCTCCAGTACTGGCATCCCCAGACTATGAGCGGCGCTTCTTTATATTTTCACATTGCGACTCAGCAGTAATGAAAGCAGTGTTGGCCCAAAAAACTAGCATGGGCTATAAACCAGTAGCATTTTACAGCGGTCACTTAGACCCTATAATGTTAGGCCACTTCTCTTGTGAACAAGGTCTCGCTGCAGCTGCTTTTGCAGTAGAAAAAGCATCAGCAATAACTATGGGGTGTCCAACTACACTATTTGTGGAACATGCATTATTTGCGATATTGAATAAACCTAAGTCCACACTAACAACACAGAGGGCATCAGGTTATGAGATTATTTTGTCTAAAGCTGAACTAGCAATTGTTAGATGTAGCACGGTTAACCCTGCAAGGTTCCTAGCAGAAGTAATTGAAGAGGGAGATTACGCCCACGACTGCACCCAAGTAACTGAAATGTACTCATGTACTAGGAAAGTTGAAGAAAACGCACTAGAGGGAGGTGAGCTTTTGTTTATTGACGGGTCATCAACTATTGATCAAGGAGATGGGATACGAAGGACTGGGGCAGCAGTAGTAAAAATGATGGAGGCGCCGGTGTGTGTGGCTATGAAGTGTGTACAATTACCACAGCATTACTCTGCTCAAGCCGCGGAACTAGTTGCACTAATATTGGCATTAAAGGAAAGTTTTAATAAAAGAGTAACTATATATTCTGACAGTGCATATGTTACATCAACTGTCCACTCAGGGCTATCAAAATGGAGAAGAAGAGGGTTTAGGAGAGCTGATGGCACTCCAGTACAACATGCCCTCTTGTTGGCTGAACTAATTGAAGTAATAAACGACCCCCAAGAACTAGCCCTGGTAAAATGCACCGCACACACAAATGGAGAAGACTACGTATCAAAAGGTAATGCAGCAGCAGACGCACATGCGAAATATGCTGCATATTTTGGTGAGATATGGAACCCCACAGACTCACAGAGAGGGAGGGGAATAGCTAGGGAGATGTTAATAAGAGAAGGGTACACCCATCTCCCAGCCACACAGATTATGGAACTACAAGCGGCTGCACCAATGGCCGAAAAAGAAGTATGGGTGAAAAGAGGATGCACAATGTCACCAACTGACGCACTATGGCGCCAGGGTGGCACTGGGAAAGTTGTAATACCGTTGGCACTGTTAAATACCGCCCTGAGCCAATTACATCACCCTGCCCATACAGGCAAGGAAATAATTGCAGCACGAATTAGAGAAGATTGGTTTTGTCCCGAGTTAACCTCTCATGTGTCAAATTTTATCAGCAATTGCCTCACATGTCAACAGTTTACGGCCGGTCATACTTTAAAAGTGATAAGAGGTATCATACCCCGGCCAGAAGGACCTTTTCGGCACCTTCACATTGACTATGTTGATATGATCAACATATGTCAAGGTAATAGGTATATGATTGTAGTAGTATGCCCATTTTCTAGGTGGATTGAAGCAGGGCCCTGTTCACACCCTGATGCGTTTAGAGCAGCCAAATTCATAGTAAGGGAGGTCTTCCCCAGGTGGGGAGTGTGCGAGGTGTTAAGATCAGACAACGGGCCCCATTTCGCAAACGAAATGTTCCAGCATATCACATCCCTGCTGAACATTAAACACAAATTTGCATGTGCATACCACCCACAGGCTAATGGTGTATGCGAACGCCTGAATGGCTTATTGAAGGAGGCAATTGCTAAAATACAACAAACAACAAAGAAAAGTTGGTTGTATTGCCTTCCGTTAGCATTGTTTGAACTTAGAAACAGGCCAGGGTCCGACCACCACCTCACCCCACACGAAGTGGTTACTGGACGCCAAATGCGCCTTCCCCTAACACCAACGTCAAGGGCATTCACCGACCACGAAAGTTCAGCGAATGTGTTAGGTGATGAAATGTATCAATATGTGTCTTCTTTGATTACTAGTGTCGTGTTTGTGTCTCAACAGCTCGAGCGCACACGGGGCGGGTCTACCAGCAACCAAGAAAAAGACGAGAATACAGAATTGGGAAAGGAGAACTTGTGCAAACTTGCCAAAGGTGACCACGTACTACTTCGCAATTTCAATAGGAAGTGGAACCAGAAGAGGTTCACTGGCCCCCATCTGGTAGAGGACGTATCAACAAGAGCAGTAAAACTAAAGGATAAGCGTGCCTGGAACCACCTACATGACGTAAAGATCTACAAACTGCAGACCCGCCCCAGCGCCAACGACAGATCCATTGGAAGAACAGCAACCACATCCCCTACAGCGGAAGAAAGTTTAACCACAGACAACGACCCAATTGTTCCCTCGGAGACAATAACTAACGAAGAAGGGAGTGATCCCCATACTGCCCACCCCATGATCACTCGCTCAAAGAGTAAAAATACTTCCGCCATTTGAGCACAAACCCCCCCATTGACTGCTAAGTACAGTTGTAACTAAAACTGAAGGACATGCTTGCACTAATACACATGTAAACACGTGAATGTTCTCTTTTTTCTCTCGCACATACAGGAACTGCGTAATATTGTATTGTTAAGAAAGCTAATTAACAAATTCAGTGTGCAGGTGTAGATGGTGCTGCCAGACGATAACTACCCAGAAGAATTGTCACACCAGTTCGTATACGAAATAAAGAGGCCAACATACTTAAAAAGGAGAAGGGTACGTGTCTACTACACAGCCTTCCTCCTGGCCGTAGAATATCACATGCCCCACCTCCACCCATACTTGCCGGTCTTAAGAGACCCATCACTTAGAGTAGCGTGGGAGCAGCTCTTCGCCTGGGCACTGAATGACTACCTGATAGGGAGAGCTTAAAACTAACATTTAATAACAAGCACTTTTGAGAATTTTTAGGCGGGCAACTGTAACGTCGCAAGAATAAGCTGCCAGGACTGCAGCAAGGTAAGAGCAAAATGCCGGTGAAATTAGCACATGTAATAAAAATAATAGGGATTTTTATGATCACCGGGTTCTTGGCTGCCTCTGTCTGGCAGTACAGCTATGCTATCGATTTTATTGCTGCGCACAAACTTAATATACCCCCGCCCTCTGCTGCAACAGGTGTTACGTCAGGTGGTAATAGTAACATTGCACCCAAGAAAAATATAGTTAAACGCAGCACATACTCAGACAATAAAGGTATTGATAATTATGTACAAGATTCAGCACATGTCACAAACAACATATGGTACCAGCACATGACCCGCATTGGTAAGCAGACAACTGAGGATAGCTGTTACGTTTGCTCATTAATACCATACGCCATGAGCGCCTCACGAACATTTGTTGCCACAGAAATAGATGAAAAAACAGCACAGTGCATAATATATTTGGACCTGTTCCAAACGAAAGGAAGATTTCAAGGAACAGTGGTGCACATGACATGGAAAACGCGAGACTCATACCCATATGAAAACAACTTCCTCAAGACCTATCTGAGTTATCACAAGACCAGTTTACATGCCGAAGCATTCAGGTACATAACAAGTGGCCCTGCAAAAGGAGAAACAAAGAAGGTAACACTGCAGTATCTACCATGTGATTGGTACGCCACTGAAGTTCCGGGTAAACAAGGATGCTGGGAAAGGCCGCTACTGACGATAACAGGAAAGGTGTATCTGGACAACAGCTGGGAGATAGGAGTAATTGGCAGCAACATGGTAACAAAAGAAACTATCTCAACCATCGAGACACACAATCATCGATGTTGGACGACATGGATCAAGTACGTACCTATGCTCACGTGGGTAGAAGAAGATGAAGACCCAATAACAATATTACCATTGACTGCGCCCAAAGTATGCTACCAGCATAAAGGAGAGGTGGATGTAGGATATAACACCAATTGTGCAAGTGTGATGGAGTTACCTGAGGGGGGTGCGGGAACAGCAGTAATAATGGACCATTATTGGGCCTGCGGAGAAAAGGCATATCATACACTGCCTCCCCTGTGGAATGGTGTGTGCACAATGGTACACGTCAATGTACCATCACTAGTGGTACCTAAGAAGCATGTCAATGTGGTGAAATTTCCTAAAATGGATGAAGGGGATAAGAGACGAAAGAGATCTGCACCACTCCAGAAGGAGCAAGAGAACAAGACCAACAGCGAGGATACTGTCCTAAATAGGAGAAAACGACAAGGAGAGCCACTGACAGGAAATTACCTGTGGGGAAGGTCGGAAACGGAACTAACGTCAATACCGCCAGAACACAGACTATTTAGCAGAGCAGCAATGTTTTTCTCCTCAATAATACATCCGGGACTGCAGGCATACGCAAACGCAAAATGGCTCCAAATAACAAGATGGGAACTAATGATGACCATCAATTCAACAGTAAATGGGTTCAACGCAATTAAAGAGGAGCTGCGAGCTGTAAGGATGGTAGCACTACAGAACAGATATGTACTGGACCTTCTCACAGCAATGGAAGGAGGAGTTTGTGCAAAGATAGGACAATCTTGCTGCACGTTCATACCTGCCAACGATGCTGACAATGGTACACTGACAGAAGCAGTTACACAATTGGCCCAGATGCACTCTAAAATGATGGACGAGAGTAACGGTGTAAACAAGGATAAGAGCTGGTTCTCACTATTATGGTCATGGATGCCATCTTGGCTGTCGGATGGACTGAAAATAATAGTGGGGTGTACTATTTTGGCTGGAGCTACTCTGATCATAATTAAATTTTGGAAAGCCCGAAAGGCACGCACGGCTGACGAGTTGCTGGAAATGGTGGGAATGCACCCCTTGATGCCAGCAGATGATGGTCAGCATACAGGGGTGATAATACAAGAGAGGGAGAAGCTGCGCACACAAATCATCACCAACCATCTAGATCCACCATCAGTGAAGATCGAGAACCCAAGGAACCCCAGGAGCTACATAGGAAGATGGGTATACTGTACTCCTGGAGGAACATGTGAATACATGTATTGGTCGTTTGAAGATCATGTAAACCATTATGGACATCTCGGAGGGATAACTAAGATATGGAGGGTAAGAGGAGATAACGAGAAGGATATGTTTGTGGTCGACAAGTCGACCAGAGGGGGGACTGAAGTGGGAGAATGGAAGACCAGGCTCCCGTCCTTCACCTCTCGCGCTTGGCCTAGAGGGTCACGGCCCAGACACCCGCCGCGAGAAGAGTTTGTCCAGTTACCAGACGACCAGGTACCATGGTACAGGAACATACGGATGTGTCCACCTGTTTGCCCAGCAGCCCGCACTGGCCATGTCGACACCTGCGGTTCGGATCAGCTAGACTAAAAAACCACACGTCGTTAGAGATGCCATGACGACCTAGACAACTGGAAGCACATCTGTACAAATACACACACCTAACATTCCCACAACAATCTACACGAAGAACATACTCAGTGCTCTGACGTAGGCGACAGGCATATTCATGGACGTGCATCTTTATTATTTTTACATAGGCTTTCAGAATGCAGAAACGCAAGATGCACCATGAATTAATCTATAACGCCGCTTGCTCACGCTTCTCTTAAAAACCCGTTACCACCATGAGAGGTATAATAGAAACACGATACTGGTCATGGAAATATACGCCACTATAACCTAAAGCACCCATGCCCGAAATGGATCACTTATACACCAGGCCCAAGTAGGCCTCAGGCAAGAGTTCCCGTGGACATTAACGAAGCAAAAGTCAGGTTGCTGATCCCGCAGAATGAGCCTGGTGGAGCAACCAGCCAAGGTCGCAATGTTGCAAACCCACATCCAAGAACAAATCATCAAAGGTATAATGTTGCAACCTTGCACTCCGCGTACCAACGTTAGAATCATATCTACATATTAAACCAGACACACAGTGGAAAAGCAATATTAATTGTGCAGAATTCTGCCTCAAACACGGTCCCGCCTCACGTGACCAAGCCGAACCTGACGAGATGCCAAAGCCCAGGAGAAAGAAAGGCGTCTGGGTCCCTCGCTACGAGACATAGGCCGATACACTTGAAAGGCTTAATGGACATCTGCTACAGTGGGAGCGGCCAGCCTTCTACCTATGAATAAATCCTCACATTGTCTGCACGTACCCTTATTGAAACATTGTTGCAAACACAGGTACACCGAGAGCTGGGAACAACGGTGGTCCCAGGCTGGGGAGCTCACGGATGCACCAATCAGAACATGGGGCTCTTATCTCAGACGTCAGTAACATTAGCCAATCCTCAGGAGTCTTCATGTAACAATTCTTATGTATCTAATTATAGGGACAACCCAGATATACCACCTGACTACACCTTGACCACTAATATCATTCTCTATATGTGTACTATACTAACCCTACCACTCGAGCAACCAATTAAGAGTGGCGATAGGTTTTTTGTTAACTTTCTGAAGTGACGCAAGTAGCGCGTCATAATGTAGTAAAAAGGGCCTGCGAGCCCAGGATTGTGTGTGTGTCAGGACGAACGCGTACGCTCCTTGACCCATCCCTGCCGTTTGCATAATAAACAGCAGAAGTTGCCTTGCTCCTTGTGTGTGCCTCATACTCTGTCTCGATCCGAGATATACACGGGAGGAGTTGGGGCCTCCCTGCCCGGAGGTCTGCGGACGGCCCGGCCGACCCCGGCAGAATTTCCCCCCGACACGGTTTTCTCTTTTGGTTATGTTAAAGTTGCCCAAACCGCACCTCCGCCTAAAGTCTGCCCTGTCCATGAACATATATTTGGCATCTGCAAACAACTGCTACAAAATGTGCCCATTTCCTACCATTAAACTCTTGGGCTTCACTACATAATCACTGTTTCATGTTTCAGAGCACTTTCAGTAAGAAGTAGCACAAATATAGCAAGCACACTGACCAGATGAGGATGGGAGAAGGTGATGTCTACAAGCCTTGTCCTGTGGGTACTGAGGACAGGGGTAAAGCGCTTATGGCATGATTGCACAGCATGCATGGTGTGCAGTACCCTTAGGCCCTGGCTTTTTGCATGACATTGATGATGTCATTTGTGATGTCATATGTCATTACTGATGTAACTTTTGATGTCAACTGTGATGTTATGCAGAAGGTCAGAAGGTGTGCATGCCTTGGGATTAGGGACAAGGTATGGGTGCGCAGGTAATCATAATTGGCACATTTCCGTAGTTTTTATTTAGATTATACATTTTAGTCAAACTATATTCTCTGGGGATTTACAAAGGACTTTTATTTGAAGAGGTTGCTATTTAATGTTCATCTAGAACCATAAAGTTCCTTAATGAAACATTTTTCAGTGAGTTTGTGCTTTTCTGGTGCCATGCACTTTGGGTACTGTGGCGCTAAGTGCACAAAACCACAGTGGCAATTTGGGGTTTGTGCCACGCAATTTGTTCACTGTGCCTGTCACGTTGCCCTTCCCTATAGTGCCCGAAGTGCATGGCGTTTGTCCATACCCTGTGGCACCGTCCTCTAGGCGTGACCTTCGGCCATGCCCCACACCCAGTGCCCCGGACTGTTATGCATGTGGAGCATGGCTTGTGGTATTCCTTGCAGACACTACATCCCAGGTATGGCATGTGGCCATGCCCTGGCACTATAGCCTATTTTACGCACTATAGCCTATTTTACAGTACTCTGTGTGCATCGCTACTGCCTTCATGTAATGTAATGTTTGGAGTCTGGCATCTTCCAATTAAATGTGCACAATGCAATTCAAATGTTCAGTCTGCGAACCCCTGCCTGATTTTGTAGATCCATTTTTCTATATATCCTTTTGTTTTTTATGGTAAGTTTGCATTAAATCAATAAGATGATTACATCTTTCAGCAAACTCTAACCAATAATCAAAATGTTGTGAAAATCCGGTATTACCCAAATTGACCTTTTACAATTGACCTTTTGTCCTAATTGACCTAACTATAGTGGTCCTAATTGACTTTATGCACAATTGACCTTTATATCATTTTAGTTATTTTATATATGTATTGGGTTGGTTTTGGATTATAAATAATATAAGGGGATTGGGCATAGTGCTGCGGGGGTTTCCCCCCACATATATGTCCTAAAAGACCTTTTAAATTAGGTCAATTCTCCCGAGGTCAATTCTCCCGAGGTCAATTCTCCCAAGGTCAATTGTGAAAAGGTTAATTAGTATACATCCAAGAAATCCATGTAGAGGTTTCAGCTTTATCAGCAAGCAAACCTTCCTATTGCACTTGGAATTGAATATGCAACATTTGTGAGCTCCATGTAACTTTTTGCACCCTTTGATGGGCTGGCACCAAATCAAAGGTGACTCAATATTTCTTCCCGGAAGCTTTTCATGAAGCTGCTTGAATGGAGCCATGCTTATTATTGGTGCTAGAATTGCTCCTAACACGGAAGAGCGAACGCTATCATGGCTACACCGGCGCCGTGGTTCCCTATGATGATCCAGACATCCTGTTAGACCCTCATTGTGGGGTCCTCTGGGAGGGTGTCTCTTTTCCAGGACTTTGTCTTTTGATTGATATTGCGCGCAGGGGAGCGGGGGGGGGGTTAGGTGGGGTAGAAAGGAAATTGTTATCTTATTTGCTTCAGTCCAGGAAGCTGACCTTTTCTGGTTTTCTTTCAAATGATTTCTCCAAAAGTTAGGAACAAGATTTTAAGGAAAAACAGGGTAGAAAATAGGAGGCTTTATTTTTGGAATATGCTACAGACAGACTAAATATTGCATGTTGCCCAAAAAAGGTAAATGGACCCTGAGAGGGAAGCAGAACACCTTGTTTCACACTCGCTTTAGCCGACAAACCTTAAAGGGTTCTTTAAGGCTCCCCGCGCTGCGCTGACAGTCACCAAGCTGAATTGAGTAATATGAAACTTTAACATCTGACTATTATCTCTGGATGTGAAATAAAGGACAACACTGTATAAATGTGTTTCCAAAGATGACATTTGAGCAGGAAGGATCACATATTAGATGCGCTGAAATAGGTGCTAATTTAAATATACCAGCAGTCTTTATATATATTCAGTGAAAAAACTTTAGTTAAGAGAGAGTTAAGTTGATCAGATTTAACGCAGCAAAACCGTTGAAATTTAGCAGATGTGGGAGGGGATCGGTCTGCTCCTCAGTCTCTCCGTCAGTCACTAACGCCACACATGGGTCAGTTGAAGGTGTCAGCCTTGCAGCAGACCTGTCAGAACAGCAACTGACAGACTGTCGCCGTTTACTGGGACAGTTTGTCGGTCTGTTTTCGCGGACTCCCGTGTCTTAATTTGGTATCCCTGTGACTTCATTTTCTTTGTCATTGTGATTCCCTTCTGTTATAATATGTGCGCATGGGCTTTGCTACGGGGGGATGCTGAGTTAAAATGGTTATCACTTCCTACACCTGCTGAATTTCAAGAGTATTGGTGCCTTAAATCTGATCACCATAACTCTCTCTTAAATAAGGTTTTTGCACTGAATTTCACAAGTTGTTTTATACTTCAGTTTCTTCAGGCCTTCGACTGTGATCACTGTACATATTGCACAAGTAGGTTTCTTTGGGGCCCACTAGCCATGGCCTTCGACTGTGATCACTGTACATATTGCACCAGTAGGTTTCTTTGGGGCCCATTAGACCCGGCCTTTGGCTGTGATAACTGTACATATTGAACCAGTAGGTTTCTTCGGGGCCCACTCGCCATGGCCTTCGGCTGTAATCACTGTACATATTGAACCAGTAGGTTTCTTTGGGGCCCACTAGCCATGGCCTTCGGCTGTGATCGATGTGCATCTTGAACCAGTAGGTTTCTTTGGGGCCCACTAGCCATGGCCTTCAGCTGTGATCACTGTACATATGGCACAAGTAGGTTCCTTTGGGGCCCACTAGCCATGACCTTCAGCTGTAATCACTGTACATATTGAACCAGTAGGATTCTTTGGGGCCCACTAGCCATGTCCTTCTGCTGCAATCACTGTACATATTGAACAAGTAGGTTTCTTTGGGGCCCACTAGCCATGGCCTTCGGCCGTAGCTATTTTACATTTTGCATCAATGCGCTTGTTTGGGGACCACTAGACATGGTCTTCGGCCAATGCCACTGCACATACTACACCAATATTTATTTTCAGGGCCCAGTAGCCATGACCTTGACTCTCTCTTAAAATAGGTTTTCCCACTGGATTGCAAGGTTTTTCTTATACAATAGTTTCTTCAGGGCCCACTAGCCATGGCACAAATTAAAAACTCTTCCACATCCTCACAGGCACTCACCATGTGCCCCCCTCCTCTTTTCTTGGTCCCCATCCCCCTCATTTGCCTTTTCTCACCCGATGTTCTCCATTTATCCCCTATTAATCTTCAGTTCATGTGACAAAGTTTCTTGTCTCTTTGTAAATTTTGATGCTGCCGTGGTAATCTCTGAGATCCCCCTTTAAGCAAAACATTTCTACCTGTAACTGATTACCCCGACATACCCCAACCCGCAAACTCCATTGTGTCCTCTTTCCCAACCCCCTGCCCCACCTCCAGCCTGATGTGTGTAAGGGATTTCAATCAGGCACACACCCAGGTCTCGCCTAACATGCAGTGCGCAATGAAACCCTCATGTATTTGTGTCTATAAGTTCAATATTCTGAATGATATACCACTCATATAACACCCTTCTCAAAAGACCCCCCAGGTCACACTGAACCAGGAATCAGGCTAGTTTGTAAAGTTAAATATTTATTTTATTTATTTAATATTCAAATCACACATACGTTTTATATATATGTATATGTATATATGGGACCACAATCACCTACCAGTGACAATACAATTCAGAAAATAAGCAAAGCAATTGAATTCCCTTATAATGATGCAGAGTAGAAAACACAGGAAAATGAACAGTTTTGTTTTGTGCACAGATAGCGTTTAGGTTAATGGTTCCCCCTGCAAAGTACTGAAGTACAAATGAGCAATCCTACCCAAATGTGAGTAGAGAAAACTGGCAAATGACACTTTTAAACTGACAGGGGACAATTGCTTTGTAAAATAATGCAAAAGGGTGCAAAAATGCTTAAATGGAGAAAAAATCAAAGGAAAGCAACACTAAACAGGTCCTAACACACATGAGCTATAATATAAACAACAGTACACACTTTAGATCAGGATGGGATGGAAGAAACACTTTGACATGGGAAAAAGACACGTGTAAACCTTTGAACTTTGCAAATTTGCGGCAAACTTTTGCTATGCTATATTGAAGATAGACAGGTCAAATACACTGTTCCACAATGTAGCTAAGGGTCTTAGGTATCAGTGAGAGTTGACATTTTGTGTCTAGCTTTAGAATTGAAAATGTTATAGAGGTTTTAGTGAGAGGTGTTTTTGCAAAATAGGCGCGAAAATGGAACAGGAATTCGGTTTTAAAAATGATAGATAGGTTTTATTACACTATATTAATGACTATGAAAAAGAGGAGGCCACACATGAATCCTCACAGCTACATGGCCAGCACAACCATTCACGTGGTGGCTACTAGATTTCGTTCTGGGATTTACTTTAGTTACTCAAAATCACTAAGGAGTTTTGGTTTTGTAACACAGATGAGAGAAATCAGTGCAAGAAGGATTCTAACAATACTAGGGTTCTGTATTTAAAGATGGGATGGGTTGAGATTGGGATGATACAATGCATATATACTATAGGTCACTGTTCTTCCTGTTAATACTTACAGTCCTTTGTAATTAAATTGAACCGTCAGCTCTGTTCATTGGGTCGGATCAGGTCTACCGGCAGCAGGCACCTCTGGAGGGATTGGATCAGCGGCGCGGTTCAGGTCAATTTTGGACTGTGCTTCAGATTGCACAGCATGCATGGTGTGCAGTACCCTTAGGCCCTGGCTTTTTGCATGACATTGATGCCACATTGATGATGTCATTTGTGATGTCATATGTCATTACTGATGTAACTTTTGATGTCAACTGTGATGTTATGCAGAAGGTCAGAAGGTGTGCATGCCTTGGGATTAGGGACAAGGTATGGGTGCGCAGGTAATCATAATTGGCACATTTCCGTAGTTTTTATTTAGATTATACATTTTAGTCAAACTATATTCTCTGGGGATTTATAAGGACTTTTATTTGAAGAGGTTGCTATTTAATGTTCATCTAGAACCATAAAGTTCCTTAATGAAACATTTTTCAGTGAGTTTGTGCTTTTCTGGTGCCATGCACTTTGGGTACTGTGGCGCTAAGTGCACAAAACCACAGTGGCAATTTGGGGTTTGTGCCACGCAATTTGTTCACTGTGCCTGTCACGTTGCCCTTCCCTATAGTGCCCGAAGTGCATGGCGTTTGTCCATACCCTGTGGCACCGTCCTCTAGGCGTGACCTTCGGCCATGCCCCACACCCAGTGCCCCGGACTGTTATGCATGTGGAGCATGGCTTGTGGTATTCCTTGCAGACACTACATCCCAGGTATGGCATGTGGCCATGCCCTGGCACTATAGCCTATTTTACGCACTATAGCCTATTTTACAGTACTCGGTGTGCATCGCTACTGCCTTCATGTAATGTAATGTTTGGAGTCTGGCATCTTCCAATTAAATGTGCACAATGCAATTCAAATGTTCAGTCTGCGAACCCCTGCCTGATTTTGTAGATCCATTTTTCTATATATCCTTTTGTTTTTTATGGTAAGTTTGCATTAAATCAATAAGATGATTACATCTTTCAGCAAACTCTAACCAATAATCAAAATGTTGTGAAAATCCGGTATTACCCAAATTGACCTTTTACAATTGACCTTTTGTCCTAATTGACCTAACTATAGTGGTCCTAATTGACTTTATGCACAATTGACCTTTATATCATTTTAGTTATTTTATATATGTATTGGGTTGGTTTTGGATTATAAATAATATAAGGGGATTGGGCATAGTGCTGCGGGGGTTTCCCCCCACATATATGTCCTAAAAGACCTTTTAAATTAGGTCAATTCTCCCGAGGTCAATTCTCCCGAGGTCAATTCTCCCAAGGTCAATTGTGAAAAGGTTAATTAGTATACATCCAAGAAATCCATGTAGAGGTTTCAGCTTTATCAGCAAGCAAACCTTCCTATTGCACTTGGAATTGAATATGCAACATTTGTGAGCTCCATGTAACTTTTTGCACCCTTTGATGGGCTGGCACCAAATCAAAGGTGACTCAATATTTCTTCCCGGAAGCTTTTCATGAAGCTGCTTGAATGGAGCCATGCTTATTATTGGTGCTAGAATTGCTCCTAACACGGAAGAGCGAACGCTATCATGGCTACACCGGCGCCGTGGTTCCCTATGATGATCCAGACATCCTGTTAGACCCTCATTGTGGGGTCCTCTGGGAGGGTGTCTCTTTTCCAGGACTTTGTCTTTTGATTGATATTGCGCGCAGGGGAGCGGGGGGGGGGTTAGGTGGGGTAGAAAGGAAATTGTTATCTTATTTGCTTCAGTCCAGGAAGCTGACCTTTTCTGGTTTTCTTTCAAATGATTTCTCCAAAAGTTAGGAACAAGATTTTAAGGAAAAACAGGGTAGAAAATAGGAGGCTTTATTTTTGGAATATGCTACAGACAGACTAAATATTGCATGTTGCCCAAAAAAGGTAAATGGACCCTGAGAGGGAAGCAGAACACCTTGTTTCAAACTCGCTTTAGCCGACAAACCTTAAAGGGTTCTTTAAGGCTCCCCGCGCTGCGCTGACAGTCACCAAGCTGAATTGAGTAATATGAAACTTTAACATCTGACTATTATCTCTGGATGTGAAATAAAGGACAACACTGTATAAATGTGTTTCCAAAGATGACATTTGAGCAGGAAGGATCACATATTAGATGCGCTGAAATAGGTGCTAATTTAAATATACCAGCAGTCTTTATATATATTCAGTGAAAAAACTTTAGTTAAGAGAGAGTTAAGTTGATCAGATTTAACGCAGCAAAACCGTTGAAATTTAGCAGATGTGGGAGGGGATCGGTCTGCTCCTCAGTCTCTCCGTCAGTCACTAACGCCACACATGGGTCAGTTGAAGGTGTCAGCCTTGCAGCAGACCTGTCAGAACAGCAACTGACAGACTGTCGCCGTTTACTGGGACAGTTTGTCGGTCTGTTTTCGCGGACTCCCGTGTCTTAATTTGGTATCCCTGTGACTTCATTTTCTTTGTCATTGTGATTCCCT
Source organism: Ambystoma mexicanum (assembly GCF_040938575.1). NCBI lineage: Eukaryota > Metazoa > Chordata > Amphibia > Caudata > Ambystomatidae > Ambystoma > Ambystoma mexicanum. Next base: position 251,501,419 of record NC_090931.1, on the reverse strand, counting down.
TCTGTTATAATATGTGCGCATGGGCTTTGCTACGGGGGGATGCTGAGTTAAAATGGTTATCACTTCCTACACCTGCTGAATTTCAAGAGTATTGGTGCCTTAAATCTGATCACCATAACTCTCTCTTAAATAAGGTTTTTGCACTGAATTTCACAAGTTGTTTTATACTTCAGTTTCTTCAGGCCTTCGACTGTGATCACTGTACATATTGCACAAGTAGGTTTCTTTGGGGCCCACTAGCCATGGCCTTCGACTGTGATCACTGTACATATTGCACCAGTAGGTTTCTTTGGGGCCCATTAGACCCGGCCTTTGGCTGTGATAACTGTACATATTGAACCAGTAGGTTTCTTCGGGGCCCACTCGCCATGGCCTTCGGCTGTAATCACTGTACATATTGAACCAGTAGGTTTCTTTGGGGCCCACTAGCCATGGCCTTCGGCTGTGATCGATGTGCATCTTGAACCAGTAGGTTTCTTTGGGGCCCACTAGCCATGGCCTTCAGCTGTGATCACTGTACATATGGCACAAGTAGGTTCCTTTGGGGCCCACTAGCCATGACCTTCAGCTGTAATCACTGTACATATTGAACCAGTAGGAATCTTTGGGGCCCACTAGCCATGTCCTTCTGCTGCAATCACTGTACATATTGAACAAGTAGGTTTCTTTGGGGCCCACTAGCCATGGCCTTCGGCCGTAGCTATTTTACATTTTGCATCAATGCGCTTGTTTGGGGACCACTAGACATGGTCTTCGGCCAATGCCACTGCACATACTACACCAATATTTATTTTCAGGGCCCAGTAGCCATGACCTTGACTCTCTCTTAAAATAGGTTTTCCCACTGGATTGCAAGGTTTTTCTTATACAATAGTTTCTTCAGGGCCCACTAGCCATGGCACAAATTAAAAACTCTTCCACATCCTCACAGGCACTCACCATGTGCCCCCCTCCTCTTTTCTTGGTCCCCATCCCCCTCATTTGCCTTTTCTCACCCGATGTTCTCCATTTATCCCCTATTAATCTTCAGTTCATGTGACAAAGTTTCTTGTCTCTTTGTAAATTTTGATGCTGCCGTGGTAATCTCTGAGATCCCCCTTTAAGCAAAACATTTCTACCTGTAACTGATTACCCCGACATACCCCAACCCGCAAACTCCATTGTGTCCTCTTTCCCAACCCCCTGCCCCACCTCCAGCCTGATGTGTGTAAGGGATTTCAATCAGGCACACACCCAGGTCTCGCCTAACATGCAGTGCGCAATGAAACCCTCATGTATTTGTGTCTATAAGTTCAATATTCTGAATGATATACCACTCATATAACACCCTTCTCAAAAGACCCCCCAGGTCACACTGAACCAGGAATCAGGCTAGTTTGTAAAGTTAAATATTTATTTTATTTATTTAATATTCAAATCACACATAAGTTTTATATATATGTATATGTATATATGGGACCACAATCACCTACCAGTGACAATACAATTCAGAAAATAAGCAAAGCAATTGAATTCCCTTATAATGATGCAGAGTAGAAAACACAGGAAAATGAACAGTTTTGTTTTGTGCACAGATAGCGTTTAGGTTAATGGTTCCCCCTGCAAAGTACTGAAGTACAAATGAGCAATCCTACCCAAATGTGAGTAGAGAAAACTGGCAAATGACACCTTTAAACTGACAGGGGACAATTGCTTTGTAAAATAATGCAAAAGGGTGCAAAAATGCTTAAATGGAGAAAAAATCAAAGGAAAGCAACACTAAACAGGTCCTAACACACATGAGCTATAATATAAACAACAGTACACACTTTAGATCAGGATGGGATGGAAGAAACACTTTGACATGGGAAAAAGACACGTGTAAACCTTTGAACTTTGCAAATTTGCGGCAAACTTTTGCTATGCTATATTGAAGATAGACAGGTCAAATACACTGTTCCACAATGTAGCTAAGGGTCTTAGGTATCAGTGAGAGTTGACATTTTGTGTCTAGCTTTAGAATTGAAAATGTTATAGAGGTTTTAGTGAGAGGTGTTTTTGCAAAATAGGCGCGAAAATGGAACAGGAATTCGGTTTTAAAAATGATAGATAGGTTTTATTACACTATATTAATGACTATGAAAAAGAGGAGGCCACACATGAATCCTCACAGCTACATGGCCAGCACAACCATTCACGTGGTGGCTACTAGATTTCGTTCTGGGATTTACTTTAGTTACTCAAAATCACTAAGGAGTTTTGGTTTTGTAACACAGATGAGAGAAATCAGTGCAAGAAGGATTCTAACAATACTAGGGTTCTGTATTTAAAGATGGGATGGGTTGAGATTGGGATGATACAATGCATATATACTATAGGTCACTGTTCTTCCTGTTAATACTTACAGTCCTTTGTAATTAAATTGAACCGTCAGCTCTGTTCATTGGGTCGGATCAGGTCTACCGGCAGCAGGCACCTCTGGAGGGATTGGATCAGCGGCGCGGTTCAGGTCAATTTTGGACTGTGCTTCAGACTTGATTTGGATGGGCCCTTCTGGTCACTGGACACAGCAGATTACAGGATGCAAGTTTCATCGGGCAAGCCTTAATGGTAGCAAGCCAAGCTGAATCAGAATTATCCTTTTAAGTTTTGGATGTTTTGAAATTGTATCTAGCTAGCAAGAGTTCAGCAATGGTAAAGTCTAGATTCTGCAAAGAAATCTGGATCTTCATAGAAGTCTGGAGTCAGCTACAAGATGAAGAGTTCTGGAACAAGGTGCTGCGTGGAAATCTGGAGGTGTTCAGGAAGCAGTGTGTGTTATGTGTTGTGAAGTTCCTATATTTATACTGCCAAATGCCATCCCGCAGTTTATGGTGTGGGCAGAATTTCAAAAACACCCCCCCACCGCTGTGAGTGGCTGCAGGAACATGCTTTGTTCTGGTTGGCAGTCAGAACAGAGCTGTCATCTTAACAATGGGATTTAGGAACACCCACATTGATTTTTACCAAAAACACACATGTATATTTCTACAATTATGTACCCCAATAAAATCGGATACATACATTTAATATTTGATTGTCTATATTCGCATTCAATCCCCATATTTGTGCGAGCTATCTTTCTCATTCTATGGATTTTTATCAGTTTTAACCATAACAATTTGGATTAATGATTTCTAATCCAGTACATCTCTGGGCGCTTATCAGTGAACCACGTACATACAATCTTAAGTTTGTAACATTAAACGTTCTGCTACAATAAGAATTCTTTCATAACTTTGGTCCCTTAAATGGTACAGGTTTCATCAATGTCTTCAAATCAAGAGCTTGAAATTAGGTTAATGTCTACCAATTTTCAGATTTATCCTTCTTTCAGTTGCACAGCTAAAGAGTTTTAAACTTTAATCACACATAAGGATTTAAGATCAAAGTTCTCCTTTGTAACCTCCCCTTCCATGCAGCAGCTGTCCAGTCTTTTGATCAGGGAGGTGTGTCCCGTTCCTGGAGAGGGAAGGTCCCCTGTAGAGATCAGTTGGGCACCTTGCCATTGTTCTTGGCTCAGCCAGAGACAAATGTCTGATGCTCTCTTTGTTTTCATTATGTGGGAACCATTAAGCAGCCATTAGCCTTCCTGTAGCAATTGATTGTCAAGCTGAAATGTGAATCTTTCTTAGGCTGGGCTATCAGATCAGAATTAAATAGTTGATTAGCTCCAGACTGGGTTCCTTTAAATTAAAGTATTTTGATTACACATATAAAATATAAGCACAGTTTATAAGGGATTTGGGAATTTTAAAAGAATTAGTCCTTTACAAACATGCTTTAAATAGGCGGATTTTGCAATTTTAATCAGGAAACAGAAACAATTTTAAAGTGGGTTTGACAGCTATTTTTCTGATGCAGCTGTCAGTCAGTGAGGCATGGATTCCTCTGACTGCCTGGAGAATCTATGATTTCCGCACCCTTTTCCCTTCAATAATTCACTGGGAAAATGACTGAATTTAGCACCAAAACAGCACTTTGAAGGTTGCCATTGATTAGGAAGCTGTATTTAAGGGCATTTTCGGATTTTAGCCCACTTTTGTGGCCTTAATTCATGTGACAGGTAACAACACCCACTGGCATTCTCTTGCAGGGAGTTCTTGCTTTGACATCAACTTTGCCTGTGTGTTTCAGGGTGTGCAGCTCTTTTGTGGTTTATGAACCATGCACAGATTTGCAGATTTGGTGCACACAGGGCTTAGCGCCTCCATTTTTGGCAGATTCTTTCCCCCGCTGGCAAAGGGATGTAGTGTGGCGCATCAGCATGGATTGAAATATCCCACATGTGATTGCATCCTTTTTCCTCCTTCAAATAGCATTTTGAGCACTTTTCATTTGCAGCTTCCCCAGTATTATCGTGAGAATCGCTTGCATCAAGCAAGCAAAAGAATAGCAGCTTTTTCATTTCTGAAAAGCCTCTCAGCCTATCTGCTGCAAAGCACCGTGGGAGATTTATAAAAGTATTTGGGTGAAAGGGTCACCTGCTTCTCTGTCGCATATTTTAAATTTAACCCAGACCAGAAAAGGAAATTATTGTGATGCTTTGTGCCCAAGTTGTTTCTTATTTGGTCCAAATTCATCCAATGGTTTTAGCGCTACAGCTGTTAAAAAATGCTCTTTTCTCAATGGGAAAATGAAAGGGAGTGCCCGAAAACAGCATTATGTTTGTTTTCTTAATGATGTTTTCGTCTTTTAACAAATTGTACCCAAAATGTCCATCTTGGAGGTGCCCATGACAAGCTTTGTCTTTGAAAATATCATCCAAATACTTCCAGCAAGTCAAATGTTATTAGCAATAGAATTTTGGGAAAAGTCTAAATAAACAGGCTTCACCATAACGATAGCCGTTCTATAATATATGCCAAATACATTCCAAGAGAAGGTTTCTGTTCTGCACATATTAGTAGTGAGTTGGTCAAATTAAGTAAAGGGAGAAAAGACATTGAAGATGTATTAAGTCTAATAATTTCCTGCAAGTGCAAGACTTCCCAAACGTATGATGTATATTATGTTTGAACTGTGTAAAACACAATCTGTGTTAATTTCCCATAGTTGTAATTATTTGGGCCAAGTTTTGCAGAATTTTTCCAGACATCTGAAGGAAAAAATAAACTTTTCAAGAGGCCATTTTTATTTAACTTTATTAATCCACAAAGCATTTGATAGACTAGGCGGGGTTGTTTAACATTGTGGTTTACATTTCAATTCCCTGCTAATTGAATCTCTGCAAGGATGGTGGTATCGTAACTGAAGGTCCTTTTCAATATCCCTCAACAAACATGGTAAAAAGGTGCATGCAGGCTACCCAAAATTAGAGAATTGTAAACTATACTAAAAATATTTTAGTTGTGTCAACACCATCAGATCATATGGAAGAAAACCCCCCTCATCTTACATGCATTTATTGATTCCATGTTTCATTTTTTTAACCTACCCACAGGATGATATAGTAATTTCATAAACTATGGTTAAACAGTTCATTCGCAGTAAAAGTTATTGGCCCTCATTACGACGCTTGCGGAAATCAACCGACCGGACCGCCATAGCGTAAATAGCGTTTCCGCCATTGCACGATGGAGCAAAGTGCGGCTCATTCCGACCCATCGGGCACGAGCACCACGCCATGGCGGAAGTGCAAAGTCCGCGATGGCGGAAATGACCCCAAAACGGCCCACACCGCCGCCGTACGGCGCCCTAGGTGCAATACCGCCACCCATCACAGCGGACACCGCAGTGAGCGCCAACCGGAAAGTACGGTGACCGTAAATATACGGAAACGGAAGTAAAAGCATGGTCCCGGAACGGGAAACATCCCGCCGTACACCTATAAAACCACAAAATCCACACAACCATAAAAAATACTACCCTGAGACACATCCCAACCCGTCATCCACCCTAGTGAAACCAAGAAAAATGGGAAAAGTAGCGAAGAAAGCGTGCGACCGCAAGCGGCAGGTCCACTTCTCCCGTGAGGAACTCACCGTGCTCACAGAGACCCTCCAGGAGAATGCTGCCGTCGTCTTCTCCACGCAAATGACCAGGACGGCACTTGCGAACAAGAAGGCCATATGGGCCCTGGTGGCACAGCGTGTAAGTGCGGTGGGGACCGCACCCCGCAACCCACAGCAATGCAGAAAGCGATGGGACGACCTGCGGATACGCGTCCGTAGCATACTTTCTGCCAACCGAAACATTGCCACAGCTACCGGGGGAGGATCGGAATCACCCATCAAGTTGACCCCCTGGGAAGAAATCTGTGCCTCCACCATTGGAATGGAGAGCATAGAGGGAGTCGGAGGGATGGAGAAAGGAGTGCAGACATCCGAAGATTCAGCTAGGTGCCCCAAATAAAACAATGCCAAAACCACAATGTCCAATCATGTGAAGTACCACGTGCCCACACAGTGCAACAGGAACACATGTCCAGGAGAACGTCCACATACATAGGCCTGATAGCACACTTTAAAACTCACATCAAATACATAAATAATTAAAAATCCTAAAAACACCCTCTACACGTGCAGCAGGCACACCCTAACTGCAGGCTGCCAAACAGCTGCACCCTCACTCCACACACAAATGAAACCACCTCCAAGGCCCCGACCCAAATCACCCTCAGGTACCACCCCAATGCATGTGATACATTGCCATTCCAATTCCCACAGACCCATTAATAACGCTCGCCCTCCTTTACTCCACCACAGGGTCCGATCCAAACGACGAGCTCCAGGACACCCCTACCAGCACACCTGCAAAGAGGGCCAAGACCAACGGCCAAAGACCCTCCACCTCAGCTGCACGCATCAAGACACGGCAGCAGCACAAATCAAGTGACAGCACACAGGAGGGAACTCCAACAGGCACCCCAGCAGCCAGCATGCCCACAACACCACCACCACAGGTCCCCCCAATGGATGCCACAGTAGGCACTGCTTCTGGTGGCAGCAGCACCATAGGTGATACTGCATTAATGGCAGCATGCTCCGACACAGAAAACGGGGATGTCGAAGTTAGATCCATCCATGACCTGTCTCAATCCCCCTGTCTGTTCCATCCCGTACACCATGAGGATACCACGCAGGGGCACCCACAAGACGACGACTGGCCATCCCCCACAAGCCCTGTGGCAAGGCAACATGAGGTGATCAGCCCCTCTGTGACACCACCGCAAATGGCCATGGCCCAGCAGAGGCAACAGTCCCTCGACCAGTTAATCGTGCAACAGCAGCAACTGGCCACGCTCCTCAAGGACCATGCCGATGAATGTGGGGGCACTAAGGCAGACATAGAAACATCAACTGAGACACTGAGGGCAGAAATGGAGAGAAGTACAGAGACACTAAGGGCACAAATGGAGAGTAGCACCTAGAGCCTGAGAGTACAAATGGAGAGTAGCACCGAGAGCCTGAGAGTACAAATGGAGAGAAGCACCGAGAGCCTGAGGGGGGAACTGCATGCGACGTCCAAAGACGTATGTGCCGAACTTGCCGCAGTGCGCCGTGTGCTCACTGAGCTCTCACAAACCCTTAGGGACATGCATGGACGTGAGCAGGCAGAGACATCATCCGTTGCAAGTTCCGTCCAGGGCAGCCCCCAACGTAGATCTGGGAGGAACCTGCGCTCCACAGGCAGGGGTGCCCCTGATACCCGCAGAGGGGGCTTGCAATAGCGACAGCCCACTGACAATGAGCATCTTTGGACACTGGTGTTCGGGGGGGAGGTAGGAGGGTGGAGGGGGTGTGTTGGGCTCACTTGGGTGGCGGGTCGATAGGGTGTTCAACATGATATCACATATGCCATAAACAATGCACGATCATCCAATGAGATGTGTGGACATTGATCTTTGTGTACGAGGCCATTATAGGCGTACAGTCCATATTGTGCATGTCCCAGACACACACAGTGCCACGAGTCCCGTGTCCATGTATCAGCCACCAGGCGTGAGTGCTAGAAGCATGCATCTATGAGATGCTGACGAATGTCACGGCCCTCCTGTGCCTCGCAGACTCCTTGAGGTGCTGCCACATCCCCACCCTCATCATGACCATCATCAGGTGCTTGCAGTTCTGCGTCAGGGGGCATGGGCACATTTCTACGTACGCACATGTTGTGGAGCATGACACATGCCATGACCATCTTTGCAACCTTCACATGGCGGTACAGGAGTGCCCCACCAGACCTGCTGAGGCAGCGGAAACAAGTCTTCAGTAGGCCGAATGCCTGTTCTATGACTACACGGGTACGTGAGTGGGCATGGTTGTAGTCCTCCTCATGCTGGTCCCGTGGGTTCCGGACTGGTGTGAGGAGCCATCTCTTCAGTGGATACCCGGCGTCACCTGTATGTGGACAAGAAAGGAATATTGAGGAATGCCATTGCTACGTACGCACCCTCCCCCTTCCTGCCAGGTCATTGCCGCATCACATACCCCACATCATCATGCATGAAATGAGACTCACCGAGTAGCCAGGATCTGTTCCCTGCGTGTCGCTCCATGTAGCGTGGTATAGTGGAGTTCCTCAAGACCATAGAATCATGGGTAGATCCAGGGAATCTGGCACAACAATGTGTAATGATCCTGTTGGAGTCACACACCATTTGTACATTCAGGGAATGAAATTGTTTTCGGTTGCGGTACTGGGCCTCCATGGCATGTGGGACGACCAATTCCACATGGGTGCAGTCGATGGCACCAATGCAACCCGGTATGCCGGCAAGTGCATGGAATCCCACTTTTGTGTTCGTAATTTCCTGCTCCGAGCGTGGTAGAGAGATGAAGTCGTCTGCGTGCTTCAGGAGGGCATCGAACACTTGCAATAGTGTCCGTGAGAACAGTGTCTGTGAAATGCCATGCAACTGTCCGACTGTGTGCTGGTAGGTGCCTGTGGCCAGGAAGTGTAGTACAGACACCACCTTCAGTAGGGGTGGGATGGCGGTTGGGCTATCTATCATGCTGACAAGGTCAGCCTGTGTCATGTCCACAATGGCGGTTATGGTGTCCCGGTCCAAACGGTAGAGGGTGTGGATCTGCTCATCAGTGAGGTTGAACGGATGTGCTCGGAGGCGTGGGATTGCGGGCTGCCTGCGTGGTGGTAGTGGCTGTGCTGGCGGCCCTTGCTGGCCCTGCCTTGGCCTCCTCCTCCTGCGTCTCAGCCGTGCGGCCGGTAGTAGTTGGTGTTCGTCTTCTTCTTGAAGTTGGAGTACTTGCAGTGCTATCAGGTCCCCCAGGGCCAACATGGCTAGTCCTGCCGGTAGCATTTCGGAGTGGGTGTGGTTGTGGGAGGAGACTGGGTGTGCAATTTATGTGTTTTCAGGCTGTATGGCCTCCACCTGTGGTGATTCATTCCACCTGTGCAAGCTGCACTCCCCTTTGGGCGAGCACGTCCCGCACACAACGCTGCAATTCGACGAATGGCATCTTGCTATTGCAATCATGTATTTGTACCCGATGGCAGTGTAACATTGGTTGATATGTTCATTCGGCTATGGTCCCATTGTTTCACATACAATCTTTGCAGTCGCGAACAGACTTGTGAAGGGTCAGTGGAACGTAGTACTCGAGTAACGGTGGACCCTCATGCAACACTGTACCGAGCTTCACCGACGGGCGGGGCGTTCCATTTGTGAGTGAAGGCAGTTGCCATTTTCACACACAGCCGCACTAGATGGATTAATTTGTGGTTTCAAGCGGCCACAGATGCCTTTTCGACGTGATGTTGCAAATGAGGAATTCGAAGGGCGGCGCTTTCGGTTTTCAGCTAGCGGCGAGGAGATGCCCACAGGTCTGACTGCAAATATAACGTTCTATTGTTCAATGTCCTTGGGGCAGGGGCCATGGCGAGGATGCAATGATTGATATGAATAGTATGGGATGCGCAATAGCGACGTGGGCGATGAGGCCGGACGTTCCCAAATACATGTTACTTCACAACACTTGAATAACGGGCTGGGGCACGGTGGATTTTGCAGGCTGCATAACGCACAGACTCAATGGAAATTTCACATGTTATGTGAGTATGGAAACAGGCGTTTTCATTACGGGATGAGGGAATGATGTATGGATGCATGGACAGATGATTTGATACAGAGTTTGCCATGTACAGGGCTTCTTGGAATCTATCCGCCTCCCCTGCGCTATGTGATGCAGGGCTGCCATTGTGGGGCCATCGTCTATCTGGCCTTGTTGAGACCTCCCTGTCTCGACGCGCCTTCAGACACTTGTGTCTATGCACGTTACCAATCCCATCAGATGGATTCTGTTGTAACAGACGCATGCACAGGTACACTTGTTTGTGATAGTGTTTTCACCTCGATATAGATAGTTATGATTCGCAAGTGGTTTGTGGGTGGTGATGATCCTTTGGAGTGGGCTAGCATGCATATGGCTGTGGATTTGGTGTGATCATTGAAGTGGTTAATTCAAATGTAGTTCTGATGGCCATACTATTCTTTTTCATTTCATTTGGTTGACAGGTATCTCCTCCCCTTTTGCCACTGCCATCTGTATGCCACTCCTGCAGATGGATTTTACTCCCGACACCTGCTGCTTCGTGTTAATCAGTGGAGCAGCATTACGATCTTATGGGACGATCGCCAATGGGCCACATGCCCTTACGCAGTACTAGTGGCTAGGAGCAACATTTCGGCCTTTCAGCTGGACTAGTGCCTCCCTATTGGGACGGCCCTGCGGTTCTAGGTGCTTCCATGTTGCCTTTTCGTACGGGAATGTAGCCCCTGTGTACCATGAAGGAACAGGGTGTCACACAAGAAGTAGCTGGTCATTTATTGCGGATGCAGCCCACGATAATGAAATATATTTTGGAGTTCATGGCCTAATGGCTGTATGGGCTTGGTGAATTTGTTGTGCATTAAATTTCTATTCTGATATGAACCGTGTAGCGTTCTTCTTTGCGAGTGATGTGGCATATTCCTATTTGGGGAGCGATGTATTGTGAGGAGATCTGCATTGGGTTCCAGCTTCGGAGTATAGTTGCGTGGTACTGTGCTGGGCGCGTTTGCCTACGGAGCCCAGTGAGGTCAGGGATAAGGGCTGCCATTATGACTGTTTTGATGATGTCATGCTCAGGGGCGGGGGATTAGCTTTTGTGTAACAGATGCAGGTCAGCCAGTTGGATTGGTGGAATGATGTGATTATCGGAATTTTGCTGGTCACAGGTGCCTGTGTTTGCGTGCGTTTCTTGGTGGGAGACTGAGGTCATGTCCATTTGTATAGCTTCTGTATTCGTGCCATCTGTGCCCTGCAGCTCCCATTGGGCACTCTTGAGATTCATTTGTTCGTTGGCAGGCATGGATGACTAGTACATTTCACTGGTTGCATTGTGTGACTTCATTGCACCTACGGGGGGTTGTACAATGTGGCCAGGGAGCGGTGTACAAGCATTCAGTAGGGCCGTTTACGGTTGGTTCGCGATGCCGTACTTCTCACCATGGCGGAATGGTACTTTCCGCCGTGCTTGATGGCGTTAGGTGCATGTCCGCTAGGGTCGGAATTCGCGTACCGTTGCGCCATGGTGGTAATTACGGTTTGGCATGGCGCGCGCGCGCGTGCTTGGTGCAGTTAGCGTTGGCGTTCACTACGGTGTCGCTAATGGCATCGTACTTTGCGGTGACGGGTCATGATCGCACCGAGCGCTATTCGATGGCGGTATTGCATTTCCGCCATCGTTTTTCGATTTCCGCCAGGGTCGTAATGAGGCCCATTGCCATTTAACAACGTCTAATGTTACGTGTGCACCCGGAAAGGGCGCTCAGCCAATCAGGTGGCTGGAAACTGGCAGTGTCTGCCTGCATTCCCACAGCCACCCTACCCCAAGTTGAGTGCTGCCTATTTTTCCCTGCACCCCCCTGTCTCCTTCCCTCTCCCCAGGCTATGATGGTATCTCAGATCAGGCACTGGACTGGCTGACCTCCTTCCTAACTGACCGCTCCTACCAAGTCATCCTGGGCACCTTCTCCTCTCTTACTTCCTTCTCATGTGGTGGCTCTTTAACATCTACATTACTCAGCTGGCACTCCTCATCTCCTCCTTCTCCCCAACTTCCAGTGTTATGCAGATGACACACAGCCCTTTTTTAAACTTCCTGCTGATCCTCTTGCACCTTCCTTCATCCCTAACTGCCTATCTGCCATCCAGGCCTGGTGCACTTCCAATGAGAGCTGCCTCAAAGCCAGCAAAACAGAGATCCTTCCCATTAGGATTCCTGCTCCCGCCTTTTTCCCTTTTCTCTGGCCTTCCTCCATGGGCTTACCCCCTCTTCCTTCTTCTGAAGTTGGAAACCTTGGAGTCATCTTCGACTCCTATGCAGAAAAACAGAGGGTGGCTGAGGCGCGCACTCCCAGTGTTAGATACCTGCTGCATTTCAGTTGCTGTTCTCCTCCAAGTGCTTTCATGTCTCTAACAATCTTCAGGGAGGCTGTCTTTTCAGGTGTTATAGATTAATCTCAATTGGTCTCAAAGAATTCTGGCAGCTGTAGTCCGTTTTGGTAACCAGGAACCAACTCCCCTCCAATAGCACAATTTTTTCGCATTTTGGGGAGAGGAGGTAAAACCAATGATGTGGCTCTCCTGGGTAGGGCATGGTGACCCCGGTGCTGCTGCCTCTGACCGCTGCCTCTAAAGCCCGGGACTTTTGAGCCAATATGTAAAAAAACAGGGGGAGGGGGAGGCTCGCACTCTAGTTCCCAGCTTTGAATACCTGCTGATTTTCAGTTGCTGTTCCATGTCTCTAACAATCTTCAGGGAGGCTGTCTTTTCAGGTGTTACAAATTAATCTCAGTTGGTCTCAGGGAATTCTGGTAGCCGTAGTCTGTTTTTGGTAACCAGGAACCAACTCTAGTCTTGGGAGAATAGCTCAGGAGCAACACGCTCACGACACAGAGCAACACAGGTTCGATCCTCGGGTCCGCGCTTAGAAATCTCTTTCCCTGTCTTCCCATCCCCATTTATGGCTCCCTTCCCAAACACCATTCAGCTCGCTCCTCTGTCCTCCATACCACCCATTTAGATCTCATCTACAGTACTCACCTCTCCTCATCTACGTCTCCACCTCTGACCCTCTTACTGACCTGACCCTGCATCTTTGGAATGGTCGATCCCTCTGCAAAAAAACCTCCTTTCTCACTAAGTATTTCGATTCTCATCACCCCAAACTCTCTGAGATGGCTGTCACCCAAACCTTGATTCCCCCCACGACACTGCCATACTGGAAGACTTTTATACTGAACTTGCTCCTTTCTCATATTCTCCTCATCTATCCTAAAAGGTGGTAGTTTTAGTCTCTTTATTATCAAGGGAACACCATCCGCACACCTCCCCAGCATCTGATTTCACTCTCTCTCCTTCTTTGAGCATATCTGAGTCCAACTCTTCACTCCCACCCTCTTACTATCTTTACCATCTACTGGTAACTGGGAACCCTTGCCTCTTCTTAGTCTAAATGCTCCAGCTGATGTCCCTGGTGCCTTAATGCGCAATATAAACCTCTCCAATATGACTAAAGCCTAACAGCTACAACATGACTCCACTCTCTCTGACAACTCACTCATCAACCTACATAACCTTCCAAGCTACCCAGGGCCACTCTCTCATATTCCTATATTCCACCCTGATCTCCTCTGCTCACACAATTGACCCACCCCACTCTGATCATTCTACCATCCCATTCCTGCTGTACTCTTTCCCCTGCCTCCTCTATCACCAAACATACATTCAAGACCAACCATAGGTTTCCCTTCTCGACCACGTCAACACATTGCTCCAGGTTTTCTCTCCTCCACATGACCTTGCCCCTTCCTTCTCCTCTAAAATCACCGAAGTATGGCACACTGTGTCCATTATTCCATCACTCCCAACCCCTCCCTCATTCTCCTCTCTACCCCACTTTTCCAAACGTCCCTCACTGAACTGCCCCCATCATTTTACTACTTGCCAATGCTGTGCTCCAATTGACCCATTTGCACGATACATTGTTTAGCAACTTGCACCTGTCTGCCCCCTCTGCACATCCCAACCCCAGGCTGGCTCCATTTTATTTAACCTATATCTCCCCTTGCTACGAACCAGCGACTGTCATAGCTCTGCTAAAGGAACCAACTGCTGACTCCACCATCCCCTCATTCTACATCTACCACTCGGAAATGCACACAGGGTTTGCCTTCTACTGAATACTCACCTATTTGGAGGTTTCATTTACTTTCTGACCCCCTCCAATCTGGGACATCTCTCACTAATGATGATAATTCTCTTGCTACCGCTCACCACTTCCACCACTTCTCTCTTCATATCCATCTAGAGGTTTCTGCTGCCTCTGAAACTGTGAACTATCCCTCCCTCGTTCAAACACTTTCCCTTCTTGCCTTTAAGGACACGGCATTCAACTTGGTGTCCTTCTATCTCTCTGACGGTTCCTTCTCAATCTCATTGGACTCCACGGACTTCTCCCAGACACCCCTCCCCATAGGCTATCTTAAAGTATCAGTCATAGGTCCAATCCTATTCACCTTAAACACCTATTTTCTCAACAAACTATTTTCTTTCTTTGGCTTAAAAGATCACTTCTTTGCTTACGATACTCAAATTGTCTTCTCCTTCCCCTGCATCACCCCTGCAATCTCTGAAAGCAAACCAACAACCTAACTGACATCATCCACTGGATGGCTCAACGCTGCCTCATGCTCAATTCCTCAAAGACGGAAGGCATTTCATCCCTGCCTTAAATACAAACCCCATTCGATCCTCCCCCATTTCTTTCCCACCTGACCTTCTCAACCCCTCAACCCGTGAGACACAACTTTGGGGATCTCTTCAACAGCATCCTTAAACTCTTTCATTTCAGCATGCCTACTGCCACTGCAGCCAGATTCAACCTCCTAAAGATTAGAATAATTGGGCCACACCACACGCACCATTCAACTAAACCCTCAGAAAACTGGACACAGCATCAGCCTACTTCTTGGTATACCCCTCTACTCTTTTTCTCCCCTCAACAAAGTCCTAAATCCTGTCCTATTTCTAGCCTCCATCAATTTGCTTAATGGATCTACACGCAAAATCGCTCTTTCTCTTTATAAATGTCATATCATATCATGTCATATCCTATCATATCTATGCATACAGCCATGGCATTGTCCACCGCTAGCGTTGTGACTGCATATCATTGTATTTTCCATCTCAAACTCTTGGCTCTTTGCTTTTTTTCAACATATCTGTCTACTGACCCCAGTGCTTTCTCCCACTTGTTCTCCTTTCCCCTCCATGCCCCAATGTAATCGAATTCTCTCCTCCGGACATCAAACTCCATATACTAGTAATAGAAGGAGCAAACCAACCAACCCACCCTGCTAACCCAAAGTAACCGCCCTACCCACTTCTATTGCATTCTCCCCTTAGGACTACTCTAAGTCATTTGAAAATATTAAAAACTGACTTCAGGCTCACTGTGTTAAAAATATTATGTCATCCAGTTCCTGTCCCTGGTATATGGTCCCACTGGTCCCACTCTTACCCCTTCATCATCTGGTAAATACCATTCAATCTAACAACGCTCCTTTGTAAAACCACCTGTATGAAAGACATGGTATCAAGAGATGACACAGACAACAGATTTCAAATTCAACAGTAGAATATTTATTAAGTATCAGGATGGTGTATTGCCTAACTTGTCCTGTAACTATGGTGGGATTTTCCCTACCTAAGGAAACTAAGGAAAGTATATGTCCATAAGTCCAAATCAAAAGTCTGTATCGAAACATATGCAAGTCTATTACTAAATGTAGTCTAGGGGTATTCGAAAATTAATTAAATAGTGTGAAAATAAAGTCTAGAGAGGCTTATAGCTCCCTTCCCCATGTTCAGGATACAGTTCCCTCAATTGCTGGTTCCAAATATTCCACCAGGACTTGGGGTTCCCCTTCCCCAATTTCCAATCACACATGGTTTCAGTACACAATGTTCAACTGGGCTCACACTATTACAGTAGGAGCTCAGGGTCCCTTGCCCAAGCTCGATGTCTGGTTCACAAAAGAAACAGTCTCAAAATGTTCAGCAGGAGCTTATGGTTCCCTTCCCCAAGCTTGAAGTACTGGTTCACAAAAACAATCGCACAATGTTCAGCAGGAGCTTATGGTTCCCTTCCCCAAGCTTGAAGCACTGGTACACCAAACAGTTCCATAATATTCAACTCTTTCTTTCTTTAGGGTTGCTTTCACAATTCTCCTAGATTTGTTGGAGCTCCCTGGTCAAGATGCAGTACACAGACCGCACGGTCCACCCTCTTCAGGTTGGTCAACCAGTTGCCCATGTCCAAGCTTTCTATGATCTTGACTTGGGTTTGTTTAGCTGTTCATGATGAATTCAAAAGACTCAAAAGTGAATTGGTTGTTCATCTATCTTCAATGGCACCTCTTTTAATCTCTTGCCCAATTCCCACTTTGTCGGCTTTCACTGATAGCCTTTTCTTCTCTTTGTTCAATTTTAGCTTTGCCAGTTTGATATTTTAGTCACACTTCACTGCTTCCATCGGCTGCACACTCACAGCTTTCATAACCTATTTTCCGCAGCATTGACAGCTTGTGTTACTTTCCAGTTGTCCTTAGATGTTCAGAGACTTTTGAATACATGTAACTTTCTGATACGTGAACACTCTGATACACAGTTTCTAGACAATCCGTTATTAGCATTGCATTTGTTTGTTTCTTCATTCGGCTTTATTCTGAGACCTTCGAGAACGTGCTGACTGCACGCGACCACTCTGATACCATGTAGCTCAGCAAATTTCATATGCGCACCGGGTCGTGTTGCTGTTTCCTTCAGTTCACACGACTTCTTATACTTGAGGTCAGGGTCCCTTCTCCCGCCTTCACTGGCTCCCTAGAGACACGGCTCCATTGCCACGCTTCCACACTCTGCTTCACCTTGCAGTCTTTCAGCATCGCAGCATTCCGTTGTCCCGGGTTAGACTGGCCTTCCTGCCGCCCTCTCCTCTTGCTCACTTGTGCGCCACCTTTTCTACACCTGAGCCCTATCAAGGGGTTTCAGGTGTGATTCTTTCGCCTGGTTGGCCTGACTCCATTTAGAACAATTAATGGGATATGCCTGACATTCAGTCTTGTATTCTTCAAGAACCCCTTCTTCATCTCAGTAATATAGTGGTGTTTCCCATAGGAAGTGTGCATTACTCTTTGAGGTTTCTTCCTCTTCTCAGTACTTTGTGTAAATTCAAGTGGATAAATAGCATATGAGCAGTAATATCCTATACAGGCTGAGGGAGGGTAGGGTAGATCAGTGTTATGAAAGGGGGGATACAATGTCTGGACCTTGTACACCCTCTCCCTAATCCCCAAGGACCCTCCACTCAGGTGATCCTCCCTCGCTTATCCACACCCAGGGTCGGGATCCAAAGTGATGGCCCTTCCCTGGCCACCTGAGCAGAATATCCCTGGGGAGTAGTTGTGAGAGTGCCTCCAGGTTTCTCACACACCTTACCCTAAGACTACCTACGCTCTCTCCTTTTGCCTACTTTGCAAGTCATTTCAGTTCAGTGACACCTTGTTCTTCAACTTGTAAAAACACATTAAGAAGGTTTGGTAATGATGGAGTTCTGGGGAAAGTAAGGATACCTGGTGGTTTGTGATTGGGTGGTTATGGATTAAGAATGCCAGTGACGGGGTATTGATACTGGGGCAGATGCAAATATATAGAGGATGAGTATGGGCACTGGTCCTTTGGAAAGGTGGGGCTACAAACAATCTGCTTACTGGGGAGGTGGTGGATGCATTTAGGCTGCAAAGTAGGGCAGGTATTGTGGCTGTGGGTGGTATTGGGGAATTGGTATAAGGAACCAAAGGACATCTATTTAGGATAGTAAAGAAATGGGGCTTGCACAGTGAGATGCGTGGGTATGTAATAGCAGTTAATAGTAAATATGTATTGGATTGTGACATATTTTAAAGGAGGCTGGTGCTCCTTCCTAACCTCTCTCTCAACCCTTTTTTCATTGTTCTTCTCCCTCTCTACCCCACATCTGCCACTTCCTCTATCTGTCCCCCATTTTCCTTCTAGACCTTGCCCCCTGTTCCTATAATGTACCATCTTCTCATTTTATATCTTTCTCTCTTCGACCACACCTTACCTGCTCTATTTCTTATTTTGTTATTCTCTATAACACCCTCCGTGCTCCCCCACCAAGGGGAGGTGTACAGTGTACTAAACATGAAATTGTGGAGTTTATTTATCAAATGACACTTCCTGGTTGTTGGTTTTGGCTCCTAGGCAGTGCTTTAGCATTAGATGCCATAGAAAAGTACTACTGCTGCAGAAGAGTATAATGCAGGGTGTGCGGTGTTGCAAACAAGGCAACGATCATGGAAAGAGAGAGCAGACTGAAAACCCATTGCCATAAAATGCAAAACTAAAGATTACTGCATTGTGTATTTGTATGGCTAGGTAAAGGAAAGACAGACTAAACATATTTTCCATTAGAAAATGTTACCAAAGACCACTATCCCTGATCTAGTGTTACTGCAGGCAGTGAAGTAATTCTCCAGCTACTAAATGGAAGGAGTAGTGCTTAAGACTCCTGCACTTGCACCCCAAGCATCCTCTTGCTTTGGGAGACGTTGGACTCTTGACAAGAGAGCAGCGTTGCATCACTCCTCGCCCTCTTCTCTTCTCGCTTCTTGTGCCCACCCCACTACCTTTCCCCTAGGGTGGCAGATGATGGAAGACCTTAGGGAGAGCAAACACCTCTTCTGGAACTCTCCACAGATCCCCGGCTCTCTCCTGCACAAACAAACCCTGCTGGTCCAGTCATAAACACGTGCCTTCTGAGCCAAAGTGGATCAAGGTGACAGATTAAGAAATATGTGGGACCGCTCTGTAATAATTATCCTCTAATTATTCAAAAAGGTGTCTATTGTGAAAGCTCTTATGTATAAAGTGATAAAAGCTGCACGTGGTGCTGGTGGGAAAATAAACATTGCTGTGAATTTAGATGTATTTGAAGTTTAAGACAAAGCATTCGCATGTGTGTGGCAGAATGGGCCTGATTACCACAGATGTGCACCCGAGCAAATCAGGGGATGCCATGAGCGTCTAAGATGTGCACCCAGGACCGTATACCTTATTCACAAAGCCGACACCTCGAGCAAATGTGGAGCTGCCTGGAGCATCTTTGAGATGCGCATGTGCAAATGGCATTCACAGAGATTTGCCCCTGGGCATTTCAGAGAGTCTCCAGGCAGCTCCAGGCTTGATCCATGTGTAAATAAGCTGCAAAGGAGAAGAGGCAACTCTGAGGTGCACTGGGCATCCCCTGCTTTGCTCCAGTGCAAACCCTGGTGAATGAGACCCAAAATAGCCAATTCAGCCAGCACCTTTCAAGCACCTCGTCTTGCGGCCCAAGATATCACTTCATAGTATGAGTGTGAGGTACTGAGGCAGTCATACAACATTGATAAATGCACCCTGTCTAGGATTAGCATGCAATGCTGCAACTGTACACAGTACTCTCAGGGACTCTTTACAGAGCCAGAGAAGCTTATTAGTTGCCCATCATATTCTGCTCAGGAGCAACTGGACCCTATTACAGAAACTTTGCGTTCGTGCAGTGCTCTTTTGTAAAGCATTTGCATTGTGTGAAAATGGACTCTTGTGCAGAAGTGCAATGAAACAGTACATATTGTTGCACCTCTGCAAATGAAGGGAAAAGTTCCACTTGCGCTATTTTAGAGTTTCTGTAATATGGCCCTGGGACTTTGCAACTGACATGTGGCCACATGTAATGCATGACATCTTCAGACATTCCTGGTTTTGCACAATGCATGCTCAGACATTTGCACCCATGTTTTCAAAGTGAAAAATGAAACTGCACTTCTCAGTTTGTATCTTAAAAAAAACTAGTTTAGGGTGTCGGGCATGACCTGGGGCCCCTTAGAATCAATGCTACTTTTATCTGATGCGGTTGCCATGGACATGTGCTGAGCACAATAGTACTCAGTGGTGAGTGACTCACAGAGAACGTGAAGATAGAAGACCCATGGTTGTAGATGGCCCCGCCCATCCACAGTGTATTGTGCTAATTTGTATATATATGCCTGCTGCGTGTCAGCTCAGATCCTCATAAAAGCCCCTGCAGGACATTTGGATTTGGGACGGGAATATGGTAAAACTGCTTGCAGTTTTAGAACAATAACAGGTCTCTACTGTTACTCCCTTCTTAGCATGCACTGTTCTCATGTACCATGAATGTATCAAGTTTTTATAATAGCTTTGTGGTTGCAAAACCTGGAATCAGTTGTAAGCCAGCATCATATACAACTGCCCCTCTAAGTGCATTATGGCAAGACCACAAACGACCAACTAACTTAGAGAGACCAGAGGTAATTTTTAACGACCACTTGTGACCAGCCCTCTACCAAAACTTTTGTTTCACAATACACTATGTTCACCGGGTCGCTTGCTTCCCCAAATCCTTTCGTGGTTATTCCTTTTTATATATATGATTAATAGTTGATAAATTCTCATGTACTACACCAATTTATATCAAAAATAGTTATTTTTTTAATAGTATTTCATCAGTTACATTTTTTTACTTTATCACATCTACAAATATAAAAAATATTTTTTTGCAAAATTTCTCAAGTAATTTTTAGACAACAAACAATTTTTCAATAAATCTCAATTAAGCTATGCACATTCAATATCCTGTAGTATTCAATTATTAAACACTTTAGAAAGATGATAATATCATTAGGATCTGTAGTTTAATCACCTCTTTCATAGAGGAGTAAATCCCAGTCCATAAAACTTTTACTTTGTATTCATTCACCCATGCTCACTTTCATACTGCATTCATACCATACCCGACATGTTTCATTCCTTTCACACTTTCACGCTATTTACAAGGAAATTCTTCAGGGGTAAAAAATTCTACCACATTCCATTGACATGTACAATTATGTTTGTCTTCTTGTTGGTGATTTCTCTGGGATCAACTGTCAATGAGGTCCCTTTCGTCTTTTCTTAAAGTCCAACCATCAGGCGGATAGCTATGGGAGGCAAGTGTGGGATAGTCGAATATTAATGCTCGAACATATCCAGGTTGACATTTTTAATACGTACAACATACTGCATTTAGTAGCGGCAAAAAGGAGAAGTTGTTACTATTAACTCTTTCTCCACATCTATTCTGACATCATCTGTTTATCTTGCTGGGTGCAGGGTTCACATGAGTAATCACTAATTGATAAATCCTATATCCTCCTTTATAAGGTCAATCAATTGACAATGTCTATACTTATGGCTTGCTCCATGCAAATAATCAATTGTAATTACTTTTTACCCTCAAATTCTGTGTCCACTTTGCCAGAAAAGTCTGATGTCTCGAAGGGAATGTTCAACAGCTTCTACCTCTCAGGGACCAATTAGATCTGCCCCTACTCAGGAAAATTTAATTGTTAACAATCTGATATTTTACCCATTTTTATCTGTGGTTACTGTCACATGGATCGAGTTGTTACCATACTTATCATACTGACCTAGTGATTGTGTACCACAATCGACAACATGGTAAATTCCAACTTTCTTCCAGAAAAATACTTCCAGATGACCAGCTGTCCAAAAATGGTTATATGCTGATGGGTGAAAATTCGACTGGTTTTATTCTGAGTATTTATTACCAAAATAACTCATTGATATTGTTGTTTTTGGGGGCGGGGTTCCTCCCCATTTCCCCCATTCCCGACCACCCCCACCCCATATATATACTTTTCTAACCACCCCCTAAACATTTCAATTCGTTTGTCTGTAAAATGTACTCAGATAAAAACCCATCAAAATGTCACTTGTCGATGAAAGAACGCTATACGCTAAAAATATGCAAATCTATATTTAGGCATTTCTTAATGACGTATTTAGACCGATTCAAAGCATTTCCAGTTTACAGCCAATTCTCGAAAAAGTACTGCAAATAAAAAAAGTACAGCGGATGCACTTTGTTTTATTTGCTCTAGTTTGAGAAATGCACACGTCACATCATCCTCAAAGCTGACCTCTGCACTTCAGGGTGAAAGAGTAGCAGCACAAATGATGCACTGACAGGCTCCCAGCACCAGGGTAGAGATGTGCAATGTGCCAGATCTGAGGAGTCATCACAAGACTTCTTATGCAAGGGTACATCTGCTGCCTGTTATAGTATCAAGGTTTCTGAGCCTGACTGCAATGAGGAATGTACTATTATACACAACTGTTTGGAGATTAGTTGAATGAGAGATTTCACTAACTTCTGAGCAAGGTGTTTCCTTGTTGAACTGGGGCCACACCTAGTTAGAGCCTCTTTGCATTGGCCTTCCTGAAGGACTGGGCAATTCAGTTACCTCAGGATGGACAGAGCCAGTTTAGAGAACCAGAACTTTATTTCAGAATCCTAAGTGAGTAAGTTGATCTAAATTGTATCAAAGGCTCCAAGGCTGTTTTCCGATTTTACTGATTATAGCACATGAATGCATAATGAACTCAATATGTTTTCTGCCTGTACGTATTTATGAAAATGGAAATAAAATGTAAAAACTGCTTGTTTCTTTATGCTGTCAGTCATGCATTGGATGCCAATCACATTGCAGACTGGTAGCAGAGAGAGTGTAAAGGGTGTACGAAAAACTGTATCTAAGTTATTTAAATCTCAGGCAACATATATCTTAGGTCAGCAGCAATCAACAGAACACACCTTTTTCATATGTAATAATAGAGCTGGCATTGTTGTGGAATGACCCTGTTCCATTTGTGCCCCGTATGGTGTCATCTGTGTTTTAATAAACACATGTAAATACTGCTTACACATTATCTTTTTTATGTGACAAATAATAAATGTGGATACATTCAAAGGAAAATGGTGAAAAAATAAATACCATAAAACCAGGAGCCTTAATTGTATCTTATTTATCATAGGGATACTTTGCTAGGCTGATGGAGTGCACCCCTGATGGTAGGACGTTTTGTGCGAGTGCTAGAGTTGCCTGAGTGTTCCTTAGGACCATGAAATGTTTCTTGTCAGTATTTGGTGCAGGCAAATTATTTTATAAAATGGAAGCCCATTTGTCCCTTTAAATAATCCAACATTTGGCCAAGGCATGGCCTAAGTTAATCTTCATATACTTGACCCTTCTTCCTTATGATACTAGTCTATCATCAGGTATGGGGGGGGCGGGGACTGGTGCCTAAGGGACCATGCGGTTTCCAATTGCAACTCAATACATTATCAATTTTAATTTCAGAACCATATATCTGACCCAAAATGCAGATACAATTCTGGTTTCATTAGAAAAACACAGATCATAGATATAAATAAAGGATACATTAAAAAAATATGTTATGCATACTTTGCACATTTTAAGAACTTTATTATACTTGAAGGGCAGAGGCATCCATGATATCTCGGGTCTCACAGAATTCTTATGAATAGATTCTCCAAAGACACATGTCCATGTAGAGGACCGTTTAAAAAATGAATATCCCAGTTTAATATTCATTTCACTCAGAAAGCATGGGTCTAGTTTGTAGCTTACCAATAACTTCATAACACATCAAAATTATTTGGGCTAATAGAAGCCAGGAGAATGTCAGAGGTGAATGTGAGAAAACAAAGGGAACCTATCACAGGATCCCGTCAAATCCAAAATGCAGTGTGACATTATACTGCATGGGTGGTGTTTGCTGGGTATTTAAACACAAACACATAGGAATTAGAGAGAGTATTGGTAAAACAGAGGAGCAAGAGAGGCCCTCTGGTAGGAGTCTAGCAGATTTGGATTCCAACTGGATGCAATTGATGGGGAAACCTCCTTGAAACAATGTTTTCTCACATTCGACTGAATGCAGAGGTCTACCCAGATCTACCACCAGATTACCATAGAAGGATTTTGGGAACAGATGTACAGACTGAAAGGAAAACCTTAACTGGTGGTGCTGCAAAAGGCCGTTTGGTGTCCGTAATTGTCCTGGGCCTTTGAAAGACAAACAAAAAGTGAGAACAATGACCACAGATTATTAAGGCATTTTTGATGAGAATAAATATTATTCAGGATAGCATTTATAAGTATTTTGGCAATCCCTGTTTAGAAGCTACATCACTAATAGCAGGAACATAGCGTAAGGTGCATGTGCTTTGTGATTCATAATTAAAATTGAAATCCTAGGTAGAAGTAAATATTTCTATTTCAAATTTATTCAGAAAAATGTTTCCCCTTTTCCTATTAAGGGGCAGCTTGGTTAGAGGCAGACATACTTTTATATTGTCGATTTAATGTTTCAAAACACTTTCATCAAGCAAGTCAATTGGGTTGTCTCCATTGTAAAGCAATTGAACATATTTGCTAGAATTGTCATTTCCAAGTGATTAGATCTAATGAGACAAAAGACGTTGTATATTGTATATTGAATGCACCTGTTAGTCATACAATGGCAGGAAGGTTGTGTTTGCCTTTCTGTAAGCAAGATCCCTGTGGAAATTTGAAGTGTTGTGGCTGACTTCCAAAGCCTTGCAACTTCAGGGACAACCTTTCATTTCTTGATTAATTATTTTAATAGAAACAGAACATTCTGATTAAAACAGACTGTTTATTGTCCGAAATTGTGACGTGGGACATTTGTGTGGGCATTTCTCTGTTATTAGAGAAACAAGGTAAAAGCAAATATATTGGATACATAGACATGTGACATGCAAATAATAGAGCCAAATTCAGCTCCGGATTTGAATTTCCCAATGCAAATAGGACCCACAATAACACCAAAGGCACTAAACCCACACTTAGCGTGGTATCAGGGACATCTTTACCCCATGGACTAAACTGAGGATATGAAGATTTTATTTGTCTGTCCAAGAGAAACACAGTCAGAATCTTCAAAAAGGCTACAACTTTATCAATAGATTTGGATTTGTGATTTGGCAAAAGTGAGTGTGGATTGTAACATCAAACTTGTATAACAACTGTTGCCTTCGAAAAGACTGTATAGGGTCATAACACATGTTGGCAAAACCATCACGCTCAATAAATCCTATATATCAATGCAATATGAGTCATATGTGCTTATGAAAATATGCATGACCTATATACAACAAAAGAAAGGTGTAGGAACCAGGGACTGCACAATTCTTTTGATTGAACTTGTGACTGAGGTCACCACTATTGAAGAAAAGATTGATACAAAAACACTAATTGCATAATGATGGAACTTGCAATTAAGAGTCAAGTCACATCAATACACAACACCACTGGTTTATCTGATCGTTGCAATGGTAATTACAGTTTGCCATTAACGCGATGCATTTATGATGCCACTTTTTACGTTTAATAAGAACCTTTGCTGAATTTTAGTTCAAATGGCACGAAACATCCAGAGGGTACTGCATAGTGTTATACTTCTGATATTGGATACATAGATTGCATTTAATTGTGGACCAGTCAGCAGGCTTTGAAATCTCTGCGCTTGTCGACCATTGCAGTGAGTGGTATGTGGTTGTGACTATTAGGCCGCAGATAAGGCAGCCTGGTTGTGACTTAGAACACATCTCCTGAACTTTTACAACATCTCTAATACATATCTTATGAACCCCTATAGATATGCCTTGTACATCTCTGATAAAACTCTATCGAGCTGATATGCATGGGTCAAAAATCATCCATACCTTTGCTATATCAAGAACATGCGTCTACTCTGACACCTGTGGTACACCTCAGCTAGAACTGTAACATACACCTGACACATCTGTACACTTAGTGCACTTCTGCTTAATCTAGCACCTTAATTGTCTATTCATGCTCCAGCCATTGTGCACCTCTGGTAACCCTTTAGCAATGCCTTTGCTAGCTAAATGACATCGCTAGCACACAGCTGCCAGCCACATCCTTATGACATAACCTCCAGCACATATCTGATGAATCTAGACAATTTCTCTGAAACATCTGTTTACCACCTCTGCTATATCTCTAGCAAATGCCTGTGCTCATCTGCTAAACTGCTAGCACACAGCTGCTATATGTCTCCAAACCTGTTATACACCTATGGAAACCCCATGCCATAGATCTAGCAGACTGCCGCTGCTCCTGAAGAATGTGGTTTCGGCAGAAACATACTAGTGCTGTAGAGTCATGCCACAGAACAGTGTGTCAGAATCATCATGCGAGAGCTGGGGCACAATCATGGCAGCGGTTTGGCAGGAACATGTGCAGGCCGTAGCAGAATTATGACAGCGCTGCGGCAGAAACATAGTAGGACTTTGACAGACACATGGCACAAAATGGTTTGGCAGAAGCGATCTAAAGCTGTGGCAGAATCCAGGGTATTCCCAGCACAGCAGCAACATCACTTTGCTGTACGTGTGCCACTGCTCTCTACACCTCTGGGCAGTCTGCCAAGCCTTTACCTTTAATTTAGACAGGGAGTGTCTACTGGCACAATTTTTCTAAAGATCTCGCACACCTCTGCCAAACTTCAATCTTGGCCCTTTTGGTTGGTGGTAAGTTCAGAAAAAGGCACAAAAAGCAGGAGTAAGGATGTAAAGGACTGCTACAGATTGCACTGTGATTAACATATGACTACAATTGTTGAGCTTCAGGAGCATTCTTAAACTTGATGATCTTTATATGTTCCTTAGTCTTGGGCCAGAGTACCCCACTCAACTCTCTGTGTGCATATTGGGATTTCGACAAATCCAACTGCACTTGTGTCCTCCTTTTTCTTCTCAAAGGGGAAAAACAGGAGACCTCCGTCAGTCTTCTTACCTTCAATTAACTTCCATTTTGCTATCATAGCACTCATTTATACCTGATATTGTAAGGATTGGTGTATTTTAACTTTCAAAATATGGAATCATGTCCATATTTTTGGACTCCGCATTTTATGATTTACTCTCCTAAATGGTTAACTGAAGCACCCATCTGCTTTGATCTGCCAAAGCCTGTGGATACTTCTGCCACAACATTCTGTAGTCCTAGCGTGCTTCTGCACACCTCTGATGTGTTTTTGCCACAACAATGCCATGGTTCTCCTACATCATGAGCATGCTTTGGCCATATTGCTGCCCTGATTCTGCCACAGCCTGTGCATACTTCTGCCACACCATCTTCGGCATTGATTATGCCCAACTCTAGGATTCCTCTGCTACTCTCTTAGCATGAACTTTGCACAGCTCTAGAACTCTTCTGCCACACTGTCCTGCTTCATGATTCTGCCAAAGCCCTAAACATTTTTTACCATGACTCTGCCATGATTGTGCTCCAGCTTGAGCATGCTTCTGCCACACCACTGTCATGATTCTGCCACAGCTCTAAAATGCTTCTGCCAAACCATCATATGCAATGCTTCTGCATGGAGGCTATTTCACCAAAATGCCTGGGGTAGTGACAGGGACATTACATGACCCTTGACTTCTGATGACATCACAGGAAGTGATGTAATTTGACCCAACCCTGAAGTGCCATCACAGGAAGCGATGAAACATGACCTTTCACCCCTTGACAAAACAGGAAGTGGCATCAAAGAGCATTGTTCCTAAGTACACTACGAAGAAAAATATGGTTTCAATATCACTATAATGTGATATACATTTCATGCAATAATGGATTACCATATGTATCATTAACATCAGTGTGTGTAGGCCCATATTAACAAATTACTGTGAATGTAAGCAGATGTCCAATGCCAAATGATAATGCTGTGCTATTATGTAACACTTACACTTAAGTGGTTTATACAGAACAAATATACAAATAGTATCATCCAATCTGTGTCGATACTCGTTTATCCACCTCAGAAGGATGAAAGGCTGAGTTACAGCGTTTAAGAACAGACTAAATCAGGCACTCACCCCCTGTAGTGTGCCTGAAATAAACCTTTAATGAGTCTAGCAATTATTGTATTGAATTCCAGAAAGACAAATGATTTGTTATTCCTATTCTTTCTTATTTAGGGTCACTGCTCAAAGTGTTACGCTTGTGCAAGCCCCTGTTTTTTATTAAGAGGCATAAACAAGTAAGCCAGTCACTCCAGAAACAAAGAGCCACATGGCGCTGGGCACAGTCCAGGGGCTTACATAAAAAAATAAATTTAAAAAAAATGGTTTTCTTTTAGGGGTAGCAATGGAGATCACGGGGGTTGCAGCTGCAAGTGACGGCCCTGTGCTTCTGTCAAAGTCCTCCTATGTTTCTGCTGCAGCACTGTCATGATTCTGCTATGGCCTGAGCATGCTTCTGCCAAACCGCTGCTATGATTCTGCTGCAGACCAGCATGCTTCTGTTGCACTCTCGTGGACCATGATTCCGTAACAGCCCCAGTATGTTCTGGTCCAGCTCCGCCATGGTTCTGCAACAGCCCTAGTATGATTTTGCCACAGTTTTGCCATGATTCTGCTACAGCTTGAGCAGCCTCTGCCACACTGCTGCCATGATTCTGCTGCAGCTCTAGCATGGTTCTGACATGTCATGGGATATAATTCTGTAACAGCTCTAGTATGTTCTGCAATAGCTCTGCCATGATTCTGCTACAGCCCAAGCATCCTTCTGCCACACTGATGCAATAATTCTGCCATGATTCTGCAACAGCCCAAGCAGGCTTCTGCCACACTGCTGCAATGATTCTGCCACAGCTCTGCCATGATTCTGCAACAGCCCAAGCAGGCTTCTGCCACACGGCTGCAATGATTCTGCCATGATTCTGCTACAGCTTGAGCACGCCTCTGCCACACTGCTGCCATGATTCTGCTGCAGCTCTAGCATGCTTCTGACACAATGTTTATGCCATTATTCTGCAACAACCCCAGTATGTTTTTGCCACAGTTTTGCCATGATTCTGCTACAGCTTGAACACACCTCTGCCACACTGCTGCCATGATTCAGCTGCGGCTCTAGCATGGTTCTGACATGTCATGGGATATAATTCTGTAACAGCTCGAGTATGTTCTGCAATAGTTCTGCCTTGATTCTGCTGCAGCCCAAGCATCCTTCTGCCACACTGCTGCAATGATTCTGCCATGATTCTGCAACAGCCCACGCAGGCTTCTGCCACACTGCTGCAATGATTCTGCCACAGCTCTGCCATGATTCTGGAACAGCCCAGCAGGCTTCTGCCACACGGCTGCAATGATTCTGCCATGGTTCTGCAACAGCCCAAGCAGGCTTCTGCCACACGGCTGCAATGATTCTGCCATAGCCCAGGCAGGCTTCTGCCACACAGCTGCAATGATTCTGCAACAGCTCTGCCATGATTCTGTAACAGCCCTAGTGTGCTTCTGCCTCAGCTCTGCTATAATTACGATGCATCTTGAGCATGCATCTACCATTACTAAAGCATGCCCCTGGTACATGTTGGTAGACTATGCGGTAAAGCTCACATTGCTGCAGACGGCATCATTTCCCCATTGATATTTCTCTGGCACCCGCTCCAACACTACATTCAGTCTCTGACAGAAGAGCCACACAAGCACAAATGAGCCATTCAGTTTGTACTTTGGGATGTAGAGCCTGTATTTACTCACTGATGCACAAATTGGCATTTGGGCATCAAAATAACAGCTTCACTTTCCATAAACGCCTAGCATTTTATTTCAGAGCACGAATGAATGGCTGAATAGGCAGCACACTCAGGCCCTTTCCTTGGGCTCCATTCTAAGCTGGCAAATGCTCGGTGGGTTAATGTTCCTCCTGCTGCAGAGGCCCTGCTGCAAGCTGACTCACGTAGGTTTAAATCCTGGGAGGTCCACACAACAATATCATTATTCCGTGGTTGACTTTTGCAAGGCCACGCTAGGACAATCAGTGCATTCAGTAGATGATAAATGTGATTAAAAAGTACTCTTCGCCTGCTACGTTAAAGGTTCTTGTACCGCGCAGTCACCACTTGCGTGGTCTCTTGGGCGCTCTGCCCGATCTGCAATGGGAGGGCGTTGGGAGTTTGCTAGTGGGGTTGAGACAGAGAAGAGCAAGATAGCTTTGATGTGCTCTTGGCAGCTTCAGTTCGGAGAAACCGTTCACTGAGCGTTGGCGCGTTTTCGGTCGGTAGCCGTCATGTGGTGTTGAGGTCTGCTTGTGTATGGTTTGGTTTCAAGTTGGGTGTGTCGCAGTACAGCAACAATGTATCAGCTTTAAATTGCATTATCAGGTGTGTCATTGGTAATGTGATTTGGGGGTACTGTGCCCAATTAGGGGCCAATGTCGGCATCATGGCAAATGATCACCCGTTAGGGGGACACACTCCGGTTTCCCTGCAATAGAATTTTTTATGAAAAGGCTCTTTTATGACATCGCTTGTATATATGCGGCTTAACTAGCCATGTTATTTAGGACTCCGCAGCCACTACCGTGCGCTATAAGGACATTGCAAGTCACAGAGGTGTTAACCAAATAGAGGAATAAGGCACTGGCAGCAAGCCCCTTGAGATTAAAATGGGCTGAAAGTTGAATCGTGAGAGTTTATATTTTGCAGGTATGCATTCGGTTATGGATTTCACTGCAAAACAGAAAACAATTGTTCACATGCTTTGAAAAGAATACTTGCATTACCGGGCATTTTAGAGGTTGCTACTAACAAATCAGAATCCTAAACACAATGGTTGGCTGAAATTGCAAACGAAGAACTTGACACCAGGCGCGGTGGGGACGTGCAATGTTTTTGCCTGGGTGTTGCATCAGCAGATGGACCGAGGTGACCTGTTACCGTGATAAAAGATGACTGCTTGCCCAATGAACGTGTCGCAAGCACTCCCCTTCACTTAGCAGTCCTCACACCTCGAGAACGTGCAAGACCACATCTCGCGCGAGCTTGAGGCCGCCACGCAGCACCCACGGAGATGTGAAAAGTCAGCGCAGCGACGTAATTACGCTTCAGCAGCCGCACTCGAGGGGTTCAGCGCTCTGACACCGCAGTCCCGGGAGAATCTCAAGGCACGAACACATAAGACGGCGGCTTTCTGAGGATGGCATGGCGTTGAAATATTATGTGACAGGGCACAAGGCGTTTACAAATAAACCCCGGGCCAGGGTGCCTAGACGTGTATTGTAATTGGTTATAACGCGCTTAATACCCAGAGGTTTCTAAGCGCGGACCCAGGGATCGAACCTATGTTGCGCCGCGTCGTCTTGCTTCCAACATGAGCTCGTTGCCCCCGAGCTATATTCCCGAGACTAGTGGGTCATCTTGGTGTCATTTGTTTCTGTTTTATGAAAAAAAGAAAACACACTTATACGGTCACATCATTCTGTGTTGCACTCTCCAAATTGAATAAATGATTATTCCAAAATAAGTGTAGCTATTAGGATGTAAGGATACAAGCTCAGGCCCCCTGCACGAGTTTGGTGGTCATTTTGTGATTTTTCCATGCAATTACCACCAACCTCATTTACTTTTACCACCACCACGTCCGGCTGGTTCACCACTGAATTATGAGTGGTGGTAAGGCAGTGTTAATCCCTATGTTTGGATTCAGTAGGACTCCATTGTTGTTTTTTGAAGAGATCTACAGTGAGCAGTAATTCGTCCAGGGTAAAGAGGATGATTTTTGGGCGTAAAGTTGAGGGTTTACCTCCAGCTCTACGCTGAAGGTAAATTGTCAGTTTCACCTACAAACTCACGGTACGGCAGCCAAAGCACATGCTTGTGAAGGATATGAGTTGGCCCATAGTATAGTTTTTTTTCGTTGTGGACTAGGGGCAGCTGCTTGGCTGAGGACTTTTGAAGGTCAGGTTTTGGGGCGTTAGTTGCCCATCCGTTGGCTTTTCAGTTGTAGATTAGGGTGTCTCACGAGAGACAAGGACTTATTAAGAATAGGGTGATTCTTAACAGGGAAAGGGGGGAGGACCTTCAACTATCAGAGAGTGACAGTTCTGAGTTATCTAGAACCTAACACCCTTCTGGTGGATAGTTACTAGCTCTAGTTATCCCCTATAGACTTTAGGTGTTTTCCCTGCATTTCCTATGTAAATAAATAAAGAGGGTTGAACCTAACTTGTACATTCTCACTACTCTGCTCACCTCTGTGTTGCTAAAAACGTTTCCTTTAAGTTCATGTTCCTGCCTTGTTTCTCTTGATTACCAATCTCAGTGCATTCAGCAACTTTGCCTTCAAGATTGGGATTCCAGTGTTTCTCTTGGTTCTCTTTCTCGGTGTCTCTAGGAACCTGGCCTTCTAGTTATGGTCTAGTGCAGTTCCCACTAGACTCTGTTCCTTAATGGTTCTCGGAACTTAGACTTCAAATTCCAGCATGCAGCAGTCTTCCTTGAATCTTATTCTGAATGGCTCTATTAACCTGGATTTAACTTTCAGCAGTCTTGGCTCCTGGTTGTTGGCATGGCCTTCTTAGTTGGTGACTTTTCTGGCCAGGTGTTAGAGTAGTCATTAGAGCTTTGTAGATGATTCAGACCATCCTAAAGGTGTTGTGGGCTTGGATCGAGTACCCTTGAGGTTTTCTGAGTGTGGAGGTGATGTGGTTACGGATGTATACGGCTTGGCTGTGGCACAATTGTTCGCGCCCGTATTGACCGTGGTCAATTTTGACGCAAAGCCAATTTTGCTGCAGCCAAATCCACCCAAATAAAAAAAAAACACCCAAACCCATATACCCCCACTCCTCCTGCTTACCTTTTCAGCATCGGCACATCTTCTAAACCTGCAGCGTTGGATCCGTCCCTCCTACGTGAGTTGGATCTGACGCCGCCGGGTCCGCTTTTCTTTTTTTTTCTTTTTCCATCCCCGGGCTCCAAACCTCCAGAAGAAGGGTATCCCCCTGCTACGCCCAAAAACCATCACTACCAAACATGGTGAGTGAGGGACACCCCTGACACCCCCACTCCCCATTTATGGTAGTGATTACCCAAATTGATTGTTTACAAACAATCGAATTGTACTAGCTGAATTACCATACAATTGTTTGGAAACAATCAATTGGATAATATCGTGGATACATCTTTCAGCTTTTGATGGGATGGGCTTCGGCATGATATATGCTTTCAGTGGGGCCAATGCTGCGACTGGAACACCTGCAAGACGGCTGTTGCCGCCATGCAGCAGGGGGAGCAGCAGGGCTTTGATGTTGGGCTGGAGGGGTAGGGCTTAATTCTTGTACCCGGCTATATGTGCTTTGTTAGTTTGTTAGTGATGTTTGGTTTGAATTAGTGATCACAATTGATGGTCAAGCCACTTGGGACAAGTTTAGGAGGGAATTCGGTAAATTCCATTCCTGTCAACCAGGCCTGGCTAGACCGGGTGTATTTGGGAGTTCCTTCATAGGGAATGAGTTCTGTCGCAGATGGGTTGCGTTCAAGTAGGTGCTTGACATCCAGGATTGGATAAGGGAGAGGCTGAATTTCAGCTAGTAAGACTCATTGATGCAGTTGACCTTCGAGTAGAGGAGAGTGTCTTCAAGGTACTGTCAATTCCGTTGTGGAGGTCGGCAAGGAGCGTGCCCAAATGCTTCATGTACAGATGGAGTTGAGAGGTGAGGGGGCCGATCCTGGTGGCACTCTAGAGGCCACTGGCTGTCTGGATCTACAGGAGCTCTTCTGCATGACCTTGAGTGGATGAGGTAGGTGAGACTCAAGATAGGAAAGAACTGCCTCAAATCCCATGAAGCCTTTGGAGCTGTTAATGCCTTGGTGAAAATGCCTGGAGATTATGCGTAAGGGAGGGATCATTGCACTTCCTGTGATGCTTTCAAGGTGGAGGATGGGTTGATGTCCTTGTAGGAGGTGATATCAAGGCTGCAAGGATCTTTGTGTGTTCTTGCAGAGGAACACACCCAAATTCTACCCATCTTGGGACATGCTATGGTCGAATGATTGGATATCTATGATGGGCTGGGTGTTGTCAATGTGGCATTACATCTAATTGGGGTTTTCTAGCATAACATAAGGTAGTATATCATCACATAGCATAGCATAACATTACATCCATCAATTCTGACTTTCCAAAATGATAACTATACAGGACATTGACCACCAGACAAAATAGTTTTTTTATGAACAACACTATTAGTATCTGGTGAGTACCACCATTTCATGTATTACACAAGAGGGAAATATTGCTCAGCTGTAAAATTCACTGCACAATGTTACCATCCACCTTCAAAATACCACTGGTGCTAAATACATTACTGCCTGCTAAGTGTAGGTTAGCCATGGGCACCTGACACTGACCTTGTGACAGACAGCTGACTTCGGAGGCAGGGTCATTGCCCCTGAAATTAACACGTCTTCTCTGTCCAATAGAATGTTTAGCCACCTTTAATTTAACCTCAGGTGCATGTTCAAAGCTGCTGGAAGGAATGCCACTGGGATGAAATGATGTGTTCCTCCGGCTGTATTTTTACTTCTGGCAGTAATTACTGCTGCTAGTATTTACCACTGGCAGAGCTGCCATATTGGCACTAGTATGTAATTACCATAGCACAGAAATTGTTGCGCGTCGGTCGCATTTCCGGTGAGTGGTGGTTTGCGAACAGCTGTATTTTTTCTTTAGGAAGAAAATTAAGAAATGAGACCTTACTTTTCTAGCGCCTTTGCTGCTCAGTTTCTTGTGTTGTCTTTGTGCCTTGGTACCTGTTGGGCCACTAGTGTGTTATCAAGCGCTCATACAGATAAAGACACTTGTAAGAAAGTGCCATACTTTGACAATGCGCTTTTTTTCTGGCCATGCATACCTTTCGAGAAGTGCATATTTAATGTACCCAAAACCTAGTCACGACAACCCATGGATTCAACTTCAGAGAAGTGCAGATTTACAACCCGATTCATGGAATTATTTGCGTGGAAAAGGCAGATTTGCGCGCCTTTCTAGCCAAAAATCCCTGTGTGAAGTATAGGGATTTTTGGGCAGAAAGTCACGCAAATCTGCGTTTTTCACGCAAATAATTCCATGAATCAGGCTGTTAGTGTATCCCAGACAGGTTTCACCTGGTGATGCACATTTTAAGTTCTACAAATTTAAAATAATTCAGATGCGTTATTTCAAGTTGGATGGTGAGTGATTTGGCTCTGTGGAAGTGAGTTATTTGAACTCCTAGTGCACTAGCGGAATAAGATGGCGCTCATAGGTGCTGGGCAAGCGACTTTCCTGGGCAGATTTGCTTCAGCTGCTACTTTTTTACTTCCCGATCCGCTCGCTGCCCGTGGACAGGATCACGTGGACTTAGGACAGACCTCAATGAGAGGGCATTCTTAAGGGGTATCTATCTATACAATCTAAACACAATTTCCACCATATAGCACCAAAAACATAGCAACATATTTAGAATCAAATCAACAAAAAATGATCTTTATTCCAGAGCCTGTATAGATGCAAATGATATTAGTAAAAATGATATGTGTCGATTCCCCTTCCTACCTCACTAATCTGTGATGTTGAAATAAAAAGTGTCATTGAATCAAAGCATATGTGGCACACAGCAACATACAACTTCCAAAGACACAAAACAATGTGTCATAGGACCTCCAAATCACAACACAATCGCCTTAAAAATTTAATTTTAACCGACAAAAACTTGTTTACATTGTAAAAGAATGATTTTCCGTTAAACTGATTATTTGAACTAACATCAATTGAATCTGTATATACCCTGGAATAAAGCACATTCTTTGTTGATTAGGTTCTAAGCATTTTTGGCAATATATGGTGGAGATTGAATTTTGTTTAGATTGTGGACAGGATCAGGCAAACTATCCTCCAGACATTTAACCCTTTCACGGTTGGACTGCTGTTCTTCCCTGTGAACATGATAGCATAGGTTTATATCCTAATGGCAGTGAAAGGTCCTTTTGGATCACTTTTGTGTGCCTCTTAAAAAATAGTCAGCGGGTGAC
This sequence comes from Ambystoma mexicanum, assembly GCF_040938575.1. Classification (NCBI taxonomy): domain Eukaryota; kingdom Metazoa; phylum Chordata; class Amphibia; order Caudata; family Ambystomatidae; genus Ambystoma; species Ambystoma mexicanum. Next base: position 251,465,540 of record NC_090931.1, on the reverse strand, counting down.
TCAGCTCTCTCTTTTGGTTCTTGAATTAGTTTCAGTTTGGAGATACCTGAGTTAAAAGATGCCATGTGGTGGTGTTGGGAGAGGGGGCTTGTTCTCCCTCCTCCTAAGGCAGGGGTATGCAGATAATTTGGACTACAACTTCCATGAGCCCTAGCCTTCTTATTCAATGGTTAGTTGTCATGGGATTTGTAGTTCAAAACAAAACATCTGGAGAGCCGCAGGTTGCATACCTCCGTCCTAGACAGTAGAGGTATAAACACCATGGGGCTCTTAGCATCTTCTTTAGCCCATTGGACCAGGCCATTTTGTCAGATAGCAAGCATCTGTGGGTTTAGGGACCACTATTACAAAAAGCAGGGAACTTGGCCAAATACCTGATAAAATTCCCAGATTGGAAGATTAGCAAAAAATTTCTTAGAGATTGTTTAAATGTGGCACACACACGGGAGGTCCTCTCTAGAAAAAATCTATGTGCCAACTCTATTGCTCTATGTAACATATACAAACACCCAGATGAGCAATCCCTAAAACACCTGTTAATGGAATGTGAGGGAACTTGGCCGATGAGATCTGTGCTCTTTGCTAGCTTTGGGCCGGGAACAGCAAGTTTTCTGCCCGATATGTTCTGGGACAGACTGGTCTCAGGCCAAGTTCAGGCCCTCACAATCGCAGTAGTTCAGGTGTTGGAAAGAAGTCGGATAATGTTCTAACATGCTTAGTTAAGTATTGATAGTACAAACTTCAGCCTCTTCTGCTAAGCGGTTGAAACATGATTTTATAATCATTTCTTTTTAGTGATGATGTTTTATATATGTCGATGGTTCTGATTAATTTCTTTTTTTATATTTATGATGGTAAAATGTATGTTGTTTTTTAATAGGTGTTTTGCAACCAACATTCAATTAAAAAAAAATATATATAAAAAAAAATAAATAAAAAAAGACCATTATGATAAAATATGCAACCTTGACTTGTGAGCTGGTCAATATTGTACATTTTGCAACACCATTAATTAAAAGCCGTTGTGATGCCTTTGTAAAACACAGCTGTTCTTTACAAGTCTGAACTGTTGGGCACAGTGTGAACATCCTCCCTGGTGTTCCATCTGTAACTTTCAGCATTCATTATTGTAGAAATTGTTTTCAAAAAGCTGGCGGCAACTTACTGAATTATGCGCACACATTTTAAATCATTACAAGTAACTGAGGCAAAAGACAATCTCTTCTCTCTATGGTCCTACTGATAATTTCCTGTGCAGCTTTATTACCATGTAAGCGCTAAAACCTTCCCTTTTTAAGTTCAATACCTAAGTTTGTGTGAACAACAAAATTGCAAGCGGGTCACAGGTAGGACGAAATTGAATTATGTGGGGATAAATATATTTTTTTCACAGTGTATAGTATAACATGTTCGCGCGCGCGTGTATGTGTGTGTGCGCGCGTTCTAGTGTTTGGGTGTGTGTTGGTGTAAGTGAAATTTGCAAAGAATCGGTAAAAAATGGCAAGGGTTCATCCACAAATGGTGTAGAATTGTTGTCCAGTGATTAGCATGTGCCCTGGCACCTACTTGCTGTTTTCATATATGTGCTCATTTGCAGTCCACATGAGCTCCCCTGCCTCTGGTCTATGGTAAAATCATATTGTGGACCTGATAATGCAACATGTTGCAGTGCACTTTACTTTAATGCCTTGGCAGATGTGCAACACTGTTATGCATCCAGCGTACTTACATCCAGTGAGTCGTACAATGAATATTGTTAGGGTTGGCAAGCGGGCTGACGCATACCTCCTTGTATTGCTTCTGACCCAATTTGTGCCTCCGTATTGTGAGACGTTGTGTGTGCCATTGCACTAGGGTGTGAGATCTTCCGTGAAAAAAAGGATATATTATCGACTGTTCCATCCCTGTGCTGGAGCAGACAAGCATCCCACCAATGTTCTGAGATGAGGGTACCCCCTTGGAGGCATAGGGAACTGTTGGGCAGGGGCTAGCCTGGGAGGATCCCCAGCAGGCTCAAAAATATGGGACTGAGGCGGGGCCCTGCCGGGGCCCCCTACTGTCCCCTGGCAGCCCCGGCCCATAGAGGACAAGGCTTTTTTTCTAAAGCCTGAAGCTCTGGCTGATGTGCAAGAGCTTGAGCCTTCTGTAAAACATGTATTTTTTCAATAATGATGGCACTGGCACCTGCGAGCAATCCCTTTAATCAAGAGATGCCAATGGCCCGGTGCCACCATTATAGAAGAAAATGTGAGGCCGTTGGAAGCCAAGGGCTTTTTTTTCTAATGCCTGAAGCTCCCACTGGTTTGCAGGAGCTTCAGGCTTTAGGGAAAAGAGCCACAGCTTCCAGTGGCCTCACCTTTTCAGCCTTAATGGTGCTGCTGCCCCTCGTCAAATGCCTGACGAGGGGCAGCACCACCATAAAGGCTGAAAACATGTGGCTACTGTCCCCTGCCAGGCATCCTTTTAAGTAATAGATGCAGAGATCAGCACCCTCTCCCCCATGAGGGGTTCTTTCCTCTTGCTGTGGTGGGGGGTGTGTTCACAATTCGGAAATTCCTTAACTAATGGGTGCCCTGTAGTGGGAGGCTGATTCTCATCTAGGCATGACCGTAGGCTCTATTGAACCGATTACGCTTGGTCCTTGAAATAGACTTTGGAAGACAGAATGGCCGCTTGCTCTCATTCCCCGAGCACCTTCTGCTTATGTGTCCCCTGTAAGAGCATAGGCAATAGTATGTTAGCTAGTCAATATTGTGTACTTTGTAAAGCCAATAATTAATGGTTAATGTGTTGCTGGTCCAAAACAAATCTGTTCCTGAAGTCTTCTCACCTAAGGACTGTAGAGTGAAACTACTGACTGTGGAATTACATCAGTTCTGAACATTTCATGTTATAGAAGGTTGGGTCTCATGGTGAATTTGCCTGAAATTCAGACCCATTTGGCTGTAATTCGGCTTAAATTACCACCAACCTCATTTACTGTTACCACCACTTGGTCCAGCGGAATTACCACCAGATTACAAGAACTGTAATTGCAATATTAGTCCTCATTTTGGGAGTTCACGGAACTCAATGGGGCCTTTGGAGGATTCCCCATGGGTGGTAATTCTGCTGTGGTAAATCCTCCAGTAGTTGGTGGTAAAGTGGAAACGTTACCTCTAGTAGTATGTTTAAGGTAAATCCACCACGAAAACTCATGGCCCTTGAAATCATTTTCAAAATGGCCCCATATTACACATTTTCAGCAAACCTAAGACTTTTTTCGTATGAGATCATTTGGAAAACAAAATAGCTTACCACACACAAGAGGTCCAGGGTGCCAAGGCCTACTTGGAAATCTCCAGAGTTCCCCAGAGGCCAGTACACCCTAGGTGAGGGAGGGAGGTGCCAGCAGCTGAATCCCATTTCACTGTTGGGCACCCAAGACTCTCATGCCAGGTCTGTGCGTGTGCACTATCTGAGGTTCAAATAGCGCTGATCGTGCACATTGCCCAATGTGTGTGTCAGTGGAAACTGTGAAATTGTTTAATTGGATGGGCGTACACATTGTTCATGACTATGTAGGTGAGACTGAAGCAACCAAGGGAGGTGTTCAGGGGTGCTCTCCATTCCGAGATTGTTTTTTTTTTTTTTTAAGTTCAGAATAGTGCATTTGAAAATACACTTTTTGTGAACTATTGGTTAAAAGGCTACACAGTTTTTGTAGGGTAACACATGAAAATATTCATGAGATGCGAAGTCACCAATAGTGCATAGGAGCATTTTCATGATGCCTTTGCCCACAATATACCTGTATTCTGCCAGTGTACACATATTTTCATGCTAATTGTGCCCATACATGTGCATGCTGGCTGAACCAAAATATGCTTATATTGACACATAAGAAGATATTCATGATTGCTTTTCACATAACGCCAGTAATAATACTGTAAGAAAACATATCCATGTTGTCTCTGCCAATCCATGCCAGAATCATCACGTAAAAACATACTCCTGTTGATTTTGACTGTAATGCCAATAAAAAAATACCATGCTACATTAGGAAATCCTCCTTAGACTCTCTGTCCCAATTGAAGCCAATATGCCCATGAAAGAACACTCATCATGTTGGCTTTACCCTTGATGGCAGTAAAATAAATGCTGTACCACAGTAAGGAAACCTATCCAGACTGGCTGCACCAATGTACACCAGTATCATCAAGGAAGGACACTCATATGTTGGCTTTTCCCATAATGCCAGTAAATAAATGCTGTGCCATAGTAAGAAAGTGTTCTTAAGTGGTTGTACTGACCTACGTTGGTGCATCCAGTCTGGACATAGCTAAAACATGTCCAGACTGGATGTAACCATGTAGTCCAATATGTACACATACAAATAATCATGATGGCTGTACCCCGGATACCACTAAAAATGTCCATGCCACAATAAGAAAAGATGTCCATACTAGTTGCATCCATGCAGGCCAGAATGGCCACCTAAGAACACTCATGTTGGCTTTGTCATTAATTCAGGAAAAAATGACAAGCCATAGTTTATTTATTTATTTTATTTATTTAATTAATGTGATACAGTCTATTTAATAAACTTTACACATATTAATAACTAAACACATATATAAACTAAACTTCAATGAGCAGAATAATAACAATATAACAATATGATCAATAATGAACCATTTACACATATAAAATCAATCTAAAAGCTCAAGTAGCATTAAAAAAAAAAAAAAAGAAAAGTATAAAGAAAGAGACAGTACGAATTTACTCAATAACACCCACAATGCCCACTATAATATACAGATAGAAATTCAAGGCGGTAAACTATACTTAGTTCATTTCTCATAACTACAGTACCAAGGGCACTCACAGCACAGCCGATTACCTCGTCCCAGGGCAGGGGCAGTGACTGTTTTAGGATACAAGTACTAATTTCAGATCTGAATATTCAATATTTCTTCTATCCTAGTCCAGATGTTGAAGAGAGCTAACATTACTCGCATACTCTCAGAATTCATGCAGTGATGCCAGAATAATGACGTTCCGATTGATGCTAGATTATGGGAGAACTTCCCCAGGTGACATTGGATTACATTGATCATAGTGCCACATTCTGTCAAAACATGTCTTGCTGACTCTAATACATTGCTTCCTTTACACAACCGACAGGTGCGTTGTTCCACTGGCAACTGCAATCTTCTGCCCGTGACCAACAGGATAGGCAGTTGGTCCAGCCTTAATAGAAGAATAAATCGTCGCAGTTTTTTAGAGGGGCAGAGATTGAGATACCCTTGGGGTCGCATGAATGAGTACAACCTGTATTGTACAAATGCGTAGCTTTTCAACGCGCTAAGGTGAGCGAAATTCTCTAACCAATCCCACATTTCTACCCGCTTGTCAAGTGCATTTTGAACTTGCTTAGAATATGGCCCTTCTCGCCAGGTCCATCCAATTGTAGCAAGAAGTTTTATCATCATCACAGATGGTGACTGAAGATTTTGTTTCTTGCACAATTCTTGGAAGATAGTAGTCAGGAGAGGGTTAGATGTTATGCTACGCATTTTCAAGAAGTGCCCGAATCTCCTTTTCATGACGATAGCCTTCATAGAGGGTAGTCCTAATTCCAATCGAATAATTGCCATCGGAACTCCCGGGCCCAGGCCAAGTATACGACGCCAGAATTTCCCCTCGATGATTTGAAGCCAACTAAGATCTAAGTCTAGAAGTGATTCTAGACCATAAGTCATCATAGGGATAAATACCTGCGTGTATAATTGGCGCGTACCCCAAAGCGTAAATCCTCCTTGCTTATTGGTAAAGTTGGCTATAAGAGATGTTACTTGCGCCGCTCGCATTGTACGTGAGAGCTTAAGTGCCACATATTCCCCATTGGGCTCAAAATCAATACCTAGATAGCGGTAGAGTGGGGCGTATGGGATCAAGTTATTATTCACCGTGAGGTTCACACGGGACACTCTTTTGCTGGAAAATCTCAAAACCTTAGTTTTATCTAGGTTAATAATGAGACCATTGGATTCGGCGTACTCCCATAATGCAGTGGCTGATCTACGTAAGCCACCAATAGTATGGTCAAAGATGACCAAATCATCAGCATATGCCATAACGGTGCAGGCAGAGTCCCCGATTTTAGGGGGGCAATTACGGGCAGAAGTTAGAGCAAGCGGAATATCATGCACATAAAGATTGTAAACTAGGGGGGCAGTCACACAGCCCTGTTTGACCCCCCTGTTTTGATATACCTTCCTAGTCAGATGTCCCTCCTGGTCCAATTTTAACCTGACCGAGGTATTATGATGTAACAATCTGAGAAAATATAGTATGCCAGCAGGGCAACCCAGGGCAGCAAGTTTAGACCATAGGCGTTCTCTAGGTACCAGGTCAAAAGCTGCTTTAAAGTCGATGTAAAGTGCATACAGCGGTGGCTCATCTCTTTTACGGGCTCTTGCTCTCAATAGGTTCATTACCATCAAATTATACCCGGTGGAGTAGCCTTTTCTAAAACCACTTTGGAATTTAGATAGTATATGGGCCTCGTCTACCCATGTCTGAAGGTCCTTGAGCAACAGGGCGGCAAACAATTTGCCTGTCGTGTCCAGCATAGAAAGGAGTCTATAATTATTCGGATCTAGCCGATTTCCCTTTTTAGCCATAGTAATAAAGCATGTCTTTGCTGGCTGCACTGATGCCCCCTGCATAAGAACACTCATCATGTTGGCTTTCTCCTTAATGCCAGAATGAAATGCCATGCCACAAAAAGAAAACATGTCCTTGCTGGCTGCGTGCACCAAGGCCTCTCCAACTTTGCGCATGCGCGCCCACACACACACACAGATATACACGCATTTGTACTCATTCACACACTGGCAGTCAGGAAATCATCTAACTTTTCTCTCAATCAATCATAAGTGCACCCAGAAAATGCATACTGCATTATCGTTGTTATGCGTACTCACACCCATACATACATACTCTTCACAGTGCACTTTCATTCATACACACACAATTAGACAGTCACTGCCTCTCATGCACACATGCATACATACATACATAAATGCAAATTCCCATATCCTTGCGCACACACTTACAAAAATGTTTTCATGATTCGTACCTGCTCTTCTCCAGCTCTGGAGTCAATGCTGCCTCCTCAGCTGTTTTCCAGGCCCCCGACTTACATGCACCATGCAGAAAGGAACCAGGAAGAGCTTCCTGGCTCTTGACATGTGCAGTGGAGCCTGAGCCCCTGCATCATGCCAACCCAGGAGACTTTAATGTGTGGGGAGGTGCAGGAATGCCTGTTATGAACATTTGGGCCTGCAGTGCCCCAGAATGTTTACTCAATGGCTCATCAAAAGTAGGTTTCTTACAGGCAAGCCATGTTAATGTTCCGTGAAAGAAGAAACTTAGAGATGTAAAGCTTTCAATCGGTAAAGGTGCTGGGAAGGTAAAAACCACCCTGGCACAAGGTTGGAGGTGTGCAATTATAATAATGAAAGGATACTGTCGTCCCCCGCACACTATCTCAGTGGTTGCAGCCAAATGTTAGGAAAGTCAATTGTACTTAAGTACATAACAATTGAAGAAGATTGATGATGACAGTTGAGGGGTAAACATCTTAGTTTAATTTTAAAAGAAAAAACAATAAAGGTTCCAATAGTTAGACATCCATTTGTTCAGTTCAGTGTAATCTCGAGATCCATGGCTCAACGCGTATCGGGAAGGAATCATTTTATCAAGGCAGAATGTTCAAAATCTATTTACATGAAAGATCAAAGAAAAGGAGAGTGCTTAATGTATCAAAAATACTAACAAAATTAGTTTGGGTTTGCCTTGTTAATGCAATATTATATTCCTATCGTAAAGATATAGAACAATGCAAAATTAGAAAGTTTCGAATGGACATATTAGATTATTCACAAGATATAGTCTATACATAGCGAGAGTACTATCAACATAATAGACAACATCTAACAAACATTTGCCAAAAGAAAATCCCAAAACAACAGCAGACAGAGCAGTGACGCATCAACTAGTGGTGGAGAACCAATCCCCAAATCCAATATTGATAGATTACTAAGTAAGACCAAACCACAACTTCACTGAATGACTAGAGAACTAATCGTAGTAGCTACTTCCTTGTCACAGGTTTCTTTTTTATACTGAAAAAAACAAGACGAGGCAAAAAGAAACCCAACACCCAAAAACAAACAGACAACCAGCTAGTTCATAGTATATCGAGCAAACATTTGACAAGTGCTTAACTAAACCACTTGAATTTTGGGTTATCATTTACACCCACATAGAATTCTTCTTTTGAAGAACAGATCAACCTCTTCAGACTTACATGCAAAAGGAGACTTAAAGGGCCTAATTAATTCTTTTGTAAATCAGGCCCACAGTCATCTTTGATCTTCAACCACTAGAAGATGATAGATCAACAATGTATGATATTCTAGAAATGAAACCTAAGAATATTGTTATTTATTTATGCTTATCTTAAGTGTTAATCTAAGTACAATTGACTTTCCTAAAAATGTGTCTGCAACCAGCTAGATAGTGTGCAGGGTACAAAGGTATCCTTTAAGTATATGATACTCTCTATGGTTACATGTGATTTAAATGAATAACAAAAGAATGAATTAAATTATAACTAAGAAAACAAAATCTATTTTTCAAAAAATATGGGCGGCCTGCCCCCCAATTACCCCCTTTCCCCATGCTTCCAATGGGTACATGCGATTTGAACAAATGACAAAATAACTAATTAAATGTAAAAAAAGAAAAAAAATTATTTGGGTGACCCACCCCCGCAAACCTCCTGTTTCCCCATGCTTCCAACCCTACCGAACCCCAACCCCATATATATATATAGATTTTTTGATATTTTGGTATTAATTATTTATTTTGTAAATCTTTTCTGTTAAAGTCACTGCATTCCGCTTTCAACCACACCCCAAACCCCCCACACCTTTTAAGCCTTTACCCTCATCTCCCATATATATATTTTTTCGACATTTTTTCGTTATCATTGCATTCGTTATTTTTTTTCATGAATGTTCTCGATTGCCCAGTGGGTCATGCAAGGCTGACAAAGCAGAATGCCTTCGCTTTGCATGGCTGCATGGACCATTGAGCATGCATGCTGGAGAACTAAAACATGAAGGGAAAACAAGTCTCCCTGCTTTTGGTGATTCCTCTAGAATGGGTGGCAGATCCGGCCTATGCCGCTCCTTATGGACAAGTGGCCCATCTTGTGTGTAGCTAGGCCACTCCAGGCTGCTTTTACTGCAGAGGGGGCTTCTCAGTTTCTGAACGCGCTACCCGGCGGATGGCTTTACCAAGCTGTTTCATGGGGCCCTCCCTTATTTATTTATTTATTTATTTGTTTGTTTATTTGTCACGTGCCAAAGCCCTCAGGCATCAGGGTGCACATCAACACAGGGACATTTCAGAGCAATGGGGCATAACACAGGGATCAAGACAGGGAAATAGTATAGTTTATAGGGGTTTTTCGAAACGTCAGCAGATTTGCTTCTTGGCACAGGCCCGTAGGCGTGCGGTTCGAAGCCAGAGCCGCATGGACCAGAAAAGACTGAATATTAGCCCTTGCTCGTTTAGCTCTAGGAGTGACTAAGCGACGGGCATTGCTTTAGAGCAGGGAGCTACATGGTTCATATTGTTTGACACTATTTTTGAGGTAGGATGGTGCATTCCCATATAGGCACTTGTGGGTCGAGCTGAGTATCTTAAAACATACTCTAGCGGCCATTGGCAACCAGTGTAGTTCTTTCCTAGCACTGGAAATATGCTCTCCTGTCAGAGTATTGCTAACGATCCTGACTGCCTCTTTCTGTATCATCTGGAGCTTGTGGATGCCCTCTTTACTGGCACCGCTTAGGAGGGCGTTACAATAGTCTAATCTTGGCATGATGATGGCCCT